>NC_086319.1:176568261-176936595 GCF_036172605.1 Pelobates fuscus
CCATAGTCCTGATAGTTTTCACAATATGACCATTTGTTTGCAACTCACGCCTTCCATTGACATTCATTGAAACTCCACTCTGCAAAGCTCACATTTGAAGGGCAATTTCTAAACTGCGACTGTGCCTTCATTGTTAATATCTCAGAGACATACTATACATCAAAATGTAGGTCT
This sequence comes from Pelobates fuscus, assembly GCF_036172605.1. NCBI lineage: Eukaryota > Metazoa > Chordata > Amphibia > Anura > Pelobatidae > Pelobates > Pelobates fuscus. The sequence goes on from NC_086319.1 coordinate 176,568,436, forward strand.
GGGTCTTGTGATTCTCACAATATAAAGCTCTTCGCTGTAGGATTTATAGTTTTTAAAATACGACCGTTTGAAGATGGCAACCGCCAAAATACTCTGACCTGTGCAAGGCTGCAGCAGCAAGTGATGTCATAGACAAAGCCTTTTACACCTGCTAATTTTTTATAACTGTATGTTTTAATGTAACTGTGAAGCACTTTGGGCAACAACATTGCAATTAAATGTGCTATATAAATAAATAATAACAGTTACTCCGCCCACTCCAGTTGTAGACTACTGATGGAGGCAAGAACACTTCACACAATTTCCCCAGAAATTGTAGCTTTTCTAGTTATTATTATTCTTATTATAGCCAAATTTGCCACCCTAACTTCTCCCACAGTTTTTACACTACATAGACAAAAATATACCAAAACGTGCAGATTGTTCCCGATCGGATTGCTATTACTTTGTGGAACGTTTCGGCGAATGGTTCTCGGAATATCGTCGTTCTTGTGGCGAAATTTGTCCCATAGGAATGAATGGCAAAGCTAGAGTGGGATCTGGCAAAAGCTGAAAAATCAGGACATGATTTCTAAACTGCCACCACTCCCTCATTTTCAGGCCCACCTACACAAATCTTATATCAAAACGTTCAGCTATCCCTGCTGCCACTAAAAATGTCCACAGCTAAGCCATAGTCCTTATAGTTTTCACAATATGACCATTTGTTTGCAACTCACGCAGTCCATTGACATTCATTGAAACTGCACTCAGCAAAGCTCACATTTGAAGGGTAATTTCTAAACTGCGACTGTGCCTTCATTGTGAATATCTCAGAGACATACTATACATCAAAATGTAGGTCTGGGTCTTGTGATTCTCACAATATAAAGCTCTTCACTGTAGGAGTTATAGTTTTTAAAATACGATCGTTTGAAGATGGCAACCGCAAAAATACTCTGACCTGTGCCAGGCTGCAGCAGCAAGTGATGTCATAGACAGGGCCTTTTGCACCTGCTAATGTTTTTATAACTGTATGTTTTAAAGTAACTGTGAAGCACTTTGGGCAACAACATTGCAATTAAATGTGCTATATAAATAAATAATAACAGTTACACCGCCCACTCCAGTTGTAGACTACTGATGGAGGCAAGAACACTTCACACAATTTCCCCAGAAATTGTAGCTTTTCTAGTTATTATTATTATTATAGCCAAATTTGCCACCCTAACTCTTCCCACAGTTTTTACACTACATAGACAAAAATTTACCAAAACGTGCAGATTGTTCCCGATCGGATTGCTATTACTTTTTGGAACGTTTCGCCGAATGGTTCACAGAACATCGTCGTTCTTGTGGCGAAATTTGTCCCATAGGAATGAATGGCAAAGCTAGAGTGGGAGCTGGCAAAAGCTGAAAAATCAGGACATGATTTCTAAACTGCCACCACTCCCTCATTTTCAGGCCCACCTACACAAATCATATATCAAAACGTTCAGCTATCCCTGCTGCCACTAAAAATGTCCACAGCTAAGCCACAGTCCTTATAGTTTTCACAATATGACCATTTGTTTGCAACTCACGCAGTCCATTGACATTCATTGAAACTCCACTCTGCGAAACTCACATTTGAAGGGCAATTTCTAAACTGCGACTGTGCCTTCATTGTTAATACCTCAGAGACATACTATACATCAAAATGTAGGTCTGGGTCTTGTGATTCTCACAATATAAAGCTCTTCACTGTAGGATTTATAGTTTTTAAAATACGACCGTTTGAAGATGGCAACTGCCAAAATACTCTGACCTGTGCCAGGCTGCAGCAGCAAGTGATGTCATAGACAAAGCCTTTTTCACACCTGCTAATGTTTTTATAAATGTATGTTTTAATGTAACTGTGCAACAACGTTGCAATTAAATGTGCTATATAAATGATAACAGTTACTCCGCCCACTCCAGTTGTAGACTACTGGTGGAGGCAAGAACACTTCACACAATTTCCCCAGAAATTGTAGCTTTTCTAGTTATTATTATTCTTATTATAGCCAAATTTGCCACCCTAACTCCTCCCACAGTTTTTACACTACATAGAAAGAAATATACCGAAACGTGCGGATTGTTCCCGATTGGTGTGCTATTACTTTGTGGAACGTTTTGCTGAATGGTTCACGGAATATCGTCGTTCTTGTGGCGAAATTTGTCCCATAGGAATGAATGGCAAAATTTTCAAAACTAGAGTGGGAGCTGGCAAAAGCTGAAAAATCAGGACATGATTTCTAAACTGCCACCACTCCCTCATTTTCAAGCCCACCTACACAAATCTTATATCAAAACGTTCAGCTATCCCTGCTACCACTAGAAATGTCCATGGCTAAGTCATAGTCCTGATAGTTTTCACAATATGACCATTTGTTTGCAACTCACGCTGTCCATTGACATTCATTGAAACTTCACTCTAGCCAGCTCAAATGTGAAGGGCAATTTCTAAACTGCGACTGTGCCGTCATTGTTAATACTTCAGAGACATACTATGCATCAAAATGTAGGTCTGGGTCTTGTGATTCTCACAATATAAAGCTCTTCGATGTAGGATGTATAGTTTTTAAACTACGGCCGTTTGAAGATGGCAACCGCCAAAATACTCTGACCTGTGCCAGGCTGCAGCAGCAAGTGATGTCATAGACAGGGCCTTTTGTACACCTGCTAATGTTTTTATAAATGTATGTTTTAATGTAACTGTGAAGCACTTTGGGCAACAACGTTGCAATTAAATGAGCTATATAAATAATAACAGTTACTCCGCCCACTCCAGTTGTAGACTACTGGTGGAGGCAAGAATACTTCACACAATTTCCCCAGAAATTGTAGCTTTTCTAGTTATTATTATTCTTATTATAGCCAAATTTACCACCCTAACTCCTCCCACAGTTTTTAAACTACATAGACAGTAATATACCGAAACATGCGGATTGTTCCCGATCGGATTGCTATTACTTTGTGGAAAGTTTCGCCGAATGGTTCACGGGATATCGTCGTTCTTGTGGTGAAATTGGTCCCATAGGAATGAATGGCAAAATGTTTAAAACTATAGTGGGAGCTGGCAAAAGCTGAAAAATCAGGACATGATTTCTAAACTGCCACCACTTTCTCATTTTCAAGCCCACCTACACAAATCTTATATCAAAACGTTCAGCTATCCCTGCTGCCACTAGAAATTTCCACGGCTAAGCCATAGTCCTGATAGTTTTCACAATATGACCATTTGTTTGCAACTCACGCCGTCCATTGACATTCATTGAAACTCCACTCTAGCCAGCTCAAACCTGGAGGGCAATTTCTAAACTGCGACTGTGCCTTCATTTTTAATACTTCACAGACATACTATGCATCAAAATGTAGGTCTGGGTCTTGTGATTCTCACAATATAAAGCTCTTCACTGTAGGATGTATAGTTACGACTGTTTTAAACTGGCAACCGCCAAAATACTCTGACCTGTGCCAAGCTGCAGCAGCAAGTGATGTCATAGACAGGGCCTTTTGTACACCTGCTAATGTTTTTATAAATGTATGTTTTAACCCCTTAAGACCGCAGCCAAATGTACAAGTTGTGATCCAAAATAAACGTAAACAAAACCTGGCATTTGCGCTATATGTCTGTCCAATCGTAATTCACCTCTTTCATATTAAATGCACCAACACTTATTATATATCATTTTATTCAGGGCTTTCGTTTAACATCAAATATTTAGGTATGGAACATAATTTAATATGAAAAAAATATAAAATAATGGGAGAAAATGAGAATTTTTTTAATTGTTTTAGTTCTACGTGACATTTTAACTGTGAATGTCAAAATACGGTTTGCTTTTACTGCAATACAATACACATATTTGTATTCAGCGATGTCTCACGTGTAAAACAGTACCCCCTATGTACAGGTTTTATGGTGTTTTGGGAAGTTACAGGGTCAAATATAGCGTGTTACATATTTCAGTTTTTTCACATTGAAATTCGCCAGATTGGTTATGTTGCCTTTGAGACCATATGGTAGCCCAGGAATAAGAATTACCCCCATGATGGCATACCATTTGCAAAAGTAGACAACCCAAGGTATTACAAATGGAGTATGTCCAGTCTTTTTTAGTAGCCACTTGGTCACAAACACTGGCCAAATTTAGTGTTAATATTTGAAAATGCAAAAAACTAATTTGAACGCAAATTTTGGCCAGTGTGACTAAGTGGCTACTAAAAAAAACTGAACATACCCTATTTGCAATATCCTGGGTTGTCTACTATTGCAAATAGTATGCCATCATGGGGATAATTTTCATTCCTGGGCTACCATACGGTCTCAAAGGCAACCTGGCGAATTTTAATGTGAAAAAACTGAAACGCAAACCTTATATTTGACTCTGTAACTTTTGAAAACACCATAAAACCTGTAGATGAGGGGTACTGTTATACTCAGGAGACTTCGCTGAACACAAATATTAGTGTTTCAAAACAGTAAAACGTATCACAACAATTATATCGTCAGTGTAAGTGCCATTTGTGTGTGAAAAATGCAAAAAATGTCACTGACACTGACGATATCGTCGTTGTAATATATTTTACTGTTTTGAAACATTAATATTTGTGTTCAGCGAAGTCTTCCAAGTAAAACAGTACCCCCCATGTACAGGTATAGGTATATATATATATAGTGATATATACGTATATACTTATGTATATAAATATATATATTTATTCGTTCTACATGTATTTTGATATCAATATATATATATATTAATTTTAAAATACAGTTAGAATGAAATGACGCATGTTTATATATTTTTTATCTATTTATTTTTTATTATTTTTTTTATTTTATTTTTTAACATATTTATTTATTTATTTTTTATTATATAGAAATATATATATATAATGAAAATTATATATATATATTTAATCAATATCATTGTACGTGTATTTTGATATTAATATATTTATATAATTATGTATATATTAATATTAAAATACACGTAGACAGTGTATGTGTATTTATGTGTATGTGTGTATATATATACTTAGATCATATATATAATAAATATATATGTGATCTAAGTATATATAATTTAATTTTACACTGTTTTAACATCTTTTTATTTTATTTTCAGGCAGCAGGGGGAGTACCTGTCATTACAGGCACTCCCCCTGCTGGCATTGACATGGACGGCTATGCCGTCCATGTGATCGCGGGGTCCTCGCAAGGACCTCGCGATCACATGGCCCTGGGGGGTCGAAGAGGACAGAGGGGGACTCCCTGGGCTCCCAGGTAAGTCCCCCATACCGCGATCGCCAGCGTGGGATCGCCGGCGACCGGGTAAGTACATTAGATCGCAGGGCGTTCTATGCCGTCCTAGGGCGTTTAGAGCCACCAAAATAAGGACGGCATAGAACGTCCTGCGGTCTTAAGGGGTTAATGTAACTGTGAAGCACTTTGGGCAACAATGTTGTAATTAAATGTGCTATATAAATAAATAATAACAGTTACTCCGCCCACTCCAGTTGAAGACTATTGGTGGAGGCAAGAACACTTCACACAATTTCCCCAGAAATTGTAGCTTTTCTAATATATATATATATTTCCAGACCTAACTGTATATACATATACATAGATCTGGAAGTGTTTGGACAATGACACAGATTTCGTTTTGTCGGTTTACTAAAATAAATTCAAAGTTACAGTTAAATAATGAATATGGTTGTAGATCCTTTCCATGGTAAAGACAAAAACCCTCACAACACCCAATCAAGTAAAGAGCACTCTCCAGGAGGTAGGCTTATCATTATCCAAGTCTACCATAATGAGAAGACTTCACAAGAGGAAGGTACAAATCATTCATAAGCTTCAAGAATAAAAAGGCCTGATTAGACATTGCCAAAAAACATCTAAAAAGACAGCATTCGTTGGACAGATGAAACTGAGATAAAGATTTACCATAGTAATGGAAAGAAAAAAAGTATGGAGCAGGCTTGGATGATCTGAAGCATACCACATCTCTGTAAGACACGTTGAAAGAAGTGCAATGGCATGGGCATGCATGGCTTCCATGGGCACTGGGTCACTAGGTTTATTGATAATGTGACAGAAGCAGCCGAATGAATTCTGCATTGTATAGGAATACATTGTCTGCTCATAATCAGCCAATTTCAGCGAAGTTGTTTGTACGGTACTTCACTTTACAGATGGACAATGACCCAAAACATACTGCAAAAATAACCTAGGAGTTTTTTTTTATTTTTTATTATTCTTTATTTTTGCATTGACAATGGTCGTAGTATACATGGGCTTACGCAAAAGTCAAACAGTGGTACATAGCAGTTGACATACAAGAAATGTTGCCGCGGCACAGCGTCATTTCACATATCTATGGCCTTGTATAAAGTGTGCCCATCGTCAGTGGTTTTCAGTTCAGTTACACTGTGTTAATTTAACACCTTTAACCTTTAACATAAACAATAATTAAAACTATGCTGCTTAGTATGCTTGTCCCCGTACACTAGGCAGGCCCCTAGACTCTGTTTTCTGTGTCATATTGTTCCCACAAATCCCACACCTTGTAGAAGGACCTAGAGGAGTTGCGGACCATTGAGGTCAGCCTATCCATTAGGCAACTGTCCCTGATCTTGTGATGGACTAGTGAGAGAGGGGGCACCTGCGGGCACATCCATTATTGTGCTAGTGCTCTGTGGGCAGCTAGATAGATCATATTAAGTTGAGTTCAACCCGTCTCTGTAAGATTTTGGAGTTCAAGTCTACCACTCCTTCCCAGAACTTCTTGACCCTGGGACAGTGCCACCACATGTGGATGTAACTTCCTCTGTCTCCACATTGGCTCCAGCATAGAATTTAATGTGGTATTGTTTTACCGGTGTGGTATACAACCTGAAGAGTGTTTTAAAAAATTGTTCTTGCATAGTCACGCGTACAGAGGATCGTGCACTAGCCTCCCATATATCCTCCGATTCCACTCCTTCCAGCACCTCTCCCAGGTCGGCCTCCCATAGGTCTGTATACCTCAGCCCTCTCCTGTCTTTTCTGGTCAAGCTTAGGTCATGGTACAATGTCGATAGTAGCCCCTTCAGAGGTGACTCTTTAAAGCACAGCCTCTCAAATAACGTCATGAGGGTAGTCACCCCTGCCTTAATGTCTTTCTTTTGTGCGAAATCCCTGACACACACTCTAAAGACTCAAGAATGTTAGTCACAATTCTGCAATTTAGATTTGCTGAATAATCCTGAGTGTTATTGCCTATACCATCCTTTGCCCCGCCTCCCCCCTCACTTGTGTAACTCTGCTCTTATGCCCCTTCGCATACTTCTCACTCTGCCAATATCCCCCTTTCCCATAGTTCTCACAATCCCTACACCCAATTCCCATAGTTCCCTCAATGGTAGATACTCACCTCATGTGTTGTAGTTGGCCAAATGTATACTTTACTCCCTCACCTCCTTCTCCTTTCCTTGCCCTTCCTAGAAGTAAATCCATTTACCTGAGTCTTATGTCCATTCCTGTCCAGAGGCCTGCTTCCTTCCACCTATTCAGCTAACAGAGAAAAAAAATAAACAATTTTCACTACCCACGCTGCTACCACTCCTCCTCCAACTCTTGTTCCTTACTTTATAACATGCTTCACCAGTTGCTTGAGGTCACCCTCAGAATCTCCACATTCCCTTCCAGTGGCTACAATTATCTTTAAATTCTCTTTGGCCATCACCTCCATATTCCCCCATGTTACCTCTTGCCAGAACTCTCCATTTTAATCCTTAGTTTTTAAGCTCACGGCTGTCTAGCTAAGTACCTTGAATAAAAGAGCTTCAATGGCTAGACCTTAGTTCATGGACAGGGCCCTCTTTACCTTTTGTATTGGCCTGTGTATATTGAACAGTCTTTTCCCCTATAACATAGTACTTTACCATGTTGGTGCTTTAAAAATGCCAGTAATTATTTTAACAATCTGTCAATCCATCCAGCTATCTACATGAGTTGTTTGGGTTCCACCAGTAGTTATTATACCATGTTGTTGCCTTGAAACATTACCCAAGTTTTATTGTTTTCTAACAGCCAATGAATACCCTGCCTATGATTGATTTGCAAATGTTGATGTATGGCAACTTTGTTGATGAAGACAGGTAGGTAAATGGATAGACAGACAGACAGATAGCTGTACAGACAGCTGGATACATAGACAGATGGATAACTAGTAATGGCAGAGAAAGTAAGGTATGTTTTTCATGATGACTATACAGGTCTCTCTTTTTCACATGGCAAAGATAGAAGAAGTCCTCCGGAAAGCACTCCACATACCTCAACAACTCCATACACCTCCCTCTGCATGCACTGAGGCTTATACCCAAATAATTAAAAAGAGATCTCTTAAAATTTAAAAATAGAATGTCAATTTTTTTCATCATATAGTATAGCATGTGCTATATAGTACCCAATCTATGAACAACCTCTATGTAGATTGCTTATAAACGGTTCTGTTTTATGTTTCTGTAGGGATGATGCGTGCATTGTCAAAGGCTTGCAAAGTTTTCTGTGAATTGTAAATGAGCCAGGGGAAATAATATCTACTGTCATCAGTCCCTCGGAGCTGTTTTACCCTTTCAGATATAGCCTAATATTAGTACAAACATGCAGTGTAGTCATATTCAAGACAAATTTCAGTAAATGCCTAAAAACATCTGAGAAAATTCGGAGACCCAGTTGGTTTAGATCTGAGTCAGGGTCAATTTTGACTGAATGTCAGAACGCAGTTTACAAGTTCTTTTAAAAAGTCACCCTGCTCATAATGTGATTTTAATCATTCGTTATATTATTTTCCAGCGAACCTGCCTCTTTGTAGTTCACACACAACAAACAAAAAATATAAGACAACGGTAAGACCTACATTGGCCGGGACTCTTTAATATGTGGTGAACGATTTCTTACTTTTTTTTCTTTTTTTTAACAAACTTAGCCCTCCACTTGAACTTTTAAAACAGATTGTCCTCATTAAATGTCCTATTTAAAACTGATTAAATACGTAATTATAAGACTTTGTTTCTGCAATTATCATTATTTCTGTGCAGCTGCAGACAATCCCATTTGTAACGTATGATTGTATTAATGCCTTTTGCCCTACATTGGGTACATGAAGATTAAGGGGTAAATGTCAGGGGCATGAAGAGAGTGACCAGTAATAAGAATGGTAATCAAGGCATGGCTTAATTGCAAGAATTAAAACAAAAAAAGGAATGTGAAAAAGGAATACAGAGCCAGATTTTTGAATTAGGACTTCAACCTTAAAACTTGGCTCCATTGTATTCATTTATTTGTAACAGCTGGTTTAGGTGGATTGAATAAGAGGATGCTGCAGCCTCTGTTTTTATTTTAGTGCACAGAGAACATCTGTAGGGTACATTCATAATGTTGGACATTCTTACCAAGAACAGCTTTATGGAAAATGAAACTCTTGGGCATGTGAAGTCATCTGTTCCTTTGCAATGTTGACATAACCAGGAAGGCACATGCCTGGGAAAATTATACTTTATTGTCCTGGAGGTTCCAGGTATAATAGATTATTGCTATGATTTTATCACATTTTGGGGAGGGGGGGGGGGGAGGGCAAGAGTTGTGGTGTGTAGCTTTGCCCACTTCTCTTCCTATGTACACCGATGTTCTCTGGCTTAATGTAAAGATTTTCCTCTCAGACCCAAGCCCTTTCCCGATCTTATGAAGATATTATAAGGGGGACTGTAAAGTAATAACTTTTTTACTTGATGGATGAGCCATTTTTCAAAATGCACTTATAACTTGCCGGATAACTGATTAATATCTTAGAGGCAAGTTATAGTTGTTATGGTGCCAGCTCCAGTTCTAGTAGTTAAATCATCTGCTGTAGGCATGTGCATGGGAAAAAATTTCGATTCGGTTCGGCATTCCGAAATTCTGGATTTTCGCAATTCAGGACTTCGGCAATTCGGGACTTCAAGACTTCGGAACTTCGGCAACTTCGGAACTTCGGCACTTTGGAAATTTGGCAACTTCGGCGCTTCGACACTTCGGAACTTTGGCATTTCGGAATTTCGGGACTTCGGGACTTCGGCACCTCGGGACTTCTCTTGCAGCCGCTTGGTAGATAACTCCCTAATTCCCACGGTATTAGGGAGTTATCTACCAAAAGGCTGAAAGACCTAAATTGGTCTTTCAGCCAAATTTACTAATACTAAGTAAAAATTACTTAGTATTAGTAAATTTTGCCCCTACTCGCTATACCGCGAGTTGGGGCATGTCTAGTAAACAGTGAGCAGCCTCTGACTGCTCACTGTTTAAAAAAATAATAGTGCCCCCACACCTGAGCGATGGGTGGGGACCCTAAACTAGAATAAGGGGGGGACCTAATGTCCTCACCCCATGCCCCCACCCCTGAGCGGTGGGTGGGGGCCCTAAACAAGAATAAGGGTGGACCTAAGGTCCTCCCCCCTGGCCCCCACCCCTGAGTGGCGGGTGGGGGCCCTAAATACTAATAAGGGGGGACCTAATGTCCTCCCCCCGGCCCCCACCCCTGAGTGGCGGGTGGGGGCCCTAAATTGTAATAAGGGGAGGGACCTAGTGTCCTCCCCTTGGCCCCCACCCCTCAGCGGCGGGTGGGGGCCCTAAATACTAATAAGGGGAGAACCTAAGGTCCTCCCCCTGGCCCCCACCCCTGAGCGGCGGGTGGGGGCCCTAAAAAAATGCCCCACCAGGTGACTAGGGGTCCCCAAACCCCTAGTCACCCCCTCCCCCCCCCCAATAAAACATATCCCCTTACCTACCCCCCTCACTCTAAAAACGAATGAGGGGGGACCTTTAACTAAGTACCTGTAATAAAAAAAAAACTTACCATTCAATGTTTTCTTTCTTCTAAAATCTTCTTTTTAAAATTTTAAGCCCCAAAAAAGGGCAAATAAAAAACCATAATAACTGACGCAATTATAAAAAAAAAAAAAACGAGCGCAAAAAAATTATAATCCATCTGCACCCATGGAGGGCTCCGCGCAGACTGAGCTCTGTAGGGCGGGGGAAGGCTTATAAAGCCTTGCCCCGCCCTGCAATTAGGCTCAGAGCACTCTGATTGATGGGTTTAAGCCATCCAATCAGAGTGCTCTGATAGGTAAATGAAGAGACTGACAGGTAAGTCTCTACATTTACCTGTCACAGCACTCTGATTGGTTGGTTTGAAATCCACCAATCAGAGTGTTCTGTGTCATTTTACACAGCGTGGGAAAGTTCTTTGGAATTTTCCCACGCTGTGTAATTTGACTCATAACTCTCTGATTGGTTACTTAATCCACCAATCAGAGAGTTATGAGTCAAATTACACAGCGTGGGAAAATTACAAATAACTTTCCCACGCTGTGTAAAATGACACAGAGCACTCTGATTGGTGGATTTCAAACCAACCAATCAGAGTGCTGTGACAGGTAAATGTAGAGACTTACCTGTCAGTCTCTTCATTTACCTGTCAGAGCACTCTGATTGGATGGCTTAAACCCACCAATCAGAGTGCTCTGAGCCTAATTGCAGGGCTTTTAGTTTCTTCCTCGTATACAGACAAGGGGTATATTCACAAAGCACAGAGTCATGCTAAAAATACATCCAATAAAAGATTGTCAGGTTTAAAACATTTTTTTAAAAAAATTAACAAATTATACTCTGCTTAGTGCATATGTCCCTTTGTTATATAAATAACGCTCCCAGCTGTTTTATTTCACTTAAACAGGCGAGGTACTAATGGTCATAACCTAAAGTGGCTTAAGAGTAGCTCTACTATCAGTTGACGCTAAGACACAATTACAATGACCGATCAGAGGCACATGTTTTCGGAAAACGGCACATAGTCAACTATGCCATACTATGGCAATTAACGTGTACAACAATCAAGTTTGACTGCAGATCATTGTGTTGAAACAGATTGCTGGTTTACAAGAAACTGAACAAAACAACGAAACACATGCTTCTGTTTCAGCTTTGGCTTTTTCAGTACAATATATCACGTTTTCAAACAGAATCCAGTCTGGATATAATTCCAGCTTTAGTTTTGTGAATTAAGTTAGTTTATCAGGGTTATTCTACTATAGTGCAAATTGTCTGGAATTCAATGTGAATTGGCAGTGAATTTTGTAAATTGTGGACCATGAACTTCACGGTCATGGGTTTTTGTCCTAAAATTAGAACCGTCAGGAATACAAAGGGAAATTAAAGAAAATGTTTAAATTTTAGACCAAAATAGCTGTTTGCTTTATTTGGGTCTTTAATGTGGAATTCACTTTGAATAGAATTCCCTGCAATTCTCACTTTAATAAAAAAAAAAAAACACTGTTTCAAACCATTCTGAATTCTCAGCAATTTACACTTTAACGAATAACTGTGAGATTTATCTTATATATAGAATAAACTATAATCTCAGAAATCCTAAAACTCTTTCAAGATGTCAGTCTTTGTGAATTTTTATAGAGCAACAGCCTTGGCTCTTCAGCTGCTGTTGGACTTCAATTCCCATATTACTCAGAATTTTGAAAACTGCAGTAAAGCAGCTGGATCACTTTATTGTGTCTTAAACCAATTATATGGTTTTGTTAATCTAATCTGCTGAGATTTTACAGAGACATCCACACAATATATATTAATATGCACAGTAAAGGAGGAGACTGTATTTAAAAGAAGAAAAACTACCATAACAGGAGGGCATGGTCTTAAATTAGAGGAGCAAATGTTTAAAAATAATATCAGGAAGTATTACTTTACTGAGAGGGTACTGGATGCATGGAAAAGCCTTCCAGCTGAAGTGGTAGAGGTTAACACAGTAAAGGAGTTTAAGCATGTGTGGGATAGGCATAAGGCTATTCTAGATATAAGATAAGGCCAGGGACTAATGAAAGTATTTAGAAAATTGGGCAGACTAGATGGGCCGAATGGTTCTTATCTGCCGTAACATTCGTTGTTTCTATGTAAAGTGTTCCGATGTAGAAGGGAATACAGCTGACTGATCTACTAAAAAATAAATTACAAAAATAGCAATAACATAGTGTGATACAGTTTAAATAAATGAAAACACTGTGCAGCAGGAAGTATTCTCGGAATGCAAACGTCACTTCTGCTGAATGGGAATGGTCGCATTGGAATGACGCTGTCAATTAATTACAGCGGAAGAAGAAACGGAACCCAGGAAAACCAAGCAAAATTAGATCAGCTGGAAGATTTGTTTCTTTGTTTTTATTTATTTTATTTAATAAAGCATTCATTTTTGATACCTTTCCTGAGTCCAAGGACATCTTTGATGTGGAGTCCATTAAAGAAACATAAACAGGATATAGCTGGCTCCCTCTCCCCCCCCCCCCACCCCCTCAATCTAAGGGGAGGCACCCAAAGAAAATGTTGTTATTGTCTATCCTGTGAGTACTTCCAGCTGTGTAGTGTTTTAATTTATTTAAACTGCATCACATTATGTTATTGCTATTTTTGTAGATCAGTCAGCTGTATTCCCTCCCCCCCCCCCCCCCCCCCGATATTGTGGATGTTGTATAAGGGGACATATGCTGGGATACCCCTTGGGAAAAGATGTACATAATAGTATTGTCAAAGATAAGTGCATTTATTCCACAACTGACACTAGAGTGAGGTTGTGGGTTGGTGTTTGTATCAATCAAAGCAGGTGACCATAGGTTATCTGGATAATTACATATTTGATTGGCTTCCATTCACTTTCATATGCAAACATGAAAGGGCAGATGGAAGAAAGCCCATTGGAAAACCTATTTTAAAGAGTCTGATATTCAGAGTTATTAACTTAATGAATTTAATGTGTAGGGAATATAGTGTGGGTGGAATATGGATGTAATGTGTTTAGGGAATATAGTGCGGGTGGGGTAGGGATGTAGTGGGTAGGGAGCATAGTGTGGGGTGGGATAGGAATGTAGTGTGTAGGGAACATAGTTTGGGGTGGGATAGGGATGTAGTGTGTAGGGAGCATAGGATGGGGTTGGGTTAGTGTACAGATGTAGTGTGTGTTACAGGGGGTGGCATATGGCTTCAAAGCAGGGGGTAGAAAAGCTTTTTTAGTATTCATTTTACTTTTTAATATAAATTAAAGTTTATTCCCTCTGTACCTTTCCTGGATGCAGAGCAGGAGCCTTCCTCTTGAGTTCCTCTCTAATTGTATTAGAGCGTTGCCGTGGAAACCTGCCGCACGCTCTGAATGCCGAGCTCGCAAGACATGCTCAGTATCTACACCCGGGGAAGGTGAAGAAATGAAGCACTCTGGCTATCCTCCTTCCCATAATGCAGACAAAGGGCCGGTGAGGGAGGTACTCAATCTACTTACCAGCCAATAAAGAGGCATAGCTCCCTCTCTGGTGAGAGGCCGAGGAGCTATCTCACCCCTAACAAGGTGCTCTAAGGTAGGGCATCCTATGGCTGTTGCGAGCTGTGTTGGCCGCTCAGTGCCCCTGTTGGCATGGCGCCATGTGCGGCCACACAGCTCACACACCCTTAAAGCTGGCCCTGGACAGATAGACAGATCTCTGACGTGCAAGACAAAAAGATCAGTCTAATGTATTTTATTAATGTACATCTATGAAAATGTGTGTTTTCCCCCTTCTTATTCACCCTAAATGAATAGTTATGTTTAAATAAAATATCAATAGAAGCTCTATCTTTCCTTACATAAATCAGTACATAATAAATGTGGTTATACTAAATGAGAGAAGAAAATTATAGCGGAAAAAGCAAGTTTATAAAATGACAAAAATTCTATTTTCTGTAATATATAGCAATATGAAAGAAAACATGGAAAAGACAGGCCCTACTCCAAAAATATACAATTCCAAGCTGACTATCCATTGAAGGGACCCTTTTTCAACACATAGCTCTATAGAAAATATGGCTATATGGTTACCTCTCACATGTAGTCACACCATCCCAGATCCGTATCATTCTAGCATCAAACTAACCAGGGTCGCCACTTGTCTTCCTACCTGCAACATTTCAGAGTCATTTATGACACTGAATGCTCAAAACCTGGACCTTTTTATGGGTCCCATGCTTTGTGTGAAAATGAGGACGCAGGACAGCCTTCACAATGAACGTGCATGTTTTGGACGTACACGACTGCGTAAGAAAATCATGTCATAAATCACTATAAAAGCCCCTCTTCACCTGGAGCACGCCACCCTGTTGTGGTTATCTAGTAATCACAAAAGCAAATTCCTTGTGATTTATTCTGGGTTTTGACGCAGCTTAGACTCTCCTGATCCCTAGTATTTCTAGCACGACTTGTCTCTCTGATTTCGATCCCTCAGTCTTGGCTTGTCGTTGACTATTCTTTCTTTATGCTTTGATAGCTTTAAAGGGACACTATAGTCACCAAGGTATAAACAGAAATATTTCGAACAATTTTATTTTGCTCGCTATTACAAATGATATAGGATCTTTTAAGGTCGCTTTGTATATATCATTAGCTATTGTATAACAGCTGTTCTATGTTAGATACAGATGCATAATCTGTACTTATATTACTTTTGCTTAGATTACTCCCTTCCCCTTACAATTTTGTATTTCCCGTTTGTTGTATTTTTGAATATGTTTTGAAATATATATTATGTAATTTTGTAAAAACTGTTAAAGCTTTAAATAAAATAATTTTTTAATTTATCTTTAATTACATACAGGAGACTCCTTCAGGGTCTAGCAAACTATTAATAGAGCAGGAGATAAGTTCTAAATGAAACAAAATTAGCAATAAAGGAAGTGTAAATATTAGATGAC
Source organism: Pelobates fuscus (assembly GCF_036172605.1). Classification (NCBI taxonomy): domain Eukaryota; kingdom Metazoa; phylum Chordata; class Amphibia; order Anura; family Pelobatidae; genus Pelobates; species Pelobates fuscus. The sequence continues at coordinate 176,584,247 of NC_086319.1, forward strand.
TCTTTACAGGAAGTGTTTAGGAAAGCTGTTTAAGTCCTATACAGGGGGGTGTGGGACTGCATAAACAACGTGATTTAAAGGACCACTATAGTGCCAGGAAAACATACTCGTTTTCCTGGCACTATAGTGCCCTGAGGGTGCCCCTACCCTCAGGGACCCCCTCCCGCCGGGCTCTGGGCAGAGGAAGGGGTTAAAATCTTACCTTTCTCCAGCGCCGGGCGGGGGACTCTCCTCCTCCGATACTCCTCCTCTCCTCCCATTCGGCTAAATGCGCACGCGCGGCAAGAGCTGCGCGCGCATTCAGCTGGTCTCATAGGAAAGCATTATCAATGCTTTCCTATGGACGCTTGCGTGCTCTCACTCTGATTTTCACAGTGAGAATCACGCAAGCGCCTCTAGCGGCTGTCAGTGAGACAGCCACTAGAGGATTTGAGGGCTGGATTAACCCATTTTTTAAACATAGCAGTTTCTCTGAAACTGCTATGTTTATAAAAAAAATGGGTTAACCCTAGCTGGACCTGGCACCCAGACCACTTCATTAAGCTGAAGTGGTCTGGGTGCCTATAGTGGTCCTTTAACTGCTAAATGGCAGAGAACTAAGCAGTGAAACTGCAGGGGCATGATCTATACACCAAAACTGCTTCATTAAGCTAAAGTTGTTGACTTTAAGCCTGTCAATTTTAAGGACTACTTCTATCTTTCTATAGATATCTAGATTATGTTGGTTCAAGGACCTCATGTTGTGGTATACTGTATCATGACATTAAAATCTTGAACAGATTGTACATTATCTTTAATTGTTTTAAAGTCTTCCCTAAAGGATCTACATCATGTCTCTATTTAACAGACAATCAATTGGTAAATAAGGCAATAACCCTGTTTGTACACATATATAAAGAAGTGGAAACCACCCAGAATACGTTAAGATATATATATAAAAATAGAATGACCTGTATTGAGGTAGATTCTCCAAGCATGTGCTCTGTATAAACAAATCAGATAGCTAACATAGCGTAAAATAGTTTATATTAGGGATGTAAGTAAATGTGATATGAATGCACTCACAAACAGATGAGAGAATCAAGCCTTTCACCCACTCAGGGGTAATGTGATGAATATAAGATGTAGTTTCTTCCAACCAGATATGTAAAATAAAAGAATCAAATATGGTGAAGTACGTTATAAAATAATATAACACATTTTATTGGTCGCACTTACACTTAAGTAGTATAAAACAGCGTATCTCCAAATAGTTATGGACCTCTTGGTGATGTAAATCCAAAGTTTCCACAATAGGAGTCTAGGAGCAGTAATTAAAATACAGCAAAACATAAAATAAACAGTAATAAATAAAAAGTTCACAGGGAATAAATCCAACGCGTTTCGTCCGTTAGAATGCTGGACTTCTTCAGGGATTCCTAAGAGTTCTTCCTTGCGAGTATTTTTTATATATTTGTCACTTCACAATTGTATATCACTATTGTTTTTTAAGCTAATGGCTTCACAAAATGTTTACGATGAAATGAGAAATGCAAGGAAACTAAAAATTGATGCTTTGTTTAGGGGGGGCTCTAGACCTATAGAAAGTCCCTTAAATCACAAATTTATTCAATTGGAACGTTTGCTAGAAAAAGAGACCCGAAAATGGTGGGAGATCATGTCCTTAGAACAGTATCTAGCTTATGACATCATTCCTCGCGGCCTAAGAGTATTGAAAGTTCCAGCCTTTGGCCTAGAGGATAAAATATTAATGCAAGGCGGAGCCTGACCACGAGCCGGAGCGGTCGCACCTCAGCACAGCTCCCGACCGTAACCCGCAAAAATCCCGACAAGTGGGGATTAACACCCCGAACTCACCAACTCCTGACCAGGGGCATCATCGGCACTCTCCCCTACCACCTCCCATGCCGTTTGTGTGCCCGGCACGGGTGAACCGCCGGAAACGCAGACCTGCGGCCTACAAGCCGGCTGCAGCCCTCGATTGGGCGGCATTCCTCGACGGCCTCGATCAGCCTGAGGATTCAGCAGGGGACGATCCCTATACGGCACCCCTACACACTTGGGCAGAAATGGGCCGCCGGTCCCAGAAACCCTCACCGGAGACTGCCTCAGGGTCCAGGGATATCAGCACCATGCTGCAACAACACAGGCCGCCAGCCACAATGGCGGGAACAGCGGAGCAGGACACCATGAAGGTACACAGGGGTCCCAGCCCACATGCCCAACCCCCAGAACAGGTACCTACACCAGGGGGAACCACTGATGGGTCTGCCCCAGTCACCCAGCGGGACTTCCAACACCTAATTGGGGAAATCAAAAACCTCTTGGCGACCAGCATAGAAGCCATTAAGTCTGACGTGCAGGCTATAGCTGGCAGGGTTCAGACCACAGAGAACGATGTTATTGACATCAAACAGGGACTAACCACCTTGCAGGACACAGTACTGGCACTCCAGAATCAACAGCAAGCACTCTCCCTCCACTATATCGCCCTCGACGACAGGACAAGGCGAAATCACATAAAAATAAGAGGAGTACCAGACAACGTCTCCTCAGACGAATTACCTCACTACCTGAGACGCCTCGTGGCCGCCATCCTTCCACCTACACAGGCCAAGAAATTTAATACGGATGGGATATACCGCCTGCCACCCTCTGGCAGGACAGCCCCAAACTTGGCCCGAGACGTGATTGTCCGCTGTGCTACCTCCCAAGATAAAAGAATCCTGATGACTGCTCTCCGGGGCAAGACGCCACTCACATTTGAAGGCGCACAGCTTAACATCTACCAAGACCTCACCAGAGCCACGCTACAATGGCGCAGATCGCTGAACCAAGTCACCAGCACCCTCAGAGAAGCGGGGATAGAATACCATTGGAGGTCACCCAGATTCCTGGTGGTCACTAGACACGGAACTGTTCACAAAATCTCCACACTTGAGGAGTTCCCGACATTCTGCCATGCTTTGGGCATACCAGTACCCAACCAGGCCATTGACAAGCGACCAACTCCTGATGCCTGATTCGAATAATAGAGACTTTACCACACATGTTCTATGTTGCACAGTTATAACTACACACAATCTGCTGACCTTGAGCCTCTCCTAGCTCACACCATTCCCCCCCCACTGGCAAGAGGGAGCGACCGCTCCAAACATACATACCCCCCCCCAGGCCCCCCAGGGCCCTGGGTACACATAGAAGAAGGCCATAACTCAGAACCCGAGAGGGTTACTACACACATATTATGGTTACTCGCCCATTCTCCCGAGGCAATTCACACACTCATGATAACATACCATCGCAGGCCCACATTCTCTAGTACATGATCTTGTTTACATGCTGTTGTTCATGCCATACTATATTTTCATGATTGTGTTTGATGTATGTTTCGAATATTCTTGACCCGCACGGGTATGAAAAAACAAAATTTCAATAAAAAGAGATTGACAAAAAAAAAAAAAAAAATATTAATGCAAGAGTGGCATAGTGCCAATGATGAATGTTCTAAAAAATACATGATTGGTTTAATTAATTATCAGAAGAGATCTTTAAAATCATTGGAGGAAGAAATTAACCAAGTTGAGATTGATATATCCACACATATAGAAATAAAAGCAGTGGAAAACAATTATAAAGTCTTAAAAGACAAAATAAAGGTTGTAGATGAAAAAATTTCAAACACTAAATCAACTAAATTTAAAAGAGACCAAGATGACTATCAAAAGGGAAACCAAAGAAACTGGCCTAGACCAAAAAATGACTCTAGACAGGCAAATAACTACTCTACACGTAATCAAATAACTTCTAGATTCCCGTTTTCTCGCCCAAAAAAACCTTTTGGACGACGGTTTTCTAATTCCAACTCTAATTTTTACTCCAACTCTTCTGATCGAATAAAAACTAACCACTCCAATCCTGTACATTATTCTAAATCTCACCCGCAAACATCTAAGGGCTACACGCCTAGACACTCCCCCAACCAACCTAGAAGTTTTTTTAGACAAGGAGCGAGACCAAAAAGTAGACCAAACTCAATATTCAATACACACACAAAACAGGTTTCAAAATCTAAAATCCCCTATAAAAAAGAGACCGCACCTAGAGATGGAGGAGGAGGATTCTCCACTACATCTCTCATACAGACACAATTAAATCATTTAGAGGGTATTTTTAATTTATCAGACACAGTTCTATCCCCACAGGAATTGTCATTGTTGAAGAAAGGTTTAAATTTTGCTCCTGCTTCCAATTGCAATCCTTTTAACCTTTATTTGGATAACAAAAAATTCCTGAGGAAACTAACATTAAAAAGATTTTTCAAAGGAAAAGATCTAAATACAATCAGTTATAAACCAAATGTAATACCTAATGATACCAGTCCTATTGATGTAACCAACAATGAGAAGGAGATCACAAGTACAAAACCAACATTTATACACACTTCTTTAAAACCTAAATCCATTTTTTTTCCCTGGGCAGCTAAAAGCAAATTCCTAGAAGTATTTAACGATTTAGTCTAAGAGGACCTTAACGAGATTGCTGATAACAAATTCAAACCAAATCTCACACGTAAAAAAAAGGCAGCTCTAAATCTTTAACAGAAAATCACAATTTAGTTATAAAGGAGGCTGACAAGGGGGGCGGGATTGTTATCATGAATAAATCGTATTATTTACAAGAAGCCTATAACATTCTGAACGACTCAAGTACATATCAAATTCTGGATAAAAACCCTACTTGTGAATTTTTGGCGGAATTAAATATATTATTATCAACTGATTTGGAACAACAGGTGATAAATCAAGATGAATTTAAATTCATTTACAATCCCAACTGCAAAGTGGCAGTGTTTTATTTTCTGCCAAAGATTCACAAGAATATAAAGCAACCCCCAGGCCGTCCCATCATTAGCAGAATTAACTCCTTATCTTGTAATTTATCTGAATATGTGGATTTTTTCTTACAGCCATATGTGCCTTTACAAAATATCAAAGACACAAAACACATCCTTCAGGTGTTACAATCAATGCAATGGAAGTCTTCATACATCTTAGCCACTGCAGATATTACTGATTTATACTCAAACATTCCGCATTTAAAAGGCATTGCCTGCATCAAAGACATACTTAAGCTGCAACAAGATTTACAGGACATTCAGATTGACTTTTTGGTTAATTGTATTCAATTTGTTCTTACTAGGAATTTTTTTGGGTTCAACGAACAATTTTTTTCTCCAAAGATGTGGCGTCGCCATGGGTACCAAATTTGCCCCCGGTTTTGCCAATCTGTATGTGTCCCATTGGGAACAGCAACACATCAGATTGGGCCATCAGAACGGGGGCAGTTTGGTCCTATGGCGACGCTTCATCGATGATGTGTTAATCATCTGGGATGGCACAAAAGAGGATCTGGATCTATTTTTGAGTCAAGTTAACAATAATGATTATAATTTAAAATTCACTCATGAGTCTAATACTTCCACTATAAACTTTCTAGATTTAACCATATATGTAGAAAAAAACCAGTTAAAAACAAAAACCTACTTTAAGCCCACGGACTGCAATACAGCCATAGAATACTCAAGCAGTCACCACCGTCCTTGGCTTTCAAATATTCCCAAAAGCCAGTTAACTAGGCTTAGAAGAAATTGTACAGACAATCAGGTTTTTCTTGAACAATCTACAATTATAAAACAAAGATAAGCAGATAAAGACTATGACATTAAGAACATGGAAAAGACGGAGATTGAGATCCTAAACACTGAGAGAGCAGTATTTCTGGAAGATAAAAATATAAGTATAAATGAAAATAAAAAGGGGGACGACCATACAACAGTTCAACAAGAAATCAGAAGTAGGTCTATATTTAAAAATAAGAACAAAAATAAAAGTACCGTATATACTCGAGTATAAGCCGAGTTTTTCAGCACATTTTTTGTGCTGAAAAACCCCAACTCGGCTTATACTCGAGTCAATAGTCTGTATTATGGCAATTTGCATTGCCATAATACAGACAGGGGGCTGTCAGAGCTGTAACTTACCTGTCGTGCAGCTCCTGTCAGCTCCCTCCTCCTCCGCGCCGTCCGTTCAGCACCTCGGTCAGCTCTCGCGAGACTTAGAGTGTGAGCTGACAGAAGAGCTGAACTGACGGCGCGGAGGAGGAGGGAGCTGACAGGAGCTGCAGGACAGGTAAGTTACAGCTCTGACAGCCCCTCTCTCCCCCCCACTGAACTGCCAATGCTGGACCACCAGGGAAGGAGAGCCCCCCTCCCTGCCATATATCAAGCAGGGAGGGGGGACGAAAAATATATATATTAATAATAAAAAAAATAATAATGAAATTAAATAATAAATAATAATAAAAAATAATAATAATAATTAAATTAAATAATAATAAAATAATAATAATAATGAAATTAAATAAAAAATAATAATAAAAAAATTAAAATAATAAAAAAATTGCCCACCCCCTACCAAGGCTCTGCAACACACACACACACACACACTGCACACATACACACACACTGCACTCATACACACACAAACTGCACTCATACACACACACTGCACTCGTACACACACACTGCATTCGTACACACACACTGCACTCATACACACACACTGCACTCATACACACACTGCATTCATACACACACACTGCATTCATACACACACACTGCACTCATACACACACGCTGCACTCATACACACACGCTGCACTCATACACACACGCTGCACTCATACACACACTGCATTCATACACACACTGCATTCATACACACACACACACACACTGCATTCATTATACACACACTGCATTCATTATACACACACTGTAAATAAATATTCAATTAATATATTTTTTTTAGGATCTAATTTTATTTAGAAATTTACCAGTAGCTGCTGCATTTCCCACCCTAGTCTTATACTCGAGTCAATAAGTTTTCCCAGTTTTTTGGGGTAATATTAGGGGCCTCGGCTTATATTCGGGTCGGCTTATACTCGAGTATATACGGTAAAGATGCTAAGAATAAATTTGAATTTGCTTTTGTAACTCAATTCAACTCTAAAGCAAAACAGATAGAAAAAGTACTCAAAAGACATTGGTACATCCTGAAAAGAGATGATATCTTAAAACACGTAATACCTGATTTTCCAATGGTTATCTATAAAAAATCCACTAATCTAAAAAATAAATTGGCACCCAGTCTACTACCCAGTGCACCTCCCTGTAATAATTTTTTAAAAGCTCCGATACAGGGTTTTTTTAGTTGTGGCCACTGCTCGACTTGCAAATATCAAAAAAGAAAAGTCAAAGATTTTGTGGGTACTTACACTAAAAAAACGTATACTATCAAAAAACACATTCATTGCTCTTCTTCCTTTGTCATTTATCTGCTGCAATGTGGCTGTGGGGCCCAATATGTTGGCCGAACATCCAGAAAATTGCATACTAGAATCTTGGAACATTTTAACAATATAAAGAGAAATAAACTCGATCATAGTGTTCCAAAACACTGCAATTCATGCCCTCTGTTTTGTTGGAATTCTTTCCAGGCTTTTGGAATTGATTCTGTACAGTTAGGATGGAGGGGAGGAGACAAAATGCAGGAGTTAGTCAAAAAAGAAGCCTCTTGGATTTTTAACCTCAAAACTTTGGATTTGGGATTAAATCAGGAAATTGATTTACAAGGGCTTATTTAATGTTTTTCTGTATTTCTCATAAGCAATTATGTATGTGTATTTACATGTGTATAACTCAATAGATCCTTTTTATAAGAGTATGTTGGGCTATAATGGATTTCACTTTCATATTGTTTGGTTAAGTAAATATATTTTATACTTGGTATATATGTTCTCTTCAATATATGGTTGTATTTGGATATAAGTATATATATTTTCCTGGTGTGATGCATCAGAACACTATATGTTTAATGGACTAGTTGTTGCATTGTATATTATATATTTTTTTAGTAAAGCTACTTTGGAGCTTTATTTTGCAATTTCCCCATATTTTTCTTTATATTTTATTCATCTTTTTCTCTACATTTATCCATCTTTTTTATTTATATGTCCCTTATTATGCATTTATGGTTCTAGTGGGATCACACCAACATTACTATTTTTTCTGAGTAGCAGACTCTCAGGCGTTTTTCGCCATATGCTTTGTGTCCCTCGCAGGTTGCGGTACTCTCTGTTTACGCATGCGCGTGTTACGCGCATGCGTCCTCATACCCGGAAACACTAGTCAAGAATTCCGGATATTCGGCGCCCTTTTTGCGTTCCATCTTTGGAACGCACGCAAAACCATCAGCTGTCCGGATGAATCGGAGATTTTACAAGCTATAAATACTCGCAAGGAAGAACTCTTAGGAATCCCTGAAGAAGTCCAGCATTCTAACGGACGAAACGCGTTGGATTTATTCCCTGTGAACTTTTTATTTATTACTGTTTATTTTATGTTTTGCTGTATTTTAATTACTGCTCCTAGACTCCTATTGTGGAAACTTTGGATTTACATCACCAAGAGGTCCATAACTATTTGGAGATACGCTGTTTTATACTACTTAAGTGTAAGTGCGACCAATAAAATGTGTTATATTATTTTATAACGTACTTCACCATATTTGATTCTTTTATTTTACATATCTGGTTGGAAGAAACTACATCTTATATTCATCACAGTACCCCTGAGTGGGTGAAAGGCTTGATTCTCTCATCTGTTTGTGAGTGCATTCATATCACATTTACTTACATCCCTAATATAAACTATTTTACGCTTTGTTAGCTATCTGATTTGTTTATACAGAGCACATGCTTGGAGAATCTACCTCAATACAGGTCATTCTATTTATATATATATATCTTAACGTATTCTGAGTGGTTTCCACTTCTTTATATATGTGTATATTCTCTTAGGTGGCTGTGAAGTACACCTGGGATCACTTCCAGTTATACGTTTTTTCACCTTTAGTGTATATACTTTCTTCTTGTTTTTAAATAACCCTGTTTGTGCCTCACCGAAAGTTAAACTTGAACTGATCTAGTTTAGTCTTGCCAATGACCACTCATGGTCATTATCCTAATCTCTGGGCCGAATAGGTAACTCTGAGGTCCTTGGTATGACTGTGCATGGATTCTTAGGATCTCAATGTGAGAGGGAAGATTATATGGGTGACTCATTTTGGTGGATTCTCATAGCAAATGGGCAGGTTCTATGGATGAATAACAAAACTTGCAAAATTATCAGAACAAACAATATGACCATGTTCCTCACAGGTCACAGCAGAATCTCTATATTCTCAGAATCACTGGGTAAAAGAGCCAGTTCTCAGCATGGATCAGGGACTCATTTTAGGAGTAAACAATATGAATTTCAGCATGAGCAAGTGAGTATATCAAGCATATTTGTAAGACAACATTTGAGGGCTGGATTAACCCATTTTTTAAACATAGCAGTTTCTCTGAAACTGCTATGTTTATAAAAAAAAATGGGATAACCCTAGCTGGACCTGGCACCCAGACCACTTCATTAAGCTGAAGTGGTCTGGGTGCCTATAGTGGTCCTTTAACTGCTAAATGGCAGAGAACTAAGCAGTGAAACTGCAGGGGCATGATCTATACACCAAAACTGCTTCATTAAGCTAAAGTTGTTGACTATAGTGCCCCTTTAAGCCTGTCAATTTTAAGGACTACTTCTATCTTTCTATAGATATCTAGATTATGTTGGTTCAAGGACCTCATGTTGTGGTATACTGTATCATGACATTAAAATCTTGAACAGATTGTACATTATCTTTAATTGTTTTAAAGTCTTCCCTAAAGGATCTACATCATGTCTCTATTTAACAGACAATCAATTGGTAAATAAGGCAATAACCCTGTTTGTACACATATATAAAGAAGTGGAAACCACCCAGAATACGTTAAGATATATATATAAAAATAGAATGACCTGTATTGAGGTAGATTCTCCAAGCATGTGCTCTGTATAAACAAATCAGATAGCTAACATAGCGTAAAATAGTTTATATTAGGGATGTAAGTAAATGTGATATGAATGCACTCACAAACAGATGAGAGAATCAAGCCTTTCACCCACTCAGGGGTAATGTGATGAATATAAGATGTAGTTTCTTCCAACCAGATATGTAAAATAAAAGAATCAAATATGGTGAAGTACGTTATAAAATGATATAACACATTTTATTGGTCGCACTTACACTTAAGTAGTATAAAACAGCGTATCTCCAAATAGTTATGGACCTCTTGGTGATGTAAATCCAAAGTTTCCACAATAGGAGTCTAGGAGCAGTAATTAAAATACAGCAAAACATAAAATAAACAGTAATAAATAAAAAGTTCACAGGGAATAAATCCAACGCGTTTCGTCCGTTAGAATGCTGGACTTCTTCAGGGATTCCTAAGAGTTCTTCCTTGCGAGTATTTTTTATATATTTGTCACTTCACAATTGTATATCACTATTGTTTTTTAAGCTAATGGCTTCACAAAATGTTTACGATGAAATGAGAAATGCAAGGAAACAAAAAATTGATGCTTTGTTTAGGGGGGGCTCTAGACCTATAGAAAGTCCCTTAAATCACAAATTTATTCAATTGTAACGTTTGCTAGAAAAAGAGACCCGAAAATGGTGGGAGATCATGTCCTTAGAACAGTATCTAGCTTATGACATCATTCCTCGCGGCCTAAGAGTATTGAAAGTTCCAGCCTTTGGCCTAGAGGATAAAATATTAATGCAAGAGTGGCATAGTGCCAATGATGAATGTTCTAAAAAATACATGATTGGTTTAATTAATTATCAGAAGAGATCTTTAAAATCATTGGAGGAAGAAATTAACCAAGTTGAGATTGATATATCCACACATATAGAAATAAAAGCAGTGGAAAACAATTAAAAAAGTCTTAAAAGACAAAATAAAGGTTGTAGATGAAAAAATTTCAAACACTAAATCAACTAAATTTAAAAGAGACCAAGATGACTATCAAAAGGGAAACCAAAGAAACTGGCCTAGACCAAAAAATGACTCTAGACAGGCAAATAACTACTCTACACGTAATCAAATAACTTCTAGATTCCCGTTTTCTCGCCCAAAAAAACCTTTTGGACGACGGTTTTCTAATTCCAACTCTAATTTTTACTCCAACTCTTCTGATCGAATAAAAACTAACCACTCCAATCCTGTACATTATTCTAAATCTCACCCGCAAACATCTAAGGGCTACACGCCTAGACACTCCCCCAACCAACCTAGAAGTTTTTTTAGACAAGGAGCGAGACCAAAAAGTAGACCAAACTCAATATTCAATACACACACAAAACAGGTTTCAAAATCTAAAATCCCCTATAAAAAAGAGACCGCACCTAGAGATGGAGGAGGAGGATTCTCCACTACATCTCTCATACAGACACAATTGAATCATTTAGAGGGTATTTTTAATTTATCAGACACAGTTCTATCCCCACAGGAATTGTCATTGTTGAAGAAAGGTTTAAATTTTGCTCCTGCTTCCAATTGCAATCCTTTTAACCTTTATTTGGATAACAAAAAATTCCTGAGGAAACTAACATTAAAAAGATTTTTCAAAGGAAAAGATCTAAATACAATCAGTGATAAACCAAATGTAATACCTAATGATACCAGTCCTATTGATGTAACCAACAATGAGAAGGAGATCACAAGTACAAAACCAACATTTATACACACTTCTTTAAAACCTAAATCCATTTTTTTTCCCTGGGCAGCTAAAAGCAAATTCCTAGAAGTATTTAACGATTTAGTCCAAGAGGACCTTAACGAGATTGCTGATAACAAACTCAAACCAAATCTCACACGTAAAAAAAAGGCAGCTCTAAATCTTTAACAGAAAATCACAATTTAGTTATAAAGGAGGCTGACAAGGGGGGCGGGATTGTTATCATGAATAAATCGTATTATTTACAAGAAGCCTATAACATTCTGAACGACTCAAGTACATACCAAATTCTGGATAAAAACCCTACTTGTGAATTTTTGGCGGAATTAAATATATTATTATCAACTGATTTGGAACAACAGGTGATAAATCAAGATGAATTTAAATTCATTTACAATCCCAACTGCAAAGTGGCAGTGTTTTATTTTCTGCCAAAGATTCACAAGAATATAAAGCAACCCCCAGGCCGTCCCATCATTAGCAGAATTAACTCCTTATCTTGTAATTTATCGGAATATGTGGATTTTTTCTTACAGCCATATGTGCCTTTACAAAATACTTTTATCAAAGACACAAAACACATCCTTCAGGTGTTACAATCAATGCAATGGAAGTCTTCATACATCTTAGCCACTGCAGATATTACTGCTTTATACTCAAACATTCCGCATTTAAAAGGCATTGCCTGCATCAAAGACATACTTAAGCTGCAACAAGATTTACAGGACATTCAGATTGACTTTTTGGTTAATTGTATTCAATTTGTTCTTACTAGGAATTTTTTTGGGTTCAACGAACAATTTTTTTCTCCAAAGATGTGGCGTCGCCATGGGTACCAAATTTGCCCCCGGTTTTGCCAATCTGTATGTGTCCCATTGGGAACAGCAACACATCAGATTGGGCCATCAGAACGGGGGCAGTTTGGTCCTATGGCGACGCTTCATCGATGATGTGTTAATCATCTGGGATGGCACAAAAGAGGATCTGGATCTATTTTTGAGTCAAGTTAACAATAATGATTATAATTTAAAATTCACTCATGAGTCTAATACTTCCACTATAAACTTTCTAGATTTAACCATATATGTAGAAAAAAACCAGTTAAAAACAAAAACCTACTTTAAGCCCACGGACTGCAATACAGCCATAGAATACTCAAGCAGTCACCACCGTCCTTGGCTTTCAAATATTCCCAAAAGCCAGTTAACTAGGCTTAGAAGAAATTGTACAGACAATCAGGTTTTTCTTGAACAATCTACAATTATAAAACAAAGATAAGCAGATAAAGACTATGACATTAAGAACATGGAAAAGACGGAGATTGAGATCCTAAACACTGAGAGAGCAGTATTTCTGGAAGATAAAAATATAAGTATAAATGAAAATAAAAAGGGGGACGACCATACAACAGTTCAACAAGAAATCAGAAGTAGGTCTATATTTAAAAATAAGAACAAAAATAAAAGTACCGTATATACTCGAGTATAAGCCGAGTTTTTCAGCACATTTTTTGTGCTGAAAAACCCCAACTCGGCTTATACTCGAGTCAATAGTCTGTATTATGGCAATTTGCATTGCCATAATACAGACAGGGGGCTGTCAGAGCTGTAACTTACCTGTCGTGCAGCTCCTGTCAGCTCCCTCCTCCTCCGCGCCGTCCGTTCAGCACCTCGGTCAGCTCTCGCGAGACTTAGAGTGTGAGCTGACAGAAGAGCTGAACTGACGGCGCGGAGGAGGAGGGAGCTGACAGGAGCTGCAGGACAGGTAAGTTACAGCTCTGACAGCCCCTCTCTCCCCCCCACTGAACTGCCAATGCTGGACCACCAGGGAAGGAGAGCCCCCCTCCCTGCCATATATCAAGCAGGGAGGGGGGACGAAAAATATATATATTAATAATAAAAAAAATAATAATGAAATTAAATAATAAATAATAATAAAAAATAATAATAATAATTAAATTAAATAATAATAAAATAATAATAATAATGAAATTAAATAAAAAATAATAATAAAAAAATTAAAATAATAAAAAAATTGCCCACCCCCTACCAAGGCTCTGCAACACACACACACACACACTGCACACATACACACACACTGCACTCATACACACACAAACTGCACTCATACACACACACTGCACTCGTACACACACACTGCATTCGTACACACACACTGCACTCATACACACACACTGCACTCATACACACACTGCATTCATACACACACACTGCATTCATACACACACACTGCACTCATACACACACGCTGCACTCATACACACACGCTGCACTCATACACACACGCTGCACTCATACACACACTGCATTCATACACACACTGCATTCATACACACACACACACACACTGCATTCATTATACACACACTGCATTCATTATACACACACTGTAAATAAATATTCATTTAATATATTTTTTTTAGGATCTAATTTTATTTAGAAATTTACCAGTAGCTGCTGCATTTCCCACCCTAGTCTTATACTCGAGTCAATAAGTTTTCCCAGTTTTTTGGGGTAATATTAGGGGCCTCGGCTTATATTCGGGTCGGCTTATACTCGAGTATATACGGTAAAGATGCTAAGAATAAATTTGAATTTGCTTTTGTAACTCAATTCAACTCTAAAGCAAAACAGATAGAAAAAGTACTCAAAAGACATTGGTACATCCTGAAAAGAGATGATATCTTAAAACACGTAATACCTGATTTTCCAATGGTTATCTATAAAAAATCCACTAATCTAAAAAATAAATTGGCACCCAGTCTACTACCCAGTGCACCTCCCTGTAATAATTTTTTAAAAGCTCCGATACAGGGTTTTTTTAGTTGTGGCCACTGCTCGACTTGCAAATATCAAAAAAGAAAAGTCAAAGATTTTGTGGGTACTTACACTAAAAAAACGTATACTATCAAAAAACACATTCATTGCTCTTCTTCCTTTGTCATTTATCTGCTGCAATGTGGCTGTGGGGCCCAATATGTTGGCCGAACATCCAGAAAATTGCATACTAGAATCTTGGAACATTTTAACAATATAAAGAGAAATAAACTCGATCATAGTGTTCCAAAACACTGCAATTCATGCCCTCTGTTTTGTTGGAATTCTTTCCAGGCTTTTGGAATTGATTCTGTACAGTTAGGATGGAGGGGAGGAGACAAAATGCAGGAGTTAGTCAAAAAAGAAGCCTCTTGGATTTTTAACCTCAAAACTTTGGATTTGGGATTAAATCAGGAAATTGATTTACAAGGGCTTATTTAATGTTTTTCTGTATTTCTCATAAGCAATTATGTATGTGTATTTACATGTGTATAACTCAATAGATCCTTTTTATAAGAGTATGTTGGGCTATAATGGATTTCACTTTCATATTGTTTGGTTAAGTAAATATATTTTATACTTGGTATATATGTTCTCTTCAATATATGGTTGTATTTGGATATAAGTATATATATTTTCCTGGTGTGATGCATCAGAACACTATATGTTTAATGGACTAGTTGTTGCATTGTATATTATATATTTTTTTAGTAAAGCTACTTTGGAGCTTTATTTTGCAATTTCCCCATATTTTTCTTTATATTTTATTCATCTTTTTCTCTACATTTATCCATCTTTTTTATTTATATGTCCCTTATTATGCATTTATGGTTCTAGTGGGATCACACCAACATTACTATTTTTTCTGAGTAGCAGACTCTCAGGCGTTTTTCGCCATATGCTTTGTGTCCCTCGCAGGTTGCGGTACTCTCTGTTTACGCATGCGCGTGTTACGCGCATGCGTCCTCATACCCGGAAACACTAGTCAAGAATTCCGGATATTCGGCGCCCTTTTTGCGTTCCATCTTTGGAACGCACGCAAAACCATCAGCTGTCCGGATGAATCGGAGATTTTACAAGCTATAAATACTCGCAAGGAAGAACTCTTAGGAATCCCTGAAGAAGTCCAGCATTCTAACGGACGAAACGCGTTGGATTTATTCCCTGTGAACTTTTTATTTATTACTGTTTATTTTATGTTTTGCTGTATTTTAATTACTGCTCCTAGACTCCTATTGTGGAAACTTTGGATTTACATCACCAAGAGGTCCATAACTATTTGGAGATACGCTGTTTTATACTACTTAAGTGTAAGTGCGACCAATAAAATGTGTTATATTATTTTATAACGTACTTCACCATATTTGATTCTTTTATTTTACATATCTGGTTGGAAGAAACTACATCTTATATTCATCACAGTACCCCTGAGTGGGTGAAAGGCTTGATTCTCTCATCTGTTTGTGAGTGCATTCATATCACATTTACTTACATCCCTAATATAAACTATTTTACGCTTTGTTAGCTATCTGATTTGTTTATACAGAGCACATGCTTGGAGAATCTACCTCAATACAGGTCATTCTATTTTTATATATATATCTTAACGTATTCTGAGTGGTTTCCACTTCTTTATATATGTGTATATTCTCTTAGGTGGCTGTGAAGTACACCTGGGATCACTTCCAGTTATACGTTTTTTCACCTTTAGTGTATATACTTTCTTCTTGTTTTTAAATAACCCTGTTTGTGCCTCACCGAAAGTTAAACTTGAACTGATCTAGTTTAGTCTTGCCAATGACCACTCATGGTCATTATCCTAATCTCTGGGCCGAATAGGTAACTCTGAGGTCCTTGGTATGACTGTGCATGGATTCTTAGGATCTCAATGTGAGAGGGAAGATTATATGGGTGACTCATTTTGGTGGATTCTCATAGCAAATGGGCAGGTTCTATGGATGAATAACAAAACTTGCAAAATTATCAGAACAAACAATATGACCATGTTCCTCACAGGTCACAGCAGAATCTCTATATTCTCAGAATCACTGGGTAAAAGAGCCAGTTCTCAGCATGGATCAGGGACTCATTTTAGGAGTAAACAATATGAATTTCAGCATGAGCAAGTGAGTATATCAAGCATATTTGTAAGACAACATTTGAGGGCTGGATTAACCCATTTTTTAAACATAGCAGTTTCTCTGAAACTGCTATGTTTATAAAAAAAAATGGGATAACCCTAGCTGGACCTGGCACCCAGACCACTTCATTAAGCTGAAGTGGTCTGGGTGCCTATAGTGGTCCTTTAACTGCTAAATGGCAGAGAACTAAGCAGTGAAACTGCAGGGGCATGATCTATACACCAAAACTGCTTCATTAAGCTAAAGTTGTTGACTATAGTGCCCCTTTAAGCCTGTCAATTTTAAGGACTACTTCTATCTTTCTATAGATATCTAGATTATGTTGGTTCAAGGACCTCATGTTGTGGTATACTGTATCATGACATTAAAATCTTGAACAGATTGTACATTATCTTTAATTGTTTTAAAGTCTTCCCTAAAGGATCTACATCATGTCTCTATTTAACAGACAATCAATTGGTAAATAAGGCAATAACCCTGTTTGTACACATATATAAAGAAGTGGAAACCACCCAGAATACGTTAAGATATATATATAAAAATAGAATGACCTGTATTGAGGTAGATTCTCCAAGCATGTGCTCTGTATAAACAAATCAGATAGCTAACATAGCGTAAAATAGTTTATATTAGGGATGTAAGTAAATGTGATATGAATGCACTCACAAACAGATGAGAGAATCAAGCCTTTCACCCACTCAGGGGTAATGTGATGAATATAAGATGTAGTTTCTTCCAACCAGATATGTAAAATAAAAGAATCAAATATGGTGAAGTACGTTATAAAATGATATAACACATTTTATTGGTCGCACTTACACTTAAGTAGTATAAAACAGCGTATCTCCAAATAGTTATGGACCTCTTGGTGATGTAAATCCAAAGTTTCCACAATAGGAGTCTAGGAGCAGTAATTAAAATACAGCAAAACATAAAATAAACAGTAATAAATAAAAAGTTCACAGGGAATAAATCCAACGCGTTTCGTCCGTTAGAATGCTGGACTTCTTCAGGGATTCCTAAGAGTTCTTCCTTGCGAGTATTTTTTATATATTTGTCACTTCACAATTGTATATCACTATTGTTTTTTAAGCTAATGGCTTCACAAAATGTTTACGATGAAATGAGAAATGCAAGGAAACAAAAAATTGATGCTTTGTTTAGGGGGGGCTCTAGACCTATAGAAAGTCCCTTAAATCACAAATGTATTCAATTGTAACGTTTGCTAGAAAAAGAGACCCGAAAATGGTGGGAGATCATGTCCTTAGAACAGTATCTAGCTTATGACATCATTCCTCGCGGCCTAAGAGTATTGAAAGTTCCAGCCTTTGGCCTAGAGGATAAAATATTAATGCAAGAGTGGCATAGTGCCAATGATGAATGTTCTAAAAAATACATGATTGGTTTAATTAATTATCAGAAGAGATCTTTAAAATCATTGGAGGAAGAAATTAACCAAGTTGAGATTGATATATCCACACATATAGAAATAAAAGCAGTGGAAAACAATTAAAAAAGTCTTAAAAGACAAAATAAAGGTTGTAGATGAAAAAATTTCAAACACTAAATCAACTAAATTTAAAAGAGACCAAGATGACTATCAAAAGGGAAACCAAAGAAACTGGCCTAGACCAAAAAATGACTCTAGACAGGCAAATAACTACTCTACACGTAATCAAATAACTTCTAGATTCCCGTTTTCTCGCCCAAAAAAACCTTTTGGACGACGGTTTTCTAATTCCAACTCTAATTTTTACTCCAACTCTTCTGATCGAATAAAAACTAACCACTCCAATCCTGTACATTATTCTAAATCTCACCCGCAAACATCTAAGGGCTACACGCCTAGACACTCCCCCAACCAACCTAGAAGTTTTTTTAGACAAGGAGCGAGACCAAAAAGTAGACCAAACTCAATATTCAATACACACACAAAACAGGTTTCAAAATCTAAAATCCCCTATAAAAAAGAGACCGCACCTAGAGATGGAGGAGGAGGATTCTCCACTACATCTCTCATACAGACACAATTGAATCATTTAGAGGGTATTTTTAATTTATCAGACACAGTTCTATCCCCACAGGAATTGTCATTGTTGAAGAAAGGTTTAAATTTTGCTCCTGCTTCCAATTGCAATCCTTTTAACCTTTATTTGGATAACAAAAAATTCCTGAGGAAACTAACATTAAAAAGATTTTTCAAAGGAAAAGATCTAAATACAATCAGTGATAAACCAAATGTAATACCTAATGATACCAGTCCTATTGATGTAACCAACAATGAGAAGGAGATCACAAGTACAAAACCAACATTTATACACACTTCTTTAAAACCTAAATCCATTTTTTTTCCCTGGGCAGCTAAAAGCAAATTCCTAGAAGTATTTAACGATTTAGTCCAAGAGGACCTTAACGAGATTGCTGATAACAAACTCAAACCAAATCTCACACGTAAAAAAAAGGCAGCTCTAAATCTTTAACAGAAAATCACAATTTAGTTATAAAGGAGGCTGACAAGGGGGGCGGGATTGTTATCATGAATAAATCGTATTATTTACAAGAAGCCTATAACATTCTGAACGACTCAAGTACATACCAAATTCTGGATAAAAACCCTACTTGTGAATTTTTGGCGGAATTAAATATATTATTATCAACTGATTTGGAACAACAGGTGATAAATCAAGATGAATTTAAATTCATTTACAATCCCAACTGCAAAGTGGCAGTGTTTTATTTTCTGCCAAAGATTCACAAGAATATAAAGCAACCCCCAGGCCGTCCCATCATTAGCAGAATTAACTCCTTATCTTGTAATTTATCGGAATATGTGGATTTTTTCTTACAGCCATATGTGCCTTTACAAAATACTTTTATCAAAGACACAAAACACATCCTTCAGGTGTTACAATCAATGCAATGGAAGTCTTCATACATCTTAGCCACTGCAGATATTACTGCTTTATACTCAAACATTCCGCATTTAAAAGGCATTGCCTGCATCAAAGACATACTTAAGCTGCAACAAGATTTACAGGACATTCAGATTGACTTTTTGGTTAATTGTATTCAATTTGTTCTTACTAGGAATTTTTTTTGGTTCAACGAACAATTTTTTTCTCCAAAGATGTGGCGTCGCCATGGGTACCAAATTTGCCCCCGGTTTTGCCAATCTGTATGTGTTCCATTGGGAACAGCAACACATCAGATTGGGCCATCAGAACGGGGGCAGTTTGGTCCTATGGCGACGCTTCATCGATGATGTGTTAATCATCTGGGATGGCACAAAAGAGGATCTGGATCTGTTTTTGAGTCAAGTTAACAATAATGATTATAATTTAAAATTCACTCATGAGTCTAATACTTCCACTATAAACTTTCTAGATTTAACCATATATGTAGAAAAAAAACAGTTAAAAACAAAAACCTACTTTAAGCCCACGGACTGCAATACAGCCATAGAATACTCAAGCAGTCACCACCGTCCTTGGCTTTCAAATATTCCCAAAAGCCAGTTAACTAGGCTTAGAAGAAATTGTACAGACAATCAGGTTTTTCTTGAACAATCTACAATTATAAAACAAAGATACGCAGATAAAGACTATGACATTAAGAACATGGAAAAGACGGAGATTGAGATCCTAAACACTGAGAGAGCAGTATTTCTGGAAGATAAAAATATAAGTATAAATGAAAATAAAAAGGGGGACGACCATACAACAGTTCAACAAGAAATCAGAAGTAGGTCTATATTTAAAAATAAGAACAAAAATAAAAGTACCGTATATACTCGAGTATAAGCCGAGTTTTTCAGCACATTTTTTGTGCTGAAAAACCCCAACTCGGCTTATACTCGAGTCAATAGTCTGTATTATGGCAATTTGCATTGCCATAATACAGACAGGGGGCTGTCAGAGCTGTAACTTACCTGTCGTGCAGCTCCTGTCAGCTCCCTCCTCCTCCGCGCCGTCCGTTCAGCACCTCGGTCAGCTCTCACGAGACTTAGAGTGTGAGCTGACAGAAGAGCTGAACTGACAGCGCGGAGGAGCTGACAGGAGCTGCAGGACAGGTAAGTTACAGCTCTGACAGCCCCTCTCTCCCCCCCACTGAACTGCCAATGCTGGACCACCAGGGAAGGAGAGCCCCCCTCCCTGCCATATATCAAGCAGGGAGGGGGGACGAAAAATATATATATTAATAATAATAAAAAAAAAATAATAATTAAATTAAATAATAAATAATAATAAAAAAATAATAATAATAATTAAATTAAATAATAATAAAATAATAATAATAATGAAATTAAATGAAAAATAATAATA
Source organism: Pelobates fuscus (assembly GCF_036172605.1). NCBI lineage: Eukaryota > Metazoa > Chordata > Amphibia > Anura > Pelobatidae > Pelobates > Pelobates fuscus. The sequence goes on from NC_086319.1 coordinate 176,605,266, forward strand.
AAAAAATTAAAATAATAAAAAAATTGCCCACCCCCTACCAAGGCTCTGCAACACACACACACACACACACTGCACACACACACTGCACTCATACACACACAAACTGCACTCATACACACACTGCACTCGTACACACACACTGCATTCGTACACACACACTGCACTCATACACACACACTGCACTCATACACACACTGCATTCATACACACACACTGCATTCATACACACACACTGCATTCATACACACACTGCATTCATACACACACACTGCACTCATACACACGCTGCACTCATACACACACGCTGCACTCATACACACACTGCATTCATACACACACTGCATTCATACACACACACACACACTGCATTCATTATACACACACTGCATTCATTATACACACACTGTAAATAAATATTCAATTAATATATTTTTTTTAGGATCTAATTTTATTTAGAAATTTACCAGTAGCTGCTGCATTTCCCACCCTAGTCTTATACTCGAGTCAATACGTTTTCCCAGTTTTTTGGGGTAATATTAGGGGCCTCGGCTTATATTCGGGTCGGCTTATACTCGAGTATATACGGTAAAGATGCTAAGAATAAATTTGAATTTGCTTTTGTAACTCAATTCAACTCTAAAGCAAAACAGATAGAAAAAGTACTCAAAAGACATTGGTACATCCTGAAAAGAGATGATATCTTAAAACACGTAATACCTGATTTTCCAATGGTTATCTATAAAAAATCCACTAATCTAAAAAATAAATTGGCACCCAGTCTACTACCCAGTGCACCTCCCTGTAATAATTTTTTAAAAGCTCCGATACAGGGTTTTTTTTAGTTGTGGCCAGTGCTCGACTTGCAAATATCAAAAAAGAAAAAAGAAAAAGAAAAGAAAAATCAAAGATTTTGTGGGTACTTACACTAAAAAAACGTATACTATCAAAAAACACATTCATTGCTCTTCTTCCTTTGTCATTTATCTGCTGCAATGTGGCTGTGGGGCCCAATATGTTGGCCGAACATCCAGAAAATTGCATACTAGAATCTTGGAACATTTTAACAATATAAAGAGAAATAAACTCGATCATAGTGTTCCAAAACACTGCAATTCATGCCCTCTGTTTTGTTGGAATTCTTTCCAGGCTTTTGGAATTGATTCTGTACAGTTAGGATGGAGGGGAGGAGACAAAATGCAGGAGTTAGTCAAAAAAGAAGCCTCTTGGATTTTTAACCTCAAAACTTTGGATTTGGGATTAAATCAGGAAATTGATTTACAAGGGCTTATTTAATGTTTTTCTGTATTTCTCATAAGCAATTATGTATGTGTATTTACATGTGTATAACTCAATAGATCCTTTTTATAAGAGTATGTTGGGCTATAATGGATTTCACTTTCATATTGTTTGGTTAAGTAAATATATTTTATACTTGGTATATATGTTCTCTTCAATATATGGTTGTATTTGGATATAAGTATATATATTTTCCTGGTGTGATGCATCAGAACACTATATGTTTAATGGACTAGTTGTTGCATTGTATATTATATATTTTTTTAGTAAAGCTACTTTGGAGCTTTATTTTGCAATTTCCCCATATTTTTCTTTATATTTTATTCATCTTTTTCTCTACATTTATCCATCTTTTTTATTTATATGTCCCTTATTATGCATTTATGGTTCTAGTGGGATCACACCAACATTACTATTTTTTCTGAGTAGCAGACTCTCAGGCGTTTTTCGCCATATGCTTTGTGTCCCTCGCAGGTTGCGGTACTCTCTGTTTACGCATGCGCGTGTTACGCGCATGCGTCCTCATACCCGGAAACACTAGTCAAGAATTCCGGATATTCGGCGCCCTTTTTGCGTTCCATCTTTGGAACGCACGCAAAACCATCAGCTGTCCGGATGAATCGGAGATTTTACAAGCTATAAATACTCGCAAGGAAGAACTCTTAGGAATCCCTGAAGAAGTCCAGCATTCTAACGGACGAAACGCGTTGGATTTATTCCCTGTGAACTTTTTATTTATTACTGTTTATTTTATGTTTTGCTGTATTTTAATTACTGCTCCTAGACTCCTATTGTGGAAACTTTGGATTTACATCACCAAGAGGTCCATAACTATTTGGAGATACGCTGTTTTATACTACTTAAGTGTAAGTGCGACCAATAAAATGTGTTATATTATTTTATAACGTACTTCACCATATTTGATTCTTTTATTTTACATATCTGGTTGGAAGAAACTACATCTTATATTCATCACAGTACCCCTGAGTGGGTGAAAGGCTTGATTCTCTCATCTGTTTGTGAGTGCATTCATATCACATTTACTTACATCCCTAATATAAACTATTTTACGCTTTGTTAGCTATCTGATTTGTTTATACAGAGCACATGCTTGGAGAATCTACCTCAATACAGGTCATTCTATTTATATATATATATCTTAACGTATTCTGAGTGGTTTCCACTTCTTTATATATGTGTATATTCTCTTAGGTGGCTGTGAAGTACACCTGGGATCACTTCCAGTTATACGTTTTTTCACCTTTAGTGTATATACTTTCTTCTTGTTTTTAAATAACCCTGTTTGTGCCTCACCGAAAGTTAAACTTGAACTAATCTAGTTTAGTCTTGCCAATGACCACTCATGGTCATTATCCTAATCTCTGGGCCGAATAGGTAACTCTGAGGTCCTTGGTATGACTGTGCATGGATTCTTAGGATCTCAATGTGAGAGGGAAGATTATATGGGTGACTCATTTTGGTGGATTCTCATAGCAAATGGGCAGGTTCTATGGATGAATAACAAAACTTGCAAAATTATCAGAACAAACAATATGACCATGTTCCTCACAGGTCACAGCAGAATCTCTATATTCTCAGAATCACTGGGTAAAAGAGCCAGTTCTCAGCATGGATCAAGGACTCATTTTAGGAGTAAACAATATGAATTTCAGCATGAGCAAGTGAGTATATCAAGCATATTTGTAAGACAACAGCGCGTTAGGGCTGTACAGACCTAGGACTGTATGGCTAATACAACTGGCAATCTGCTGTATATGATCTTTGCAATGTACTGGTAAAGGGTTAATAATTCCCTTTAATCAATCTGGGTCATTGTGTTCCATGATATAGCATGCACTTCAAAGGAGTGTAACATTGCAAACCTGCTAAATCTGTATTAATGTATCCGCGGTTTCTGCCTGTCTGTTTTCCTAGCACCAGTTTATAGGTTACTGGCTTCTGTCATCAGCTGTAGTGATAAGTTACAATATGCATGTGTATATAGTTATGGTACATGTCTTATTTGTCCATGCTGGGGATCTTCATCTGATCTCTTTATTGCTTCATACACATACTTGTATTGTCTATGTCTGTCATCTCTTAATTAACTTCATTATCTTTTTTATTATCAGTTTCGAAAATGTAATCAGTTACACAGAACATGCACATTCCATAAAATATTACGGAAAAAAAAAACAACCTAAAAATGTTATAATCTTCATGATGTTTTAATGAAAAATAACTAGCCCTTCTGTGCTGCCAAGCCTCCCAACCTTCACGATTTCAGTGGGACAGTCCTGATTTTAGGGTTCTGTTCCGCTGTTTCAAATTTGTTACATAGAAACATAGAATATAATTGCAGATAAGAACCATTCAACCCATCTAGTCTGCCTAATTTTCAAACTACTTTTATTAATACCTGGCCTCAGGGGCGTACCTGGAGCATTTGGCACCCGGGGCGGATCCTATATTTGGCACCCCTCCCCTACCCCCCAGCTTAAATATGTAAAAAAACACCCGCAAATTTTTTAAATGTATTTAGCACCGAGCAGTGTTTGTATTTTATTTTGAATGTATTTAGCACTGATCAGTGTTTGTGTGTTTGAATGTTTTTGTATGGAGTATGTGTGAGTGGATATACGGGTGTGTTTGCACGTATTGGTATTTGAATAGGGGTGCATTTTTCTGTAGTGTGGTTTTTGAATATGGTGAGGTGTTTTTATGTACTGTTGACATTTGGATGCAGGATTGTATTTGTGTGTAGTGTAGGTGAAATGCTGAGATGTATGCATATATACACATATACTCACATATACACACACTGGCACACATACACAGACACATAGGTACACACATGCATGTACATAGAAACACAGTCATACACAGATACAGACAAACATGATGGTGTGAGGAAGGGGGGGGGGTGATGATGAGAGGGAGGGGGGTGTCACGTATTCATCCGCTTATAGAAATGTGGTTAATGACATTTACTGTCCACACAGGAAAAGTTGTGCCGAGCAGCAACCTAATCCACAGAAGGGTTAATGCTGAGCAGCAATTATGCAAATGAAACCTGGTAACTGACTATGGGGGCCAAAGGCCGGTTACAGCCTATCAGAACTAAAGGAGGGGTATTTAGGCCCAGTTCTCATCCTGCTCAGTGCCCTGTCGTGGTTTCCCTTGTGGTTGTCCGAGAGCGCGTTCCTGTTATTAGTTTTCTACCTGTTTTTTTTACTTTGGCTTTGTTTATTGACTTCTCTATATTTTGGTATCCTGACTCCTGGCTTTCCTCATCGCTGCGTCCCTTTCTGTGTTCCCTGACCTCGGCTAGTATTTTTGACTATTTTATGTACGTTAAATCCGGCCATTCTAAGGACCGGTAATACGTTACTTATTTGTCATCCGTGCTATACAGTTCTACGTGCTGGATCAAACAGTAATCCTGACAGGGGGTGAACATGAGAGGAAGGGGGGGTGATGATGAGAGGGAGAGGGGGTGATGATGAGAGGGAGAGCGGGTGATGATGAGAGGGAGAGGGGGGGTGATGTGAGAGGGAGAGGGGGGGTGATGTGAGAGGGAGAGGGGGGGTGATGTGAGAGGGAGAGGGGGGGTGATGTGAGAGGGAGAGGGGGGGTGATGTGAGAGGGAGAGGGGGGGTGATGTGAGAGGGAGAGTGGGGTGATGATGAGAGGGAGAGGGGGTGATGATGAGAGGGAGAGGGGGTGATGATGAGAGGGAGAGGGGGGTGATGATGAGAGGGAGAGGGGGTGATGATGAGAGGGAGAGGGGGTGATGATGAGAGGGAGAGGGGGGTGATGATGAGAGGGAGGGAGCGGGGTGATGATGAGGGGGTGATGGTGAGAGGGAGGGGGTGATGGTGTGAGGAAGGGGTGATGGTGAGAGGGAGGAGGGTTGATGATGAGAGTGTGGGAGGTGATGTGAAGGAGGGAGGGTGATGATGAGAGGGTGGGGGGTGATGTGAAGGAGGGGGGTGATGATGAGAGAGAGGGTGTGACGTGAGAGGGAGAGGGGGTTGATGGTGTGAGGGAGGGGGTGATGGTGAGAAGGAGGGGGTGAAGTGTGAGGGAGGGGGGGTTGATGGTGTGAGGGAGGGGGGTGATGTGAGAGGGAGAGGTGGTAATGTGATTGATGTGAGAGGGAGAGGTGGGTGATTGTGTAAGGGAGGGGGTGATGGTGAGAGGGAGGGAAGTGATGTGAGATGGAGAGGGGGGTGTTGATGAGAGGGGGTTTATGTGAGGGAGGGAGGGTGATGATGAGAGTGAGGGGGGTGATGATGAGAGGGAGGGGGTGATGATGAGAGGGAGGGGGTGATGATGAGAGGGAGGGGGTGATGAGAGGGAGGGGGTGATGTGAGACGGAGAGGGGGTGATGTGAAAGGGGGAGGGAGTGATGGTGTGCGGGAGGGGGGTGATGTAAGAGGTAGAGGGGTGATGATGAGGGGGGTGATGTGAGAGGGAGAGGGGGTGATGGTGTGAGGGAGGGGGTTGATGATGAGAGGAGGGGGGTTATGATGAGAGGGGGTGATGATGGGGGGGTGATGGTGTGAGGGATGGGGAGAAGGTGGGACGGACTAAATACCTTAATTCCCTGGTGGTCCGGTGGGCTCCCTTGTGGTCTGGTGGTCATAATATCCGGTCTGCAGCTCCACAGAGCTGCAGACCATGAATCTCGCAAAATCCAGTCAGAGCGTTAACATGGTAACCCGCGGCAATGCTCTGATTGATCAGATCTCGCGAGGCACGTGACCTGCAGCTCTGCACACTGCGGAGCTGCAGACTGGTGTCTGCGATGGGCACAGGAGGGGCATTGCACCCGGCGGCATATCGAGCAAGCTGCTGGGCCCCTTCCTGGTGTCAGGTCCTCGGTCAGTGAGATGGCCTGGATGATTGACCGGCAACATGGCATCCATTCACACCAAGCTGGCCCACCAGTTCTTCAGGTAGAACCCCCTTCTATGACTTTTTAGGATGTTCATACATAAGACATAATAGTTACTGCACCTACCACAGGCAATGCATTTTAAGCACAATGGTATACTGTGTAGCTTGTATTTGGAATACATGGGTGATATTGCACTTGTTTGCTTGTTTTAATAACTAGAATGGAACTTTGTATATTGAAAACAAATTCTACTCAGCTATTCCAACCATCAGATCTTCTACGGAAGCAGTTTTATTCATCTGTTTTGTGGATGGACCATCTTCTGGCACCATCGGTGAGAGGACGGCTTGTGTTTATTTGCCTAGAGATTGTAGCATGAGATTGTGCCGTTTCTGTGCCAGTGGAACGTTGCACATTATCCGATTGGTTAATGCTGTTGATGCTTGCTGTTGGCAAGCAGCAGCGACAATGTAAAATTCCAGTGGGCCCGCAGTGTTTTGTGCAAGCTTGAATCATCAAACTATTGCTGATGCGAAAATCTCTAGAGCTGATAGGTTAATTGGGAGCGAGGCTCCCTTCTGCTGCCACGTAGCTCTAGATAAGTGCAGAGCATGGTTTGACAACAGTCTCTACACAGATCTGTCGGAAGCAGAAGAGAAGTAATCACTTGTGATATTGGAAGGAGATAAGTGATCCCCTAGATTCAAAGGTGATAGATAATACATTCAGATGGTTTCCAAAGGCATTCTGTCTATTTTACTTATGGTAGATTGGCATTTGACTATTTTTAATTCACAGTATTTATTAGATGGTTTCACCGTAAAATTTATTTATATTTATGGTATTTTAACTACATCGGAAATTATTTATTAAAATGGTATTTCAAGCACCATGACCACTAAACTGATATGAAGCGTTCATGGTGCTTGGAGTCCGGATGTGTAATGTTTCGCTATGAAACACTGCACTTACAGAGTTTAACCCTTCTGTTGCTGGAGGTCTAACTCCACCTCTGGCAGCATCAGTGGGGCATCATTATCCAGCCTGGAACAAGAGTTCCTGGATAGCTAATGTGAATCCTGTGCACATTTGGCATCTGTCATCGGCACGCACAGGCATGCTGGTGACAGACATATAATCGGAGTGGAACCATGCTGTCCCTGTCCTCTCTCCTTGTTCTCCTAAGGAAGAAGAGTGCTGGAAAGGAAGGTGAGCTTTAGCCAATTTTATATTTTATATTTTGTTTTGAATCATTTTTGGGAGCGGGGAACAGGTTAAGAAGGGTTACTCCAACCAAAAACAGTGTTTTCCTAAAATTATTTTTTTTGGTTTGAGTAACCCTTTAAGTCCCAAATATGCAATAGCTTTATCTAAATAAAGATATGTGTGTATCTATTTATAAATGGCCGAATGGCACAATGAGCACATAAATGATGAACTATGTAAGTTTGGGGAACTTCACAGGGCACCAAATAACTTGGCTTGGTTACAACTCACAGCCTACTCCAGTATCTCCCTGGAAATCTTAAGGAAGGGAGGACATGACTGCTGGCAGGGATAAGGGGTTGGGTTATAGGGGATACATTGTGGCACATGGGGGGCATAAAAATGGGGAAAAATGGGAGGGTACTCACCAGTTCCCCGGGCAGAGGTGTAGTGCTACTAGCTTCCCCTGGAACTGTTTACAAAAAAAAAAATTATTACACGAATTTTACCAAAAAAAAAAAAAAAAAAAATTTACAGGAGTTTGGAATACTTATCCTCTGCTTCTGTTTACTTATCTTTCCCTCATCTGGCATCGGGAGAATGGCTGCAGCTGTTTCCAAGGACGATGTGGTAGCCTTATTACAGGCGTACCTTGAATCCCATGGCTCCGGTGCGTTGCAGGAGGTGTTAGCCGGGGTGGATAACCGCCCGGCTCCTGCTGCTGCTTCAGGGACTTCGCTCCAGGCTGATGGCGGTAGGAGAGCCAGGCGTTCAAAGCCTCCTACGCGCCTGTCCCCCAGTCCGGTATCCACAAGAAGAGGTCGTCAGCGGGGTGAGCGGATCGGCACCGCGAGGTCTTCCCCGGTGAGAGCTGGTCGGAGATCGGTGGAGGCCATCATCGTTGGTGGACAAGATGGCGGCGTGGCGGGAAGATCTCGTAGCCCGCCGTCTCTACCGGTCCCAACGGCGGGAAGAGAGAGGTCACCGGAAGTGAGTGCACGCGTCGGCGTGCGTCAAGGCGCCGGACGTCATCACCAGGCGCAACCGGAAGTGACGCGCCCCGGCGGCGCACGGGACCCGGAAATTACACGTAACGTCGGCGCCCTGTCCGGAACACGGAGTTCACAGGGCGCCGGACGCAGAGGACGGTCGGCAGGGAGGAGAGGAGACATCAGGACCGCACAGACAGCCGGAAGCAACCCCCATCACCCTGAGGCAGCCGGTTTCGGCGAATTTCACCTGGAGCACAGCTCAGGTCCTGCTGCAGATGTCCCCAGGAGGTCTTGGTCTGATTCTGATTCGGAAGCAGAGGAGGTTTCGGTGCCAGCAGTTCCCCAGCGGTCCGGTGAGTGGTTGCATTGCGCTAGCGTGCCAGGGACTGGGGCCCAAGATCAGTCTAGTGAGTGTTTGCGCCTGCTTAGGACCCTAGTGGCCAGTTTTCCTTCACACCTTACTGGGGTACAGGGATTCCCAGGGCAGGCTGAGGTTCAGGTGCAGGGAGGTTCACAAACCCCTAGGGGTCAGCCTTCTGGGGCTTTTCGTGCGGGTTCGGTGGGATGTGATCTTGCACCGTTAGGTTTGCATGTCCCTATGGACACGCAAGACAAAATATGTAGAGGTGAGTATGTGGATCTGCTGTCCTTGGTCTCTCCTGACAAGGATTCCGTGGACAGACCGCGCCGTGGAGAGGTTCCAGAGGCGGAAAAAGGTAAGCAGATACCCAGAACCTTTGGCAATTGGTTGCAAGGGTTTAACATATTTGCCAGTATCCTGGTGCGCCGTTTCCCAGATAAGGCTCCTGCCCTGTTTGGGTATTTGGACCTAATTTGGGGAGCGTATAAAATCTATGGCGGTCAATGCTGGTATCGGTATGACCAGCAATTCCGACAAAAATTGGCGGTGTGCCCGGGGATGGATTTCGGCGTTCAGGATGGCAGTCTCTGGCTGTTAATTATGACTCCCAGTAGACCATCCCCCTTTCCCGGGCCTGCCGGAGGGACCTCCGGCTCCTCTGCGGGGCAAAGAAAAGGCGTATGTTGGCTCTTTAACGAGAGCCACTGCCGCTGGTTCAGCTCCTGTAGGTTCCGCCATGAATGTGCACACTGCGGGGGAGCTCACCCAGCTGTGCGCTGCTTCAGGAAGGGGAAGCCAGGGTCTGGAAAGGGTCCATCTCGAGACGACATATCTAGGGGAGAGGACGCCGGTGGACGCCCGAAGGATGCGCCCGTGGCTCGCCCGGTATCATAGGGGTCGCGATGCGCAGACATTGTTTGACGGGTTTCAGGTAGGTTTCTGGATCCCTTTTGTTCCCTCTTCCTCGCCTCTGTTTGCGGACAATCTCCGCTCGGTTAAGGGCAAGGAAGATATTTTACAGGAAAAATTGCAGGTTGAGGTGCAGGCGGGTCGCATGGCTGGCCCATTTCTTGCGCCTCCCTTTCCTAACTTACGTGTTTCCCCTCTGGGCTTGGTTCCCAAAAAGGACCCAGGTTCCTTTTGGTTGATCCAACACCTGTCCTATCCGTCCGGTCAATCGGTAAATGATGCCATTGGCAAGGACATTTGTCGAGTGCGATATGCCTCGTTTGATAGGGCTTTGCAGTTGGTTCGCCGGGCCGGTCCCGGTGCTTTGTTGGCGAAGTCTGACATAGCGTCAGCTTTTCGTCTTTTGCCGGTTCATCCCTCCTGTTTTCACCTATTAGGATGTTTTTTCAAGGGGTTTTTTACTACGACATGTGTTTACCCATGGGTTGTTCTATTTCTTGTTTTTATTTTGAAATGTTTTCCTGTTTTCTGGATTGGGTAACGAGGCAGGAGGCGGGTCTGGAATCGGTTACTCATTACTTGGATGATTTTCTTTTCGTTGGCCCTCCGGGTTCGGGTGAGTGTGAGCGGCTGTTAAACACATTTAGGGCAGTCATGGGATACTTCGGGGTCCCCGTCGCGGAGGCTAAGACGGTGGGTCCGGTTCAGGTCCTGTCGTTTTTGGGGATTGAGATCGACTCTGTCGGTATGGTTTTCCGGCTGCCAGATGAAAAGTTGTCGGTCCTCTTGAGGCTGATTGACCTGGTTCGTGGGGCGAGGAAGGTTCAGTTGCGACAAATGCAGGTGCTCCTGGGGCACTTGGCTTTCGCGTGCCGAGTTCTTCCCATGGGACGTGCGTTCTGCAGGCGCCTTTCTCTGTCCACGGTAGGGGTTCGGGAGCCTTTTCATTTTATCCGAGTCACGAGGCGGCTGCGCGCGGACCTCCAGGTGTGGAGCTCCTTTTTGGAGCGATACAATGGACGCTCCTGTTGGTTGCTGGAGGCGGCGTCTAACGCAGAGTTGAACCTTTTCACGGATGCGTCCAGTTCTGTGGGGTTTGGGGCATACTTTCAGGGTCAGTGGTGCGCAGAGGCATGGCCGGCGCACTGGCTGGGCTTGGACGTTATGCGCAACCTGACGTTTTTAGAGCTGTTTCCCATCGTGGTATCTTTGGAGCTCTGGGGGGAGGATCTAGGCAACCGGACAGTGGTTTTTCACACGGACAACATGAGTGTTGTCCATGTGATTAATCGTTCAACCGCCAGTTCCCCTCCTGTTCTTGCGCTCCTGCGACGGTTGGTACTTCTTTCATTAAAGTTTAATGTTTGGATAAAAGCTTGTCATGTTCCGGGTGTTCATAACGTGGTAGCTGACTCTCTTTCTCGGTTTCAGTGGGACCGTTTTCGGGAGTCGGCTCCAGCCGCGGAGGCAGTGGGTATCCGATGCCCGGTTTCCTTATGGGAGATCGATTTGGAGGATTGAGAGGCTTGGTGTCGGACTCCTTAGCTGACTCTTCCTGGAAGGCATATCAAGCCGTCTGGCGGACATGGCTCTCCTCATTTTCGCAGAGCCTGGTGTTGGGGTCGGAGTCCGGGCGATTGGAGGCGACTTTAATAATGTTGGAGTCTATGTTGGCGCAGGGTAAGTCTTGCTCGGCGGCCGAGAAGGCATTAACCGCCCTGTCCTTTCTGTGCAGGTTTATGGGTTGGCAAGATGTTTCTCGGTGGTTCGGAATTCAGCGAGTTATCCGGGGTTGGAGACTTCGGAGGGTCCCAGACCGCCGCCGCCCGGTGTCTGCTGACTTGCTGGGACGGATTCATGGGGCTCTGGAGGCCGTTTGTTTCTCAGATTACGAAGCCGCTTTATTTCGGGTTGCGTTTTCTTTTTGTTTTTTTGGAGCACTTAGAGTGGGTGAGTTGGTTGCTCGCAACCGTAGGTCGGTTGGGCCTCTGCTGTTGTCGGATATCCGGTGGTCCGAGGACTCCGTAGACGTTTTCATAAGTCGTTCCAAGACGGACCAGGTAGGTAGGGGTTCGTGGGTACGGATCGGGGCTACGGGCGGCAGGTTCTGTCCAGTCCGTCTTTGCTCAGCCTATTTGCAGATTAGGCCGATGGGGTGTCTCTCCTTTTTGATTCATAGGGATGGGTCCCCCCTCACTCGTTATCAATTCTCAGCCAGGTTCCGTGCTGCCTTGGTGGCATGCGGGGTGGATCCTCGTCATTACTCTGCTCACTCTTTCCGTATAGGGGCGGCCACCCAGGCTAGTTTGTGGTGTTTCTCAGACGCAGCGATTCAGCGCTTGGGTAGATGGGGTTCACGGCGCTATAGGTCCTATGTCAGACCTCATTTACTATAATGCATTTTCTCCGTAGGTCCTCGGCCCCGCTGCATTTGGATTCTGGGACATTCCTACGTATATTGGGCAGCGCGGCGAGCTGAGGAGCGGCCCTACGGGAGAAATTTGGGGGTTTCCTATGAGATGGCCAGGGTAAGGTGGAGGGGTATTAGGGGTATGTTGTGGCAGCAGCTGTATGCCGAATGCGTATCCCTTCGGAGGTACGTGTCCGGGCCAGTGACTCTGGTGCTTCATGCAGGGCGAAATGACCTAGGGCGCAGTAGGTCAGTGGACCTCCTGCATGCGATTAGACACGATCTGGCTAGGTGTATGGCTCTGTTCCCCGATTTGACCCTTATTTGGTCGGACATAGTGTCCAGGCCGTGTTGGCGTTCGCTGCCTCATGCCAAGGGTGTTGAGCGTAGTAGGCGGAAGCTGAACGTGGCCATTGGTAAGTTTGTCCGCCGGCTGGGCGGTTTTGTAATTAGGCACAGGGAGTTGGAAGGGGACAATTCCAACCTGATGCGAAAGGATGGGGTTCACCTCTCCCTCATAGGGTTAGATATCCTGAATGCGGGTCTGCAGGCGGGTATTGAGGAGGCGCTGGCTGCGGGGGGCGCGGTTCTTTCCAGGGGAGCAGGTAGGGAGGAACCGCGGTGGCGGTAGTCCTGGCCAGCGAAGAGGTTCGGAGGAAAGTGCCCAAGCGGCTTGGGGAGTCGCAGCCTGCTGAGAGCTGATGGCGGGGGCAGGCTGCATCGGACTCGTGGGATTCATTTGATAGAGCTGTCTGTTGGTAATCCCCCAACAGCTGACAGGTTGTGGACGCTGGTGATTTATGTGAATTTTGTTAATAAAGCTGTGGCCGTTGCCCTTACCCATACAAAAGGTGTTGTGTATTTATTGGGCAACGGGTGGTGGGAGTTTTGGTCCGGGTCAGCAGTCAAGTACCTCCCTGGAAATCTTAAGGAAGGGAGGACATGACTGCTGGCAGGGATAGGGGTTGGGTTATAGGGGATACATTGTGGCACATGGGGGGCATAAAAATGGGGAAAAATGGGAGGGTACTCACCAGTTCCCCGGGCAGAGGTGTAGTGCTACTAGCTTCCCGCCCGCCCACCCAAAAAGTGTTTATGATGGTGTTGTTTTGGTTGTGTGCTGTTGTTTTCTTTGTTTTGTCACAGCTCGCGGTAGTCCTGGCCAGCGAAGAGGTTCGGAGGAAAGTGCCCAAGCGGCTTGGGGAGTCGCAGCCTGCTGAGAGCTGATGGCGGGGGCAGGCTGCATCGGACTCGTGGGATTCATTTGATAGAGCTGTCTGTTGGTAATCCCCCAACAGCTGACAGGTTGTGGACGCTGGTGATTTATGTGAATTTTGTTAATAAAGCTGTGGCCGTTGCCCTTACCCATACAAAAGGTGTTGTGTATTTATTGGGCAACGGGTGGTGGGAGTTTTGGTCCGGGTCAGCAGTCATGGCCTTTGTAGACACAATTGATTTGCAGCAAGCAGTGGAAAGTCAAAAGTATGTAACTGTTCCTGTTTTTTTCTTTCTTTTTTGCATTATATCCAAATATGCCAAGCCAATTTAGACAGAACTACAAGACGTGATTATAATATGAATAGAAGATTGTTGTTATAGTTAAATTCTTCATTAAAATACATTTACACAAACAGGGCCGGACTGGGAAAAAAATTTGGCCCAGGTATTTTTCAATCACAGCGGCCCCCTGAGAAGGGGCGGGGCCAGAGAGGGTGTGTTTTGTCATCACTAAGGACAAGCACACCCCCTTTCAAAGTGAGCATGTTAGTTCAATGCGCAGAGCCCTGCTTAAGAGCTCTAGCATGAGAAAAAGGCCCTGTATATTGTCTGTGTAGCGCAAGCAAATTTAATAACATGCTTGCGCTGTGTTTGCTTTTCACTTGTCTCTGGTGTCTCAGTAAGTGGGATACCAGAGGACAAAAGGGCCAGGAAAGCGTATCGTGCCAAGGGCTGTAGAGAGTGTGTGTAGTGGGGATGTAGCGAGTGTGTGCATGCCGTGTGTGTAAGGGATGTAGAGAGTGTGCTTAGAGAATGTACCATGTGTTTGTTAACAAGGAATGTAGTGTGTGCATAGGGGATCCAGAGCTTGTATGTCAGGAATGTAGTGTGTGTAGGTGGTGCAGTGTGTGTGTGTGTGTGTGTGTGTGTAGAGGATTTAGAGTGTATATAGGGATCTACTGTGTGTATGTGTGTGTATATTAGATGATCCAGAGTTGGGTAAGGGATCTAGCGTGGAGCATAATGTGTGTAGTGGTGCAGTGTGAGGGGTGCTATAGTGTGTGTGTGTAAATAAATATATATATATATATATATATGTGTGTGTATGTGTATATATATATATATATACACACTATATACATCCAAATATATATGTATATGTATATGTGAGGGTCACAGTGTGTTAGGTGTGCTGTGTGCAGCATGTGTGTGTAAGGGTCACAGTGTGTTGGGTGTGTTGTGTGCAGCATGTGTGTGTGAGGGGTGCATCGTGTTGGGTGTGCTGTGTGCAGCATGTGTGTGTGTGAGGGGTGCAGTGTGTTGGGTGTGCTGTGTGCAGCATGTATGTGTGAGGGGTGCAGTGTGTTGGGTGTGTTGTGTGCAACATGTGTGTGTGAGGGGTGCATCGTGTTGGGTGTGCTGTGTGCAGCATGTGTGTGTGAGAGGTGCAGTGTGTTATGTGAGGAGTGCAGTGTGTTGTGTGTGAGGGGTGCAGTGTGTTGTGTGTGAGTAGTGCAGCATGTGTGTGAGGGGTGCAGCATGTGTGTGAGGGTGTTCTTACCATCACATTCTATGTGTCTAATTATCTTTGTTAATTCACTGAGGGTTATTTTATATGATATATATATATATATGTGTGTGTGTGTGTCTGAGGGTGCTGTGTGTGCGAGGGTGCTGTGTGTTTGAGCGTGCTGTGTGTGCGTGAGGGCGCTGTGTGGGTAAGTGTGCTGTGTGAGGGTGCTGTGTGTTTGTCTAATGGTGCTGTGTTTGTGAGTGTGCTGTGTCTTTGAGCGTGCTGTGTGGGTAAGTGTGCTGTATGGGTAAGTGTGCTGTGTTTGTCTGAGGGTGATGTGTGTGTGAGAGGTGCAGTGTGTTATGTGAGGAGTGCAGTGTGTTGTGTGTGAGGGGTGCAGTGTGTTGTGTGTGAGTAGTGCAGCATGTGTGTGAGGGGTGCAGCATGTGTGTGAGGGTGTTCTTACCATCACATTCTATGTGTCTAATTATCTTTGTTAATTCACTGAGGGTTATTTTATATGATATATATATATGTGTGTGTGTGTGTGTCTGAGGGTGCTGTGTGTGCGAGGGTGCTGTGTGTTTGAGCGTGCTGTGTGTGCATGAGGGTGCTGTGTGGGTAAGTGTGCTGTGTGAGGGTGCTGTGTGTTTGTCTAATGGTGCTGTGTTTGTGAGTGTGCTGTGTGTTTGAGCGTGCTGTGTGGGTAAGTGTGCTGTGTTTGACTGAGGGTGATGTGTGTGTCTGAGGGTGCTGTGTGTGAGGGTGCAGTGTGTGTCTGAGGGTGCTGTTAGTGTGCTGTGTATATGTCTAACGGTGCTGTGTGTCTAATGGTGCTGTGTGTGTTTAATGGTGCAGTGGGTCTAATGGTGCTGTGAGTGTGCTGTGTGTGAGTGTGCTGTGTGTGTGTGTGTGTGTCTGAGGGTGCTGTGTGTGTGTGAATATGTCTGGAGGGATTGTGGAGGGATTATATTATTATAATTTATTTAAAAAAATGTGGGATAAAATCAGATTTTTAAAAATAGGGGATAAATAAAAAAATATTAAAAATAATAAACTTCATATCCCCCCTCCCTTCTTACCTTTAGCTTGGGAGGGGGGGGAGCCGTGCGTCCATGGAGGAGTCCCTGGTGGTGCTTTCCCATGCTGCAGTCCCTGGTGGTCCTAGTGGTGAGTGAACTCTACCCTGCAGTTCCTGGGGTAGAGTTCACTCTCGCGAGATCTGAGCATTGCCGCGGTAACCGCGGCAATGCTCAGAATCCCGCGAGAGGACCCCGCGGAGCAGCTGGCTAGAGCTCCGCCGGTCCTCTCCTCCCTCCCTCACTCCCCAGGCCGGCATAGCAATGTTACAGTGCCTCTGGGCCGGTGAGGGAGATCTTTGATCTCCCCACCGGCCCATAGAGGCACACAGCAGGGCTGTGATCTCCCCTGCCGGCCTCGGCCCCTGGCCATCGCGGCCCACCGGAAATTTGCCCGGTATGCCCGATGGCCAGTCCGGGCCTGTACACAAACATGGAAACATAGAAACATAGAATGTGACGGCAGATAAGAACCATTCGGCCCATCTAGTTTGCCCAATTTTCTAAATACTTTCATTAGTCCCTGGCCTTATCTTATAGTTAGGATAGCCTTATGCCTATCCCACGCATGCTTAAACTCCTTTACTGTGTTAACCTCTACCAGGGCCGGTGCAAGGATTTTTGCCGCCCTAGGCAAAAGTAAAGTTTGCGCATTACGTCTCCCCATAGGAAAGCATTAAAAAAGAATTTCAATGCTTTCCTATGGGGATTTGAGCGACGCTGGAGGTCCTCACACAGCGTGAGGACGTCCAGCGACGCTCTAGCACAGGTTTCCTGTGCTATAGAGCAGGAAGTTCCCTCTAGTGGCTGTCTAATAGACAGCCACTAGAGGTGGAGTTAACCCTGCAAGGTAATTATTGCAGTTTATAAAAAAACTGCAATAATTACACTTGCAGGGTTAGGAGTAGTGGGAGTTGGCACCCAGACCACTCCAATGAGCAGAAGTGGTCTGGGTGCCTGGAGTGTCCCTTTAATGTGAGGTAAATTAGAGATTAGTGCCACGAATAATATGCTAGATTGCCTACTTACAATCAGATGAGGATGGAGATGGGCTCTGGCAGCAGTCTGGCTCCACTGGTCTGGTGAAGAACAGTCTCTCTGGAGGCTGTTTGTAACTGTGGTCACAAAAATCAATGTTCTGGGAGAACGGGAAGCAGCTCGATTTTTGGGGGGCCCTTTACACCGCTCAAGGTCTGTGTCCCAGGGTCCACCTTCATGTTCCACCAATGAGTTTGTTCACAGGGGGTGGAGTGTGTAGGGGATGTCCTGATATGTGTAAGGAATGCATTGTGTGAATCTGTGTTTGTATGTGTAAGGGCTGCAAGGTGTGTTTCTGTGTATGTACGGAATGCAGTGTGTGCGTCTGTAAGGGGTGCATTGAGTCTGTGTAAGGGGTGCATTGAGTGTGTGTAAGGAATGCATTGTGTGTTTCTGTGTGTGTAAGGGATGCATTGCTTGTGTGTGTGTGTGTGTGTAATGCATTGTGTGTTTTTCTGTGTGTAAGGGGTGCATTGTGTGTGTGTGTGATGGGTGTCAATCTCTTCCCCCCTCCCTTGTCACTCTCTTCTCCCCCCTCCTTTGTCACTCTCTTCTCCCCCTCCCTTGTCCCTCTCTTCTCCCCCCTCCCTTGTCCCTCTCTTCTCCCCCCTCCCTTGTCACTCTCTTCTCCCCCGTTGTCACTCTCTTCTCCCCTCCCCACTCTTATTCTCACTTCCTCCCCCATCAATTCCCCTCCCTGTCAATTTCATCCCCCCCTCCCTTTCAATGTATCCCCCTCATCCCTTTCAATGTATCCCCCACCCTCCCTGTCAATTTATTCCCCCCTCCCTTTCAATTCCCCCCCTTTCAATTTATCCCCCCTTCCTTTCAATGTATCCCCCCACCCTCCCTGTCAATTTATTCCCCCCTCCCTTTCAATTCCCCCCTCCCTTTCAATGTATCCCCCCTCCCTTTCAATTTATCCCCCCCTCCCTTTCAATTTATCCCCCCAGCCTCCGGTCACTTTATTCCACCCCCCTTTCAATTCCCCCCGCCCTGTCAATGAATCCCCCCCTCCTCCCTGTCACTTTATTTCCCCCCTTTCAATTCCCCCCTCCCTGTCAATTAATCCCCCCTCCCTTACAATTTATCCCCCCTCCTCCCTGTCACTTTAT
Source organism: Pelobates fuscus (assembly GCF_036172605.1). NCBI lineage: Eukaryota > Metazoa > Chordata > Amphibia > Anura > Pelobatidae > Pelobates > Pelobates fuscus. The sequence goes on from NC_086319.1 coordinate 176,623,306, forward strand.
TTCCCCCCTTTTAATCCCCCCTCCCTGTCAATTAATCCCCCTCCCTTACAATTTATCCCCCCCTCCTCCCTGTCACTTTATTCCCCCCCTTTTAATTCCCCCCTCCCTGTCAATTAATCCCCCCTCCCTTACAATTTATCCCCCCTCCTCCCTGTCACTTTATCCCCCCCCTTTCAATTCCCCCCTCCCTGTCAATTAATCCTCCCCCTCCCTTACAATTCCCCCCCCTCCTCCCTGTCACTTTCAATTCCCCCTCCCTGTCAATTAATCCCCCCCTTACAATTTATCCCCCCTCCTCCCTGTCACTTTATTCCCCCCTTTCAATTCCCCCCTCCCTGTCAATTAATCCCCCCCCTTACAATTTATCCCCCCACCCTCCCCTACCTCTGTTGTAGCGTGGCCGAGCTCTGTATGATCTGCGGGTACAGGGAGCTTTTGTTTCCTGTACCTGGCCGTACTAAAAGGAAGTGGACACTCAGTGTTCACTTCCTGTTAGTCCAGCCGGGTACAGGAGACAGATGCTCCCTGTACCCACGGACCATACAGCGCTCGGCCACGCTACAGTGAGGGAGTGACAGGAGGGAGCGCTGAGCGCTTCCCTCCTGTCAGCCCCTCTCCTCATGCTGCGCCCGGGCGGTGCGCCCTCATGGACGCACCAGCCCGGGCAAAGCTGCAGCCGCCTGAGGCTCTCTACAGAGCGCTCGGGCGGCTGCAGCATCAGGGGGGCCGGCGCTCCTGGCAGCGCCCCTTCCCAAGGGGCGCCCTAGGCGGCTGCCTAGTCCGCCTAACAGGTAGCGCCGGGCCTGACCTCTACCACTTCAGATGGAAGGCTATTCCATGGATCCACTACCCTCTCAGTAAAGTAAAACTTCCGGATAATATTTTTAAACCTTTGCCACTCTAATTTAAGACTATGTCCTCTTGTTGTGGTAGTTTTTCTTCTTTTAAATATAGTCTCTTCCTTTACTGTGTTGATTTCCTTTATGTATTTAAATGTTTCTATCATATCCCCCCCGTCTCGTCTTTCCTCCAAGCTATACATGTTAAGATCATTTAACCTTTCCTGGTAAGTTTTATCCTGCAATCCATGAACCAGTTTAGTAGCCCTTCTCTGAACTCTCTCTAAGGTATCAATATCCTTCTGAAGATACGGTCTCCAGTACTGCGTACAATACTCCAAGTGAGGTCTCACTAGTGTTCTGTACAATGGCATGAGCACTTCTCTCTTTCTACTGCTAATGCCTCTCTCTATACAACCAAGCATTCTGCTAGCATTTCCTGCTGCTCTATTACACAACCCTTTCATCCTCAAAAATGCATAAATTGCACAAAGCCCGTTGCTAAGGCCTATGGAGGGTCGTGAGACCAACAGTGACGGATAGGATATGATTTTATTGGGAACAATTATTAACTGTATGTCTATTTATATATTACATTTAGTTATAATAACTTGTATTTACAATATCATGGAGTCAGAGTGACTGGCATTGTATAAAGAAATTTGCAGACACGATTATTTTGTGCCCCATGGGGCTTAATTACATTTTAATTGTGATGCCTCAGGCATTGTAAAATTAGAGAAGATAAAAAGAAGGCAATGTGAGCGTAAAATCACCTTGGAACGCTATGGGAACACTACCACCAAGCGATGTCTTTGAAAAAAAATGTAGAGAAACAGCCTGCTTGTTTTGACTGTTTCTTAGGTTTTCTCAATAGTTATATGCTAATTCATCCTTGAACACACTTTTACATAAAACAGTAGAGACAGACAAACCAGAAACCTTCAAGAAAGGCTTACAATAATCTATGACAAAAGGGATTTTGTGTGTTTAAATTGTACAAGTATTTTGATCTAGGGTATAAGTATGACCTGTCTGTGTTGAAGTCAAAAATTGTAATGGTACTTGTAATTTTTTTTTACTTAGCAGACACTTTGGAACATGCCAAGTAGTTGTCAGGGTCTTATCTTGGTTAGAGTCCGAAGTGCAGAGATGTATGCTCACCCTCGCAAATAAATACAACCCACGGTAACCAGGTAAGAAGCTACCTGGGCTGTGAATCTGTGCACAGGGGCTTAGACAGGAACAATAACCAGGTGCAAGGAAACAGGCAAGGGGAAATCCAGAGGAGTAGTCAGGCACAGTTCCAAAGGTCAGGGCAGGAAGCAAACAGGCAATAACGAAGATTCCACAAGCAGGGGTCACAAGCCAAGTTAGTCTTAGGCAACAGGATACAACAAACTGACATTGCCCTCAGAGAGAGGCAGTGTTTTATACCTGGAATAATGAGCAATCTGCCTCGGGTGGACTTGGAGTGACAGGTGGAAGCCACTGGTGAAGTCCAGCACCCTAGTGCTGCAGGCAATGCCAGGAAAACAAGGCTAGAACCATAAGTTCTGAAGTGGCTCGGAGGCAGGAAAGCAGGCTAGGATACAGAAGGACCCAGCTTCAAATCCCCTGTTTGGCACCTGTGGGGCAGCCATGCCTGGCCATCGAGATGGCATGGAGAGAACCGTGACAGTAGTGTTTGTGATTCCTCAGCTTCCCATCCATATCCAACTTCTTTCTGGTACCCAGATTAATAGAATTTAGAAAACATGATTATTCTGTATTAGCAGACATGTCAAATGTAGAATTACAATTGAAGCAAAATAAACAACAAATCAACAACTTTTCATGATGATTAAATGATTCGTTTTTGTAATCTCAGGCAAATTCTACAGAAAAACTTCCATATCAAGGTTAAGGTCACGATGGCATCATCATCCCAAAGCTGAAAAAAAATTCAGCAGTAAGAAAAATCATGAAAAAGTAGATTGAATGAAGAGCAAAGACATATGACCGTTCATTATTCAAAATGGTTACGCACATTTCCCAGTTCAGTACAAGAAGTTAGCTGATATTACGAAAACCTCTTCTTGCAATCTGACATACCATTCCATATCACTGGGATTAACTCTGATGAATATAGCAGAAAACATATAGGAATCAAAATGTGAAAGTTCCTGTTTAAATAAAAAATTATCTTGTTTTTGGTAAAAACTACAGTTTGCAATAAAGTATGACAAGGGAAAATAGGTGATGAAATACTAGCACAGCTGGGGGAAATCTGAAACCCTTAATAACAAGACTTCCTCTTAGGATTTATGATAAATGTATCTGCAAGGACCTCTAACATCAAACATCCACCAGCATTGTCAGCTGGGAGATTCAACACAGATATATGTTTGTACGATAATGTAGAATGAGGTCCATGTGTTTTAATGTGTAGTTTAATGATGTGCATACGTATCCTTACCTTAAAGGTACACAGGAAATGCCTGCTGTACACTTCAAGGCCCAGCTGACACCATCCATCTTAACTCGGGTACACTTAAGCTCACAGAATGGTCATACTTGTGGCTGAGTGCACCTTTATTTATAAAGAAAAAGTAGAAGTTAAACGTGTTCACTGTATGTAAAATAGCGTATTTGCTAGGTTTGTCCTGCTGAATCAGAGACTGTTAGAATATTGACATTTAGCAGAGTTGTAATAGCTCAGCAGTAGCATGAAATGTCAGAGCAAGGCACAGGTATTAAGCTAAGTAATTATGAATCCCTAGTCAGCGGTTAACTTAAATAAAACCCAACTGATCTAATAAAACTTGCAAAAACAACTTTGTTGTATTTGAAAGGCAAAATGGCTGAATAACAAGAAAGAGAGCAGAAGTGAAGAAAGACAGGAAAATACAATACTTTATCTTCAGTACCACAGATAAGTCATACAATATCTTGGATAATCACTAGTAGATCCTTATTATGCCCACAAGATGTTGGCTGTATTGGACCATATATATCAAAACTAATGAGTTGAAGATGCTAACCGGGTTTCTTTGACTCTATTTGGGCCTTGCAACAGTGGGCCTTGCACCTTTCCCTATTAGACAACATTCGTTTCTCTGTTGTGATCCTTCTGACAAAGTTTTATGTAATTTCTCTTGCCAAACCTTTACCCTGCAGAAATTGCCTTAAAGTCTCTGTGTACAATTTATAGTTCTAGTACTTTAGAACTATTACTATCTGACTGCAGGACTTTGTTGGACAGTCACAGGACTTTGTTGTCACTATATTTGGATTACTGAACTCGCCACTATTGTGTAAGCTTTGTTCTAAGTAGAGATCAGGGATTTTTACATTTGTTTTCATCAATAGTTATATTTGATTGCACGTATGTTATATTTGCCTTTTTTTGTGTATTACCTTGTGAGGGTTTTGTTTAGTTTTTTTAAATTCTTTATTTTTGTAGTGCATTTTCAACATCTCAGAAACACCTAGTCACGTCACATTTCAACAGTACGGAGTGTTAAAGAAGTTTAAAAGTTTTAAAGAAGAGTATTGCACTATTTTTAAATTATAGGGTGCAAAAAAAATCAGCTGCTTATAACTCAACAAAGAAGGAATCGTATAGCATGGTATAAGCTTGTAAGAATTAAACTAAAATATGAACTTGAACAAGAAACAAAGAAAATGGATCCAACAACCAAAAAGGTTCAGGATCCACGGTTTGGATATATCAGAGTTAACTGTTAAAAACCTAAAGTTTATTGACACATCTATGACACTGACAAAAAATAATAATAAATAAACCCAAGTAACAAAGATGGGGGTAAATTATAAAGGCTTGAATAGTGGGGAAGGGAGAACCAAAATGCATATGAGGGTAGAGAGACAGGAGGGAGTAACAATATGACTCCTACAGTATCATAGGCAGAGTCTAATAGAAGGCCTAAATGTACTAGGAATAGTCCTCCCTGGACTATACTTAATCCAAGATAATGTCTTTAACCTAAATAATGTAGGGGGGTAAGTATAGAGTCTGAAAACCCTATTTTTGGTTGTTGGATCCATTTTCTTTGTTTCTTGTTCAATCTCTATATATAGGGTTACCCCCTTTCATTTCATATTTTTTGGACACACTCTCTTAGTCCCTGCTTCTCAGGGATATTTTTTCTTTAAAATATGAACTTAACACATGCAGGAGATAAGTATCAGAAGTTTAGGTGTCTGCCTACGGTGACCAAATCCCATGGGGTGTAGTATGCAGAGATAGGACCCCAGGAATACATGCCCATTGACTTTTCTGCCTATGCCCAAAGGGTATACATCCAGCATGGAGGTGGCTCGCCAGGAGACTACATGCTCACTTGGTGAGGAGGTGTCCAGCTATAAGAAGCATGGGAGGCGGTTCAGAGGTGACTGTAGTCAGGGCCGGCCTTAGGGGTGTGCGAGCTGTGCGGCCGCACAGGGCGCCATGGAGCAGGGGGCGCCCTGCGGCCGCATAGCTCACACGGCAGGGGCGTATTAGCCGCAAGGCAAACAAGGCATTTGCCTTGGGCGGCATTTTCCAGGGGGCGGCAAAAAAAAGCCGCCCCCAAATGCCCAAGGCAAATGTCTTGTTAGCCTTGCGGCTAACAGACATGCTGGTCGGTCGGGCGGCGCTGGCGGGCGGCGCTGGCGGGCGGCGCTGGCGAGCGGGCGGCTGGCGAGGGAGCACTTCCTCTGAGCTGTCTGCTCAGCTCCCTCGCGCGCCGCAGAGTGAGGCTGGGAGCCGGAATATGACGTCATATTCCGGCTCCCAGCCTCACTCTGAGGCGCGTGAGGGAGCTGAGCAGACAGCTCAGAGGAAGTGCTCCCTCGCCAGCCGCCCGCCAGCCAGTGCCACTCGCCCAGCAGCCACTGGACCACCAGGGAGGAAGAGACACCCCCCCAGCATTCCCAAAGGTAAGGAGGCTGGGGGGGGGGTTGTTTAAAGAAATTTAAAAAAATGTGTTAATGTGGGTGAGTGTGTGTGTGTCTGTGTCTGTTAGTGTGTGTCTGTTAGTGTGTGTCTGTGTCTGTTAGTGTGTGTCTGTGTCTGTTAGTGTGTGTGTCTGATAGTGTGTGTGTGTGTGTGTGTGTTAGTGTGTGTGTCTGTTAGTGTGTTTCTGTGTCTGTTAGTGTGTTTCTGTGTCTGTTAGTGTGTGTCTGTGTCTGTTAGTGTGTGTGTCTGTTAGTGTGTTTCTGTTAGTGTGTTTGTCTGTTAGTGAGTGTATGTGTGTGTGTGTCTGACTGTGTGTGTGTGGCTGTCTGCCTGTGTGTGTGTGACTGTTTGCCTATGTGTGTGTGTATGTGTGTGCGTGACGGTCTGCGTGTGTGTGTGTGTGTGTGACTGTCTGCCAGTGTGTGTGTCTGTCTGTCTGTGTGTGTGTGACTGTCTGTCTGTGTGTGTGACTGTGTGTGTGTGTGTGGCTGTTTGCCTCTGTGTGTTTGGCTGTCTGCCTGTGTGTTTGTGTGTGGCTGTCTGTGTGTGACTGCCAGCCTGTGTGTGTGGCTGTCTTCCTGTGTGTGTTTGTGTGTGTGTGACTGTCTGCCTGTGTGTGTGTGTGTGTTTGTGTGTGTGACTGCCTATGTGTGACTGTCTGGGCAGACTAGATGGGCTGAATGGTTCTTATCTGCCGTCACATTCCATGTCTGTGTGTGTGTGTTTGTGTGTGGCTGTCTGTGTATGACAGTGTGTTTGTGTGTGTGTGTGTGTGTGTGGCTGTCTGCCTGTGTGTGTGTGTGACAGGGTGTGTGGGGAGGGGGAAGGAGTGGGGGAGGGGGGGACGGGAAGGGGGGGCGCTGTGAAGATTTTTCGCACAGGGCGCCCAAATGTCTAAGGCCGGCCCTGAGTGGTCTCTTCATGAAGCTTGTTACTGAAGCTCTGTGTACTTGGCACTCCTCGACAACGGCAGACAGGACGTCAGTCCACAACTCACCTCTTCAGCTGGTAGTGTGGTTTCCGCGACTTATATTGCGTTGGTTTAATCAAATTAGGAGCCATCTTGCAGGTACTGTCATCACGAGTCAGACATGCTCTTTGCTGAGTTGACTGAGGCACGGTAGGTGCCATCTGGATCTCCACAAAAGCTTCCAGGCGACCTCAAACCAAAAGTCTCCAAACAATCTGTCTATTTTTACCAGAATTGAGGGCTTCGGGTCTCGTGGTGTGGTTTAACACGTGGTGTCCGCCATTGTGTATGAGGCAGGCGGGTTGCAGCTGAGAGGGTACTGCTGAAATGCCGAGATGTATTGTTGCCAGTAGGTAGAGGGATCAGCTGCTTCCCCCCACTGTTTGTGAGTAGGCCCCTGCTGGGCCGTAGGTCAGTCCCCAACAAGATCCGCCGAACTTGGCCAGAGGCACAGCAAGAACAACCACCGAGGGGTCCACCCGGTTACCAATCAGTGTAAGCTGCCTGAAGTCTGCAACTGTGGACCGCAAGTCTTCGATTTAGGCAAGTATTTCTTTTTATTCCTCGGTGCACTTGAAATGTGTGACTGATCAGCGTGGTAGTCAGGCTCCGTCCCCTACCTTGTGAGTTTTTTTGTGCTTTGATTTTAACTTTATATCTACTATGTTTAAAAAAAAAAAATTATTAACATTAATGCATATCTACTTAACTGTTTACTAAGGATGGTAGAAGGACTTTTCCCTTTTTGAAGCAGCAACAGGCAGTCAGACCTAAAAACACTTTTAGGATATTCATTTTTCAGCTAGTTTTGTTTTGCTTTTTAGCTTTTATAAATCTTACATTTACCATAAGCATTTTATATAAATATTTGAGGCATATATGCCCTTTGATATTTATGTGATCACACTTCCCATTTCACCCTGGTATATTATGTTATCAAGAAAGGTATATCATAGAAAGGGTAATACAACTACATAATTGTTCACTTTATTGCAATAGCACAAAACTATATATATATATATATATATATATATATATATATATATATATATATATATATATATATATATATATATATTCCACCTCCCCCTCCATCAGTAGCGCAATCCAGGAAGATATTTATTTTTACTGACCACCATTGCTTTGTATCCTGCTCTCTTCCCTGCCCACCTCTGTCCTGGCAGGTTGGCAGGGATTGTTGGCACCTATATATTTAGACTGCCCCCTCTTTATAATTCTTCTAAGCCGTCCCATAAGTCATTGGCTGTTTGAAAGTTTTTTGAGTATAGCATTAATCACTGTTACTCAGCTGTTGTTTTATTCCTTCCTATTTCTCCCAGTGGTTTCTTACTGCATCAGCTTTTGGTGGGGAATCTACCATTGTGTCCCAGAGATCCTTTCTTACAAGTTAATTCTGCATTATAAACTGCCATACCAGATCATTTGTAAATGTGAGAACAAGCAGAGTAGCTCCCATAACATAACAAACCCGGTGTATGTGGCATGTAGCTTGCCTTGCAGCGTCCACTCTGAGCCCACACTTAAGCAAAATAATAGAAAAATCCAAAATTAGTGGTTTGCTGAAACAGAAACAGACTGATTTTATAAATTAAAAAAAACAAAGAATATAGCTTTGTTACATCTCAAAGTCAAAATGGCTGCATATTAAAAGAGAACACATTGATGCATAATCTCTTAAACCAATCAGAATATGTTTTATTGCAAGCATGTCTCCTTGTCATTTTAATAACGATGGTCTCATTGCTTTCTCTAAAATATATGATTGCCTATTACCCAAATGCAGGGCCGGCTCGTCCTATAGGTGACTTAGGCAGTCGACTAGGGCACACCAGCCCAGGGGGGCCCAAGATTTGAGTGAACCGCAGAAGGGAAGTGCACAAAGCTCCCTCCTGCCAGTCACTAAGTGTAGCTTGGCCTGGGCGGCGTGGACCGCTTTACAGGAGCTTCTGTTTCCTGTTCCCAGCCGGACTGAAAGGAAGTGCTCATGGCCGGGTACAGGAAACAGAAGCTCCTGTACCGCTGCCCGGCCACACTACAAAAAGGAGATAAGGGGGGCGGAGCCTAGCAGTGAACCAGAGCGGCCACACTTTTCCGTGCTCTGCAATAAGTCGCCCTAAAAGGCTGTTTTCAAAAGGCTACCTGGCGAACAAACAGGCTAGAAACCTTGCCCAACGCACCCTAATCAATATGGGTCGTTAAAACAAGAAACCCAAGGCGGACAAAGACACACCTAGCCGAGACATCGGTGAGATGCTCCGCAGCACACAGAAGGCCGCATGGGACAAGATGGCGTCCCTCGAGGAAGGCTCTTCATACTCCTCTGATGACTTCTATGCCGAGCCGGAGGAGGGGGCTGCCCTCAGATTAAACACAGAACTCAGGCCACGCAAGCTGGAAGATAGGGAACCGGTCACTGGCGCTCAGCTAAAAACAATGCTTGCGGAGCTCCGCACCAATATAGCGGGAGACATGGCCCACTTCCAAAAGACCATGGAGGGCGCAACAACGAAAATTGCCCAACTAGAGGTGGCACATAACACCCACGACTCGAGGCTATCCAGGGTGGAGAAGAGGATTGAAGAACTAGAGCAGGTGCACTTTACCGCCACGAGCAGGTTTGACGCCATGGAGGATGTGCGGAGACGGTGCAACCTCAAGATTAGAGGTGTACCGGAGGCACTGGAGACTTCGAACTTACCGCACTTCCTACGGCGATTTCTTGCAGCATACATCCCTCACAAACAGGCAAACGCAATAAAACTTGACGGCGTGTTTCGCTTACAGAAACCCGCAAGCGCACCGACAACCGCAACGCCGGATCTCATTGTACGGTTCCAGTCACTGCAGGACAAGGCCCTACTCCTCACGTCAGTGAGAGGGAAATCTCTGATAGTGTTTGAAGGAGCTACGCTGCAGATATACCCAGACCTCACCAGGAGCACACTGGCATGGCGCCGCTCTCTGCATCCACACCTGCAGCTCATGCAAGCAAACAACATTTCCTATCGGTGGGGACCCCCAAGAACCATCCGATTCCAGGCACAAGGGGAAACATACAGTGTGGGCACTCCGAAAGAGCTTGAAGACCAACTGTGTAAGCTGGGACTCCTTACCCCAGGCGCAACCTCTAGTTCAGGACTAGCTCACCTAGACCCGGCTAAAATCCCAGAATTCACACCCCGCACGCCTCAAGCTCAATTGGCGTCCAGAGACTTAACCTGACTCCCATGGTTGAGTCCGATCGGACACCCTAGCCAAGATAGCCCTTCATCATATCGGGACTTACCCAGTAACACCACTGCAATCACCCATTAATGTTTATCTTTTGATTGTTTGCTTTATTATTTTTCAGTTATTGTTGTCTTTTCTTTCTTTTCCCATTTTGTGACTAGACTAGTAAGTACTAATCTTCGCTGTGTAAAATAGCCACACACCAACGGCAACACTTGCCTTACCAGATTGCGGCAAGCAATCTGCTCAGAACACTGACCAGATAGTCACCTAGCGCTCTGATCACCGCCAGATATGTCTCACGGGCACTTTAATCCCCCCCACCCCCTCCCAATAGACCCTACCGGACATCTGGTCCAACTCTCTTTAAACTACTACACATGTAAGGGGGTGCACCTCCCCCCACCGTAAGTTTTAGATACACTTAAAGATCTCATAATTGTCACCAACCCTCTATGGGGGGTACCACTATATGGTCTGCCCTCAGACGCTCACCTTTTCTTGCTATTCTCATGTAACCTACCAGATATCATTTAAGCAATCCCAATGTGTGTTACTCGATTTAGTAAGAAACGCCTGCATAATGATAATGCTGATGTTTTGAAGGTTCTTTTTGGCTGCCTTAACATTGTCAGTATCATCCTGGTGACACCCATGGGTGCTATACCTTTATATGTTTTTCCTGTTAAAATTTTGAAATGTGCAATTTCTTCACTCGCCATATTAATGCATTGTATCACATGTCGATGTACTGCCTATCACCGCTGTTGTGGCGATGTAAGCTCATATATTATCCCTTGCACGCAAAAATAAAGAATAAAAAAAAAAAGGAGATAGGAGGGGGGAGGTGGAGGGAAGAGGAGATACCACTAAGGGAAAGATGGGGGGTAGGAGGGGGGAGGGGGAGGGAAGAGGAGAGACCACTAAGGGAAAGATGGGGGGTAGGGCGGGAGAGGGGGAGGGGCACAGAAAAGCTCTAAATGTTATGTTATGAGTATATTTGATTTGTAAGTGTTTCTTTCCAAATTACCCAGTAACTAATCTTGTGAGCTTATGTTATTCTTTGGATTTGCAATATTTTATTAATGCTGGCCTGATAGGAATGGGAGTTATGGAGCAGAAGCCCTATTGCAATATACAATACACTACTTGTAGAGACGCCTGGAGATGAGGAAAGGTTCCAAGGAAGGCATAGGGTCTTTATAGGCAAAGTTCGGTGAGTATGCAGATCTTCAAACAATTTACAGGAACAGACAGTCTAGACAAAGATGCAAAGTTAGGAGGGCAGGGGTGAGCAATTAAGAATGGTCAGGGGGCAGGGGAGAGCATAAAGTGATGGGTGGCAGGGGAGTGCACTAAAGGGCAGAAGAGAGCACTAAGGGACAGGAAGGGAGGGCAGGGGCGAGCACTAAGGGACAGGGGGGCAGGGGAGAGCAATAAGGGACATGGGGGCAGGGGAGAGTACTAAGGGACAGGGGGCAGGGGAGAGTACTAGGGGGGCAGGGGAGATCACTAAGGGGCAGGGGTAGGGAAGGTCACTAAGGGATAAGTGGGGAGGGGAGATTACTAAGGGATGGGAGAGCACTGAGGGAGGGAAGGGGAGAAAACTAAGGGGCAGGAGGGGAGGGGGGAGTTCTAAAGGGACAGGAAGGGAGACCTCTAAGGGACAGGGGAGAAGAGGAGATGAGACCACTAAGGGAAGGGGGGAGTGAAAGAGATCATTAAGGGTCTCACACACAGGCACACCGAAACATACCATGCTTCCCTTACACACACAGAAACACACAATGCATCCATTACACACACACAATGCATCTCGTACACATACACAATGCATACCTCACACACACACACACACAATGTGTCAGGATTACTAGTTGATCCAGCACGTAGAATTGTGTCACACTAGGACTAAAGGTAACATCTTACTGGGCCTAAGAGTGGCCGGACTTAACGTACCAGAGAATGGTCAGAATACTTGGCAAGGTCAGGGACACAGAAGGAGATGCAACTATGAGGGAAAGCCAAAAGTCAGGGATACTAGAATACAGGGAAGTCACACGCACGCCAACGTCGTACATACCATGGGGTTACAAATTGGTGTGGATCCTCAGCGGCCGGCGTCCACCAACATGCTGCAGGAGTCAGATACATTGATGCATGGCCGCTGTATGGCACTACCGCATTTGTTAGTAAGGCAATTACTGCAGATACCGCAAGGTGAGGATGAATATGTTACACAATGCAGCCCTTGCACACATACACAGAAGCACACAATGCATCCCTTACACACACACACTAACACACACTGCTTCTCTTACACACACAGAAACACAATGCATCTCTTACACACACTTAATGCACCCCTTACAGACACACACACTGCATTACAATACATACATACACAGAAGCACACACCTTGCACATACAAACACAGATTCAAACAATGCATCCATTACACTCACACACCTAGAAACACAAACACACACTGCATCCCCTATACACACACACAACATCCCTTACACAAACTTGCATCCCTATACACTGCATTTCATAAGAACACACACACATTACATCCTCTACACCATAACACATCCCTTACACAAATACACTCCACTCCCTGTGAGCAAACTCATGAGTGGGCCTTGAAGGCATAAGGCTTATGGGTGGGCCTTGTAGGCATACTCACGGTCAGGCCCTGTATTGGGACCAAAACAATGGAGCTGGTTCCTGTTAGTTGATTTGTGTTAGCACTGCCTCCAGAGATCCTGTTTTAACACCAGACCGATGGAGCCAGACTGCAGCTTGAGTCCATCATCATCATCTTGTCCTCATCTGGTTGTAAGTAGGCAATCCAGTATATTATTAGTGGCACTAATCTCTAATTTACCTCACATTACTAGACATGCCCCTACTCGCGGTATAGCGAGTAGGGGCAGATCATTTACTAATACTAAGTACTCTTTACTTAGTATTAGTAAATGTGGCTGAAAGACCAATTTAGGTCTTTCAGCCTTTTAGTAGATAACTCCCTGATACCGTGGCAATTAGGGAGTTATCTACTAAGCGGCTGCAAGATGCAGCCGCGGCAATGAATAGGATCGGAGTTTCATTCATTCGAATGAAATTCCCATACGAACAAAGTCCAGAATCGCGTTCTAACACGAATGGAGAAACTGTTAGAACGCAATTCGGCAGTTTTGCTGGCGTCCTGTCTAAGTGACAGGACGTTCGGCAATACTGACAGGAGGCATCGTGGGAACAGGGAGGAAAGAGGAAAGCTAAGGATCATGGGAAAATTGCTCTGACCAGCTGAAATGAAGTACACTTTGCTCCTCTGCTGGTCACTGCGTAGGAAACCTCCAGAAGAGAAATAGTCCCTACTTTTCCTTAAGTTTTAAAGAAAACTAGAGCAGACAGGAAGAAAATAAGAACAGACCATGAGAGAGGGAGAGAAGAGGAATAGATTGGGGAAAGGTAAGTTTAGCATGACAGTGCCGCTTTAATGAAGTGCTTTTGTTGTATAGATTATGCCCCTAAATTCTCACATCTCAATTCTCTACCTTTCAGGAGTTAAATAACTTTGTTTATGCATCCCTAGCTAGACCTCCCCTGACTCACGCAGCCTCCCTACACACTTCCTCAAAAAGTAGTCTAAAGGGTTTAGCTTCCCTTATTGCACAGTGTGTTTAATTTAGAATGTATCTCCTTCTGTGTTAATTGTTTGCTAGATTTTGCTAAATCTAATACAGCAGGGGGCTGCACAGAGCACCCTTCTTCCTACAGCAGGCATGCGTATGCTGCATTGCCTGTACTGATGTTGGAAGCTCTAACGGCACCAAGCTTCACATCAGTACAGAGCTTCAGTAAGCTGGAAAATCAGGATAAAGTCCCACTATAACTCCCTTCCCAGGTAAGAAAAAGGAGTCTGGATGGACCTCCCTGAAAGAAATGGTAATTAAAAATTACTTATGTGTGTGTGTAAATGAATATGTGTGTGTATACGAGTGTGCGTGTATATATGAACATGTGAAAATTAATTTGTGTGTGGGTCTGTGTGTGTATATGAATGTGTGTGTATGAGTCTGTGTGTGTATATGAATGTGTGTCTGTGACTTTGTGTGTATGTGTGTGTGTATATGTATCCATGCATGTATTTGTATATGAATTTGGATGTATGTATATGAATGTAAGTGTTTGTGACTATGAATGTGTATGTATATGAATGTATATGTATTTGAATTTGGGCTTGTGCATGTAGGTCTCCCTAGGAAAGAGGAATTGGGAGGGGATGTAGGGTGAGACACACAAATCAATTCTACAATTCAGAAGTAAAATAAAGTCCAGCCTAGAATATAGGGCTTGGTACTCCTTAAAGTTAGTTGCGCCCAAAATTTGACACTATGTTATTCCTTAATGTTATTCATTACTAAAGACACAGTGGAGACACATAGATTGTTTACTGTTTGTTTTGTTTTACTTGTCTGGTTTTATATTGATGAGATTGGTTCCCTTATGTCCAGCATCCGTGAAAGTCAGAGAACAATATTTTTTCCACTGATTATTCCTCGCAAACCACACTTAGACAGTAAAAAAAAAAGGTAGAATTTTTTTTTTAAATAAGAATAACTGTAAAATCTCCACAATGTCCCTTTGCAATGACTACTGAGTAACTGTTATATTTTGTCTATTACACTGTGAACTATTGTATTGTGCAACAAATGATTTACTTTCATTAACATTTTTATACAAAAGTAAAACCATTAGTCAAATTAATGAGCAGTATGTTATCAAACACAATTAATCAAACAGTACAACTAAACAAATGTTAAAATTTCTAGACAAACATCTATCCAACCCATACTATAACATTATTATCCTAGAAGAAATAGCAAATGTAGCAAGCAGTTTATCTCTAGGTAATGTTTTCTATATGAAGAGGAGGGGGGGGGGGGGGGGGGAATTGTGTTTGTTTAGCTGTTGGCATGTTTAAAAATATAGGGTCACCATTTACTTAATAAATTCTTCGGGTGTTATCCAGACTCATAAATGTGTCTTACAGTTCCTAGAAAAAGAAAAAGAACATGAATTGTATTTTATCTGTGTGCGGGATGGTTGTCGAATAGGATGGCAGACATTTTTATAACATGACTTTTTCCCACCAGGCCAAAATAACCCTGACCAGCGATGAAAGATAATTTATTGGTTTAGATTTATTGATTCTTTCCATCTAGAAATGATTTCTCATAAAACATTTTTTAGCAGTCTGTTTTTAATTTAACTTTTCTAGTATACCGGAGATGCTAGAACATGTTTTATTTTTTCCTATGTTCCCATACATTGTAAAGATACAATACATATTCAGGGATACAGGGAGATAAAGCGATAGACCTTAGTGAGAGCCATTGTTCCTGCTTATATGTGTTTTAAATCTCCATCTGTAAGAAGAAACTCAACCACACATGTCATGATTGTTCACCTCTTTTCTAGTGCTTGGGAATTATTCAAGAGGCAAAAAAAATTTAATGTAAAAAAAACTAAAATAAACTTATCTTCAAAATGTACAATGGGGGCATATAGGATCTGTTTCAATAGAAAATATGTTTCTTTGCTAAGCTAGTCACTGAATAGTTATCACAAAGTTTTCTCAGGTTTAATTAATTTGGCACCCCGGATTATTATTTATTTATTTTTTTACATTCTTTATTTTAGAGCAACATGTAAACAGTACAGGTTAAACATTAGCAGTGGACACGGTATAACAAGTATTCCAAACTCAATAAAACTTTCAGAGTTTTGTCCCGCTTTTTTCCTTACTTTTTTCCCTTGTTTCTTTCCCTTACCTCCTTTCTTGGTCTGTCCTCTTTCCCCTTTTCCTGTCCCTAATATTCATAATGGTCAGTAGTACTGGGTTAGACTTTGCAGAGAAGTTCAGTTGGGGTCCTAAGTCAAGCCGGGCTGGGCTCTTAGCGTTGGGCTTGCCGGAGGGTCATTGTTTATGCATTCTGCTTTAGCTAGCGTGTGGCCACCAGATCGTGTGGGCGTGTGCGTCGATTTTTGGGTTGTGTGTAGTGGGTATGCTTCTCTGTTTGAGTATGTCTCCTCCCAGCACACCAGGGGAATGGGGGCCTGTCCCTTTCTGCAAATATTCCCCCCGAGGCCCCAACTCAGTCTAACTCTATGCCCTATGGACATAACGTGTGGGGTAGGTTCCTCGCGTCAACGTCAGGCACCTCCCTCCCCCTATAGGGAGTAGGGGAGCCACCTCAAGCAGGTGATCTCTGGCGCGCCAACTGTCATAGCCCTCTGTGTTTCCGGCTGTAAACAAAAGCGTTAGGATCACCAGGTGCGAAGTGGTCATGCCCTTTGGATTGAGCCGCTTTACTGTTATGCCCATCGGTCTTGGTGTCCTATTTGCAGGGTCGGGGTCCCATCTAATCCGGATTTTTACTGAGCTTGGCCTCAGGCTGTGAATTCACGAGAAGGTTATCTATAAAGTTCTAAATCAGTGGCTCCTAAAACCTGACCTTAAGACGCAATTGGGTCCCAATGCTATTTTACTTGGTCCCCATTGGTTGTAACAAACACCTCATATTGATATACAAGAGAGAGTTACCTGGCATTGAGCAAAGTCTAATAAAGGTGTTTGCATAATTGTGAATATTGCATCATTCAGATAAGATCAAGATAATGCCATACATGTAATTTGGGCATCACCAAAAAAAAAATGTTATTATATACCTGGTGTGCTACACTGGTGGGTGTTTTTCTGAAGTGAGAATTAAAAGTGAATTTCACATTAAAGGCCAAAATAGCCGAACTGGAAACACATTTCTAAGTCACCTGTGCTTGCAATTTGGCTCCTTTGGCCTTAAATCTGGCATTTACTTTTAATTTGCCCATTGTGAATAGCCGAGTAAGTGTGGTGGGCTATTACCATGTAGGTGTGCCTGTACATGCAATGCTTCTAATTAACCTTATAGATAAAAACAGAATGGGATTTTATCGTGTAGCTCATGTAACAAACCTTTATGGCACTGGCTGAATTACTGGTCAGTCAAATAATGCTCATAATCAGCTTAAGGGAGCTACATATTAGAGATGCACAGGCCAGAAATGTGTTTTACATGAGCCAGAATTTGGCTTCCCTTGGCAAACCAAGGCAAACTGAGCCTTAGCCATGGCTCATCGTGAAATGACTGCTGCTCTTGCTTGACACATATGTGGCCACCACCTTCAGGTGGTACCATTATCATTACCTGTTGCCCACGTAAAAATAAGCAAATCCCACATGTGCGTCTTAAAATGTATAGTGACTGTCAGACATTATGAACAAGCAAAAGAGTAATGACATATTCCTATTAGGTCACATCTTGAAAAAATAACGGCACAGCTGGAGTCCTGCCTTAAATTTGGTTTAGGCAAGGTACCAACATTCCACATCTACTGCATAGTGTTTAGTTTCAGCAGTCCAAGTAATAAGAACTTGAAACATGACACAACCACTCTCCCTAAGGTGTCAAGTGAAAACGAACAGAAGATATTAGAACAAGAATAGGCAAAAACTTAATAGCTTGGCCTTCTGTTAATTTTTCACTTAAGTCGCGAACAAGTTTGTGCTCACATACATCATTACAGAGAAGCGTGTTACGTATAAGACTGATCTCACACAGAAAGGTGGTCCAGTCCCGATCAGAAATGCTGTGCAAGAGAAACAGCAACTCCTAATGACCTTTTCTACCTTTTTTGGGAATTGTCAGTGAGGACAATACCCCTCATTAACAGTGATGTTACCAGTGGTTGACATAAAAGATGTCCAAAGCAAACAAGAAGTAGAAGGAACTTGAAATTTGAAGATCAAAAGTCAGAGCAGAAGTAATCACTAGAAATGAACGATTAAGGGAAGATCATAATAGCAAGTATCAGGATATCAGAATAATAGGTAAATACCTGGAAGAGTAATTTATACGTTTTACTTATCAAATTATTCTCTTTATAGGCGGCTCTCTTATTAAATGAATTAGGTGGCCTCCTAAGGCCTCCAGACCGCCTAACTGGAGAGCAGGGCCTGTAGCGTGTGGCAGGCAGCAGAGGGCCAGCACCAGAGGTCTGCCCACTATTAGGAGATGTGAGAAGCAACAGCAGCCAGCCAGGGCCGGACTGGCCCACCGGGATACCGGGAAATTTCCCGGTGGGCCGCGGCACCTGGGGGCTGCATTGAGCATGTATGTGCCACCGGGTGGCCGGTCCGGTGGCACACACTCTGAGGGGGCCGGCCGGATAGCCGTCAGCCGCATTCCACGCTGGAGCCGTCGGACCGGCAGCACTCCTGTCACTAATGCTGACTCGCTGGGGGCTGAAGGAGGAGCATGTCTCTGTACCATGCTCCCTCATGGTTCCTGTGCTGGGAATTGTGGGAACCGCGAGGGAGCATGGTACAGAGACATGCGCCTCCCTCCTCCTTCAGCCCCCAGCAAGTCAGCATTAGTAACAGAAGTGCCGCCGGACCGGCGAGGCTGCCACCCGGTCCGGCGGCTCCACCGTGGAATGCGGCCGGCCCCACTCACTACTCGCAGGTAAATGGGAGGGGAGGGGGGAAACAAAACAGGGGCACAGGGAAAGGACGGGGGAAAGAGACAGAGGGGGGGAGAGTGAGACACAGAGGGAGAAAAAGGAGTAATAGAGATATGGTGGAGGGAGGAAAGGGGGGAGAGAGAGACAGAGGGGGAGAGAGAGAGGAAGGGGGAGGGAGAGAGAGGAAGGGGGAGAGAGACAGATGGGGACGAGAGATGTGGGGAGAGAGACAGAGGGGACGAGAGATGTGGGGAGAGAGACAGAGGGGACGAGAGATGTGGGGAGAGAGACAGAGGGGACGAGAGATGTGGGAAGGGAGACACAGGGAAAGGGGGGAGAAAGAGACAGAAGGGAAGAGAGATGTGGGGGAGAAAGATACATAGGGGAAGAGAGATGTGGGGGAGAAAGAGACAGAGGGGAAGAGAGATGTGGGGGAGAAAGAGACAGAGGGGAAGAGAGATGTGGGGGAGAAAGAGACAGAAGGGAAGAGAGATGTGGGGGAGAAAGAGACAGAGGGGAAGAGAGATGTGGGGGAGAAAGAGACAGAGGGGAAGAGAGATGTGGGGGAGAAAGAGACAGAGGGGAAGAGAGATGTGGGGGAGAAAGAGACAGAGGGAAAGAGAGAGACAGAGGGAGAATGGAGAGAGACACACAAGGGGAGGGGGAGAAAGAGGCAGAGGAGGAAGAGAGAGACTGGGAAGGAGAGACGATCTCCCTCCCCGTTCCACAGGCACCGTGCGGGCAGTCGGCAGGGGAGGGAGGAAGAGAGGACCCGGGAGCTCAGCCTGCAGCTCCTCTGCGTCCTTCTCGCACGAGCAAAGAGCGTTGCCGCGGTTACCACGGCAATGCTCCGGCTCTCACGAGAGTGAACTCTAGCCCTGGAGCTATGGGCTAGAGTTCACTCTCACCACTGCGACCGCCATGAATTTCTGGTGGTCGCAGTGTTGAGAGTGAACTCTAGCCCCATAGACACACTGCCCCCACACACACACCATACACATTCACACATTGCCCCCACACACACACACCATACACATTTACACACTTCCCCATGCACACATTTCCCCCCACACACATACACAGCCCCCCATACACACACACACACACATTCACAGCCCCCCATACACACATTTCCCCACACACCCTATGCATTCACACACACACTGAACCTTTCACACACACTGCACCCCTCACACATTGCACCACTGCTCCTATACCTTACTACAGCCCCATATCCCAACAGACCCCAGGTAAGTTGTCAAACTGTTCTTAAACGGTTTGACTTCTAACTCTGTGAGGGGGTCCCGGCACTCCTTGCACCATAACCACTACACAGAGCAGGAGTGGTTATTGTGCATGGATTTTTTTCTTTAAATAATCTACAAGTGCCTCTCCCGGGATCAGGCTCTGGATCCTCCACTGGTATATGACATGTATATTAATGTGTGTATTAGATATATATTTATGCCTATTATATTTACACATATATTAATGTACATTTATATATGCATAATACACAGAGAAATGTCATTAATATGTACCATATGTAATGAGCAGATATTGTCCGAGTCTTGTTGCTAGGTGCATACTCCCGCACAATAACATATTTAAAGTGAAGAGCGCACCCACAAGATAATGTTATTTTTTTACAGTTGTGCCCTACATACATTCACCATTTCAGTCCCATTACCAAGCTTTCCTTAATATGTCAAGGTAGTTGGACTGAAACATAGAAACATAGAAACATAGAATGTGACGGCAGATAAGAACCATTCGGCCCATCTAGTCTGCCCAGTTTTCTAAATACTTTCATTAGTCCCTGGCATTATCTTATAGTTAGGATAGCCTTATGCCTATCCCACGCATGCTTAAACTCCTTTACTGTGTTAACCTCTACCACTTCAGCTGGAAGGCTATTCCATGCATCCACTACCCTCTCAGTAAAGTAATACTTCCTGATATTATTTTTAAACCTTTGTCCCTCTAATTTAAGACTATGTCCTCTTGTTGTGGTAGTTTTTCTTCTTTTAAATATAGTCTCCTCCTTTACTGTGTTGATTCCCTTTATGTATTTAAATGTTTCTATCATATCCCCCCTGTCTCGTCTTTCCTCCATGCTATACATGTTAAGATCCTTTAACCTTTCCTGGTAAGTTTTATCCTGCAATCCATGAACCAGTTTAGTAGCCCTTCTTTGAACTCTCTCTAAGGTATCAATATCCTTCTGAAGATAGGGTCTCCAGTACTGTGTACAGTACTCCAAGTGAGGTCTCACCAGTGTTCTGTACAATGGCATGAGCACTTCCCTCTTTCTACTGCTAATACCTCTCCCTATACAACCAAGCATTCTGCTAGCATTTCCTGCTGCTCTATTACATTGTCTGCCTACCTTTAAGTCATCAGAAATAATCACCCCTAAATCCCTTTCCTCAGATGTTGAGGTTAGGACTCTATCAAATATTCTGTACTCTGCCCTTGGGTTTTTACGTCCAAGATGCATTATCTTGCACTTATCCACATTAAATGTCAGTTGCCACAACGCTGACCATTTTTCTAGTCTACCTAAATCATTTTCCATTTGGCTTATCCCTCCTGGAACATCAACCCTGTTACATATCTTAGTATCATCCGCAAAAATACACACCTTACCATCAAGACCTTCTGCAATATCACTAATAAAAATATTAAAGAGAATGGGTCCAAGTACAGATCCCTGAGGTACCCCACTGGTGACAAGCCCAAGCTTCGAATATACTCCATTGACTACAACCCTCTGTTGCCTGTCACTCAGCCACTGCCTTACCCATTCAACAATATTGGAATCCAAACTCAAAGATTGTAGTTTGTTGATAAGCCTTCTATGTGCAACAGTGTCAAAAGCCTTACTGAAATCGAGGTAAGGAATGTCTACTGCACCACCGTGATCTATAATTTTAGTTACCAAATCAAAAAAATCAATAAGATTAGTTTGGCATGATCTCCCTGAAGTAAACCCATGTTGTCTCTGATCTTGAAATCCATGTGTTTTTAGATGTTCAACAATCCTATCCTTTAACATGGTTTCCATCACTTTCCCCACTACTGAAGTTAGGCTTACTGGCCTATAGTTGCCCGACTCCTCCCTATTACCTTTCTTGTGAATGGGCACAACATTTGCTAACTTCCAATCTTCTGGGACTACTCCTGTTATCAATGATTGGTTAAATAAATCTGTTAATGGGTTTGCTAGTACACCACTAAGCTCTTTTAATAGCTTTGGGTGTATTCCATCAGGTCCCATTGACTTATTTGTCTTTACTTTTGACAGTTGAAATAGAACCTCTTCCTCTGTAAACTCACGTGTAATAAATGACTCATTTATCCTTTTTCTTAACTGAGGTCCCTTTCCTTCATTTTCATCTGTAAATACCGAACAAAAATATTCATTGAGGCAGTAAGCTAGACCTTTATCCTCATCTACATACCTTCCTTCTTTTGTTTTGAATCTAACTAATCCTTGTTTTACTTTTCTTTTCTCATTTATGTATCTAAAAAAGGTTTTGTCCCCCTTTTTTTACTGACTGTGCTATTTTCTCTTCTGTGTGTGATTTGGAAGCTCTTATAACTTGCTTAGCCTCTTTCTGCCTAATCTTATAGGTCATTCTGTCTTCCTCACTCTGGGTTTTTTTATAATTACTAAATGCTAACTTTTTGTTTTTTACTATTTTGGCTACATCTGTGGAGTACCACAGTGGTTTCTTGAATTTTTTGCTTTTACTGACAAGCCTAATGCAATTTTCTGTTGCCTTCAGTAGTGCAACTTTTAAATAATCCCATTTCTTTTGGACTCCATTTAAATTGCTCCAGTCTGATAATGACTCCTTTACACATATTCTAATTTTGGAAAAGTCTGTTTTTCTAAAGTCTAAAACTTTTGTTTTTGTGTGGTGTGACTCAGACACTGTTCTTATATTAAACCACACTGACTGATGATCACTGGATCCTAAACTTTCACCTACAGTAATATCTGATACCA
This sequence comes from Pelobates fuscus, assembly GCF_036172605.1. Lineage (NCBI taxonomy): Eukaryota > Metazoa > Chordata > Amphibia > Anura > Pelobatidae > Pelobates > Pelobates fuscus. The sequence continues at coordinate 176,645,895 of NC_086319.1, forward strand.
AATCTCCATTTGTTAACACTAAATCTAGTATGGCCTCTTTACGAGTTGGCTCCTCAACGACTTGTTTTAGAGACAATCCCAGTAGGGAGTTTAGAATATGTGTGCTCCTGGCACAAGTAGCTATTTTTGTTTTCCAATTTATATCAGGAAGATTAAAGTCACCCATGATGATAACTTCCCCCTTCATTGTCATTTTAGCGATTTCTTCAACTAGTAGATTATCTAACTCTTCAATTTGTCCTGGGGGCCTATAAATCACACCTACACGAGTTACTGTGTGATTACCAAATTCTAACGTAGCCCAAACTGACTCTATGTTCGCCTCACTAACCTTTATTAGGCTAGATTTTATGCTATTCTTTACATACAGGGCCACCCCTCCCCCTTTCTTGCCTTCCCTGTCTTTTCTATATAAAGAATACCCTGGTATTGCTATGTCCCAGTCATTTTTCTCATTATACCATGTCTCAGTAACAGCGACTAAATCTACACTATCAGTTGCCATTATTGCCACAAGTTCATGGATCTTATTCCCTAAACTGCGTGCATTTGTAGACATGACTCTAAGCTTATCATTTTTTAACACACTTGCTACAGGCACCTTCTGTCCTTGTTTTGGGGGACAATTGGATTGATGTTTTATCACCCTTTTGCCCCCCCCTCCTAGTTTAAATACATCCTAGCAAAACCTCTGAACTGCTCACTGAGAACATTTGTTCCCTTTTGAGAAAGATGCAAACCATCTTTTTTGTACAGTTTATTTCCATTCCAAACAGAGCTACCATGAGCAATAAAGCCAAATCCTTGCTCCCGACACCATTCACCAAGCCACAAGTTAAAGTCCCTAATACGCATCCGCCTGTCATTCTGAGTGTTATGCACAGGCAGAACTTCAGAGAATGACAATGTGGAAGCAACCTGCCGTATTTCATTGGCAAAAACACTAAAAACTTCCTTAACCTCTGAAACCTCATTGCAAGCCAAGTCATTTGTCCCTAAATGGACAAGTACATCCAATTCCCCTTCATGCTTTGCTTGCTTAACAATATTACCGATACGTCTCCTGTCTCTGTGAGCAGTAGCTCCGGGAAGACACCTCACAAGACCACCATTGTCCATCTCCACACCTCTTATGATGGAATCCCCCACCAACAACTGCTTTCCATTAGGCCTCACCAAGCCTCTCTGCACAACACCACTAGCCTCAGTGCCTCTCTGCACAACACCACTAGCCTCAATGCCTCTCTTCACAACACCACTAGCCTCAGTGCCTCTCTTCACAACACCACTAGCCTCAGTGCCTCTCTTCACAACACCACTAGCCTCAGTGCCTCTCTGCACAACACCACTAGCCTCAGTGCCTCTCTGCACAACACCACTAGCCTCAGTGCCTCTCTGCACAACACCACTAGCCTCAGTGCCTCTCTGCACAACACCACTAGCCTCAGTGCCTCTCTGCACAACACCACTAGCCTCAGTGCCTCTCTGCACAACACCACTAGCCTCAGTGCCTCTCTGCACAACACCACTAGCCTCAGTGCCTCTCTGCACAACACCACTAGCCTCAGTGCCTCTCTGCACAACACCACTAGCCTCAGTGCCTCTCTGCACAACACCACTAGCCTCAGTGCCTCTCTGCACAACACCACTAGCCTCAGTGCCACTCTGCACAACACCACTAGCCTCAGTGCCTCTCTGCACAACACCACTAGCCTCAGTGCCTCTCTGCACAACACCACTAGCCTCAGTGCCTCTCTGCACAACACCACTAGCCTCAGTGCCTCTCTGCACAACACCACTAGCCTCAGTGCCTCTCTGCACAACACCACTAGCCTCAGTGCCTCTCTGCACAACACCACTAGCCTCAGTGCCTCTCTGCACAACACCACTAGCTTCAGTGCCTCTCTGCACAACACCACTAGCCTCAGTGCCTCTCTGCACAACACCACTAGCCTCAGTGCCTCTCTGCACAACACCACTAGCCTCAGTGCCTCTCTGCACAACACCACTAGCCTCAGTGCCTCTCTGCACAACACCACTACACTCTGAAAGTGCAGAAAATGAATTATGTAGAGCAACAGACTGTGCAATATGCCTTTTATCCACAACTCCAAGTCTACCAGATCCTACAGTAATCCATCTGCCATTCCTAGTATGTCTCTGCGGCAGTGGCTTTGCAGCAGTTCCAGCCTGAGTTTGTTTACCAGATAATTTACAAATCTCAGACTTCAAAAATACAATCTCCTGCCGCAAAATAGAGAACTGTCTACAGATTAGACAACAACCAAACCTCCAAAAAGTGGAACGTGAAACAAATGCAAAGCAACTATTACACTGAACTAAGTCTGCCATTCCAATGAGGTGAATAATTTAAATCAAACAAACCTTAACTTTTTATTTATCCTCCTGAATACCTCGGATTACCTCCAGGTTATCTCCAGAATATCTCCAACCACACACACACTTAGAAGCAACACTCTCCAGAATATCTCCAACCACACACACACTTAGAAGCAACACTCTCCAGAATATCTCCAACCACACACACACTTAGAAGCAACACTCTCCAGAATATCTCCAACCACACACACACTTAGAAGCAACACTTAGATGAAGCAACCAAGCTCTATTAGCCAAGCTAATGACAACTACCCTTATATACTCCTAAAATCACCTCCCACTAGGAATGTTTAACACCTGGGTAGGCCTCTGCTTATTAGCAAACAATAGCTAATTTAAATAGCAATCAATAGCAAGTAGCTACCTAATCCAATCAAATGCCTTATAATTACCAACAGGAAATCAAACCTTGTGCAGTCAGTAACCTTTTCCTACAGATGAATCTTACCTGTAACAGTAAAAAAGAACTCTTAGCACAGCTCTTAGACAGTTGAAGCTTCTGTAAAAACTCTCCAGAATATCTCCAACCACACACACACTTAGAAGCAACACTAAGATGAAGCAACCAAGCTCTATTGATTACATGCAAAGGCACGTCTGCTTGAAATAAATCAGCACTTTTGTTTATTTTGAAGCCTATGAGTGCTTTTTTTTTTTACGTTGGAGTAATAATTTTGAATTTTAAGTTCTCTTTTCTAACTGTATCTGCACACTATGCTGGCGCGATGCATTATGGGGCTGGTAAATATTTTTTTCCAGGGCTGCTTTTAATTCCCAGTCCGGCCCTGCAGCCAGCTACTCCTCATACTTCCTTGGATTTGGGGGATCGATCACCTGAAGTAATTGTTGAAAGCCTGGGTGAAGGTTTTATCTGTGAGGAGCTGGTCTCTACTTGCCTGCCTGCCTGCACTTGTATGTACGTAGCGGGGAACGTGGTGTGACTAAGAGTATTGAGACTACCCCAATTCTCCCCCCAATAATGACAAACAACGAATATTTGATGAAACAGGCCACAGCATTTATTAAACTTACAACTGTAGTGTCAGGGTACCTGCGGTCTCTACCTCCGAAAGAGGTAGAAACTTAGCTGTTCCTCCATCCAGACGGCCTGATGGCTCCCTTTCCCACGGTCTATCCGTTCATGCTAGGCCGGCCGCGAGGGAGTGACTGCCTTTTACAGCATCTAGGCAGGAAGTTGTCATCAGGAAACTCCTCCGGAACGACCTGTCACTCAATTGCTGCAGTACCAATCAGGACGCCTCGGAGGCGTGGTTACTGCTCTGAACAGGGTATTTAACAGAGCTTCTTTCATTAGCTCATTGCCCTGTCGTGGTTCTAGCTTGTTCTAGTCACTCAGTGCTTGTGTAAATTATCCCTTTTGGTTTTGACCCGGCTTGTTTACCTTACTCTGCTTATCTCTGTTACCCTTGATTCGGCTTGTCTCTCGCTTACCTGTCTTCTGTTACCCTCGACCTCGTCTTGTCTTTGACCATTCTATACTGTACTACTTACGTTAGTCCGGCCATTCTAAGGTCCGGTATACGTATCTGGCTACTGTTTGTACTCTGCGTGTTGGATCCCTGTCCCGATCCTGACATTACGACAGGGCCAATGGATCCTGCGAGTACAAACAGTCAGCTTGCCTCTCCTGATCCTAGGTTTGAAGCCATGGATCACAGAATGGATCAGATGGCGCTTGCGCTACAGGCTCTATTATCTCGTGCCAATAACCCACCAGAGGAGATACGTAATACCCCTGTTTCTCCTGTCGGTTCAGGTCTAGAGGTAGCCACAGTGGGTGCTTCTTCTCACATTACCCCCCCAGTACGCTATGGTGGGGCTCCTGAGAAGTGTCGTGGTTTCTTAAACCAAATTAGTATCCATTTTGAATTGCAACCTCGCTCTTATCCTACAGATAGGGCAAAGGTAGGATTTATTATCACCCTACTTATTGAGAAAGCTCTGAGATGGGCCAACCCATTATGGGAGAACGATAACCCATTAGTTTATAACTATAACGCCTTTGTAGCTGCTTTTAGAAGAACATTTGACCCTCCAGGTAGAAAGGTTAATGCAGCCAGATTACTGTTGCGTCTGAGACAGGAGAACCGAACACTGGTGGATTATGCACTAGAGTTCAGGTCTCTGGCGTCAGAGGTCAAGTGGAATGAGCAGGCGTATATGGATGTATTTTTGAATGGCTTATCTGAAGTAATCCTTGATGAGGTTGCTACCAGAGAACTCCCTGAGAATTTAGAGGATTTAATTTCGTTCATCTCTCGTATAGATGAACGTTTAAGAGAGAGACAGAACACTCGAGAGAGGAACCGGAGACCTTCTTTTAGGTTAGCCCCCGCTTTTCCAAGTCCTGACTCCACGGTATCTTTGCTTCCTAAACCTATGCAGATAGGGTATACCCGCCTCTCTGAGGAGGAAAGACAGTACAGGAGAAGAGAGGGTTTGTGTATGTATTGTGGAGCTAAGGGTCATTTAATCTCGAACTGTTCTAACCGCCCGGGAAACGCTCGCACCTAAGTCTCTCTAGAGGACAGGCCTTGGGTGTTTCTATTTTGTCCTCTACTCCTAATTATAAAGATCACAGGCTTCTGCTACCAGTTTCCTTAACTTGCGGGAGGGAAGTAGTAAGGGCTATGGCTTTGATAGATTCCGGTGCTGCTGAGAATTTTATCGACCAAGCCTTTGCTAGTAAAAACAATTTCCCATCCCAGCTAAGGGAGACACTCTCGGCCGTTGAGGCCATAGATGGTAGACCACTACTAGACCCTGTTATCTTTCGTGAGACCATACCCATTGAGTTAAATGTTGGTATCCTACACGTGGAGAATTTATCTCTTCTGCTCATTTCGTCTCCTTCCGTTCCCATAGTTCTGGGGTACCCATGGTTGAAAGAACATAACCCTATTATTGATTGGGAGTTAGGGGAGATACTCTCGTGGGGCCAGGGCTGCCAGGATCGGTGTTTGTGCAAGGTTTCTCCATTAGCTAATATTAACATACAGGAGAATCCTACTCAGTCCACAGAAAGACAAATACCAGACCTTTACCTAGACTTAAGGGCAGTGTTTGACAAGAAGAATGCCGATTCTTTGCCGCCACACAGGTCATTTGACTGTAAAATTAAGCTTCTACCCGGGACTATGCCTCCGAGGGGTCATGTATATCCTTTGTCTGTTCAGGAAAACTCGGTTCTAGAGGAGTATATTCAGGAGAATTTAGAAAAGGGATTCATCAGGAGGTCTTCTTCTCCGGCCGGGGCGGGGTTCTTTTTCATTAAGAAGAAGGATGGCACGCTGAGACCTTGTATCGATTACCGAGGCTTGAATAAAATAACGGTCAGAAATGCCTATCCTATCCCACTGATTACCGAGTTATTTGATCGTCTTAAGGGCTCCAAAATCTTCACCAAGTTAGATCTCAGAGGGGCTTACAATTTGGTGAGAATCCAGCAAGGTCACGAGTGGATGACGGCATTCAATACTCGGTATGGCCATTACGAATACACTGTTATGCCATTTGGACTATGCAATGCTCCTGCAGTATTTCAAGAGTTGATTAATGAGGTACTTAGGGAGTTTCAGCATGATTGTGTTATTGTTTACCTGGACGACATACTAATACACTCTAAGGAGATTGAGACTCACCATAGACAGGTCAGAAAGGTGTTACACAAACTTCTGCAACATGGTCTATACTGCAAATTGGAAAAGTGCAGTTTTGATCAGTCTCAGGTAGACTTTCTTGGGTACGTGATTTCTGGGGAAGGTTTTAAAATGGATCCTGGTAAACTCCAATCTATTTTAGACTGGCCTTTGCCCAAAGGACTCAAGGCTATCCAAAGGTTTATTGGTTTTTCCAACTACTATAGGCGCTTCATTAAGGGTTACTCCTCTATCATTGCGCCTATTACCAATATGACCAAACAAGGGGCTGATACTAAGTTCTGGTCTGAGGAAGCTCTTGGTGCTTTTAAGACTCTCAAGGAACTTTTTGCCTCAGCTCCCATTCTAGTTCATCCTGATACGACTCTGCCTTTCTTGCTCGAGGTCGATGCTTCTGAGACAGGAGTTGGGGCTGTTCTGTCTCAAAGGTTAGGGGTGGATAAACCGTTACACCCTTGTGGTTTCTTCTCTAAAAAAAATTCTGGGCCTGAGAGCAGATATGACATCGGGGAGAGGGAACTGTTAGCGGTCATTAAGGCTTTAAAGGAGTGGAGACATTTACTGGAAGGGACACTACACCTTGTTACTATCCTAACGGATCATAAGAACTTGTCTTATATTGGGGAGGCTAAGCGCTTGTCCGCCAGGCAGGCTCGCTGGGCTTTGTTCCTCACTCACTTTAATTATGTACTTACGTATAGACCTGGTTCTAAGAACTCTAAAGCCGATGCTTTGTCTCGTCAATATGAACCATCCACTATACCACTTCTGTCCTCCATAGTTCCTAAGGGGAATATCATCGCGAACACGAATCTCAGGATTCACTCTCCATTGCTTTCTGAGATCATGAAGTTTCAGCATTTGGCACCCAAACAGACTCCTGGGGATCGACACTTCGTTCCTGCCGCTCTCCAACTGGAGGTGCTACGCTGTCTCCTTAACAGCAAGGTGGCTGGGCATCCTGGCATCCGCAAGACTTATGCGCTGGTCTCTAAAGATTTTTGGTGGCCTGACTTACACAAGGATATTAAAGAATTCATTGGGGCATGTGAAGTTTGTACCAAGACCAAGCTACCCCATTCGCTTCCATGCGGATTTCTGCACCCTTTAGAGGTTCCTGAAAAGCCTTGGTCCTGCCTGGCAATGGACTTCATTGTTGATTTGCCTATCTCTAAAAAGCAGACTGTCATCCTCACTGTGGTAGACAGATTTACTAAAATGGCTCACTTCATTCCCCTACCTAAACTCCCATCTTCGCCCGAATTAGCGGAGATATTCGCCAGGGAGATTTTCCGTTTGCATGGGATACCTTCCCAAATTGTCTCTGACAGAGGCTCCCAATTTGTTTCCCGTTTTTGGAGATCATTCTGCTCCCAACTAGGCATCAAATTGAATTTCTCCTCTGCCTTTCATCCTCAGTCCAATGGAGCTGCTGAACGCACTAACCAAAAAGTTGAACAATATTTACGTTGTTTCGTTTCAGAACACCAGGACGATTGGGTCGGTTTGATTCCTTGGGCGGAGTTTGCACATAACAATCTCATTTGTGATTCTACGCATTCTAGCCCTTTTTTCTTGAATTATGGCTTTCATCCTTCCATCCTTCCTTCGGAGTCTTCTTCTCAAGGGATACCGTCGGTGGATGTTCATGTTGCCAATTTAAGAGAGTTGTGGGATCAAACTCGACAAATTCTTTTGCACAATTCTACGCTGGTTAAAAAACACGCTGACAAACGTAGAAGGGCAGCACCGGTGTTTGTTCCAGGCGATAGAGTATGGTTAAGTACTAGAAACATTCGGTTAAAAGTGCCGTCCATGAAGTTTGCTCCTCGATATATTGGACCTTACAGGGTACTGTCTCAAATTAACCCAGTTGCGTATCGTTTAGCGTTGCCTAATGCCTTACGCATTCCTAATTCATTTCATGTTTCCTTGCTAAAACCATTAATATGTAACAGGTTCTCCTCCACGATCGCCCCTCCCCGCTCAGTTCAGGTGGAGGGTCAGGAGGAGTATGAGGTCAATTCCATCATTGATTCTCGAATCTCCCGGGGGAAACTGCAATATCTGGTCGATTGGAAGGGTTATGGTCCTGAGGAGAGAAGTTGGGTACCTCAGGAGGAGGTGCATGCTCCCCGTCTCCGCAGGGCGTTTCACTCTCGATTCCCTTCTCGCCCTGGTGTATTCCGCCCAGTGGGCGTATCTGAGAGGGGGGGTACTGTCAGGGTACCTGCGGTCTCTACCTCCGAAAGAGGTAGAGACTTAGCTGTTCCTCCATCCAGACGGCCTGATGGCTCCCTTTCCCACGGTCTATCCGGTCATGCTAGGCCGGCCGCGAGGGAGTGACTGCCTTTTACAGCATCTAGGCAGGAAGTTGTCATCAGGAAACTCCTCCGGAACGACCTGTCACTCAATTGCTGCAGTACCAATCAGGACGCCTCGGAGGCGTGGTTACTGCTCTGAACAGGGTATTTAACAGAGCTTCTTTCATTAGCTCATTGCCCTGTCGTGGTTCTAGCTTGTTCTAGTCACTCAGTGCTTGTGTATTCTATTATCCCTTTTGGTTTTGACCCGCCCTGTTTACCTTACTCTGCTTATCTCTGTTACCCTTGATTCGGCTTGTCTCTCGCTTACCTGTCTTCTGTTACCCTCGACCTCGGCTTGTCTTTGACCATTCTATACTGTACTACTTACGTTAGTCCGGCCATTCTAAGGTCCGGTATACGTATCTGGCTACTGTTTGTACTCTGCGTGTTGGATCCCTGTCCCGATCCTGACATGTAGGACTCATCCGAACTTTATTCTTTTTCTTTAATTCAAATATAAATAAACATATAAATATATACATATACATACCATAATTAACATATAAATTACACTTATTGCCCTACAGCCTCCAACTTAAATAACCGTCCTTGCCAACGAACTTAACCAGGTGCCTATGCACCAAAACTTTACCCACTGGTGTCTCGCCTCCCCCCTCGTCCAAACCAAAAATTCCCATCATCTTAAATGCTCTACCACCAGCCGGCTTTTTGCTCGGTGGGCACGTCCTATTCGGTAACTTAAAAGTTTACCTTACAGAGCAGGGGAGGTTGAGACCTACCTTGTCCATCTCCTGACATTCCATCTGGTCCCCAACCCTGTTGGCAAGGACACGCTCCCTGCTAGCTGTGACGGAACAAAAACATAAAATTAGGGTTGGTGGGAGAGAAGATGTTTGCTGGCCAGAATCCCAAAAGGCACTGAGGTAAGATGATCCCTGCCCCACTACAAACCCACAACCACTCCCCTAAACACATATAGCCAATTACTAGCACCATCCCCACACTCATACATGTGCCCTTGTCCGTTTAGCTGTGCTGACTCCCCAGGGCCTTGTATGTACGTAGCGGGGAATGTGGTGCGACTAAGAATAAGGAGACTACCCCAATTCTCCCCCCAATAATGACAAACAACGAATATTGGATGAAACAGGCCACAGCATTTATTAAACTTACAACTGTAGGACTCATCCGAACTTTATTCTTTTTCTTTAATTCAAATATAAATAAACATAAATATATACATATACATACCATAATTAACATATAAATTACACGTATTGCCCTACAGCCTCCAACTTAAATAACCGTCCTTGCCAACGAACTTAACCAGGTGCCTATGCACCAAAACTTTACCCACTGGTGTCTCGCCTCCCCCCTCGCCCAAACCAAAAATTCCCATCATCTTAAATGCTCTACCACCAGCCGGCTTTTTGCTCGGTGGGCACGTCCTATTCGGTAACTTAAAAGTTTACCTTACAGAGCAGGGGAGGTTGAGTCCCACCTTGTCCATCTCCTGACATTCCATCTGGTCCCCAACCCTGTTGGCAAGGACACGCTCCCCGCCACAAACCCCGCTGTTTTAAACCTAAAATCAGCGGGGAGCCCCACCAAAACCAACCAGGCCTGTTCCACCACTTCCTGCATGGCATGACGAAAAAAGGTCTAGCCCGACCTTCATCACCCAGAAACACAGTAGCTGCCACATGCGCGAAAACACCCTGTGGCAAACCAAAATCCCCTTACCTTCAAACACCTCGAAAGGCCCTCCAATTTTGCTTCATACGGCAGCGTACCATGCACTGATTATGGGCCCGTTGCCAAAAGATACGGGAAATGACCTTATTTTTATTTATTATTATTATTTATTATTATTATTATTATTTTTTTTATTTTTTTAACTGCTGTTGTTATAACATACGACAAGTCCTGTATAACACATCCAGAACTTATTATAATAATCTCTATAACCATAATCTCTCTTCTTTTCTGAAACCAAAACATTAAACATAAATAACCATAACTTAACATATATAACTTAACACACAGGGTCATACAGTGAACCCAACACCACGCATCACGAAACAACTAAAACACGTACCAATAACCTTTTAGGGGCAGACGCCAAACACCACCTTGGTATCGTCCCAAGCTCAATTCCCGCCAGGTGGATAACCCGAACATTAGGGACAGGTGGGACAGCTGAACCTGCTCCGGGAGGAGCCGAACACATTTCATACCTCTGGTACCAAACCAACGAACCTCCGCTCCAGAAGGCGCACAACCCAATAGCTCACCACCCGCATCCCACCTGGGAGTATAACCAGGAAAAGGACATCCAGATATTATCTGTTTTCCAAGTGCACCCTGGGAATTGTTACTTGTACCCAAGGAAGCGGTACTTAATTATCTACCTCAAAGGAATGAATGGATGAGCCACCGCCGCTGAGAATTGAACCCGAACCCCCCCCCCCCCCCCAAGGATTGAACAATTTCCAGAAAACCAGCATTACTTCACCGAGACATCTCACCATACCCCCTCCCGGTTCTTTGCGCCACGTGCGCTGACATACCCATCCTAAAAGCCTCCAAGGCAGCGCTAAACCGAAAGGAATGCCACAAGATTCCTTGCCGACAATCCCCAGAACCATCAAACTTGAGCGAAAGACCCAAAAAATTGGGAATGGGAAAGAAAAAATCCCATCCGCATAACCCAAAAGAGGGCCCGTGCATACTGGGCGCAGCTCACAGTTCTCTACAAAGGAAAAGTGCAACAGCCGAACCGCCATACCCTTCTTGAAAAACATCCAACCTGGATTGTCAAATACCTATAGTGATATGACCCGCAGGGCGCCGAATGGTGGCAAACAATACCCCACCACCGCATGGCCTACTAGGAATCACCAATACCCCAACATGCACGACCCCCAGGAGCATAACGTCCAGGTGGCCGTGGAAACTGATCCACGGACCCATTCCGTCACTCTGCCGGACTGAGCGACCATGAGTCCGCCGGCAAGGCGTCCCCTCCAGATCCGCCTGTGAGGTGATTGCCCCTTAAGCAAGTGAACCACTGGAGGGAAGGAGGCTGTGAGCCGAGTAATGGCTTGAACAACCCCTAAATTGTCACATTGAAACACTACCCTTAAAATGTGACCGCCAGACCTCCGCCACCACCAAAATGGGGAAACGCTCCAAAAAGGCCACATTCTTTGTGAGCCCAGAATGGCCGCAAACCCCACCGCGCCAGCCACGTCCTTAAATAGGTGGAGGTCGGCGTTAGAAACCTCGGGCCTTTGCCAGGAGGACCGGCCATGATATGCAGCTAAGAAGGAGTCCCAAACCGCCAAAATCTCCCGCAGCGGCCGACTGAGTCGAATGAAATGGCGAGGCCCGAAGAACCCAGCTGTCGCCGCAGCCAGACGCCGGTTAAAGACCCGCCCCATGGGCGTGATCCGACAGGCAAAATTCATCTCACCCAGGTGCGACGGCAGGCAGTGCAGCTGAATCTCGTGCTGCCCCATGGCCAAGGCCCCCTCGCGCCCCCGCCAAAGGGTCAATCTCAATGCCCAGAAAGCTGAGACAAGTGACCGGGCTCACCGTCTTGCTGTGTGCCAACGGGATCCCAAACTAATGGAACACCTCACCCAGAACCTGTCGCAGCAGCGCACAGGCTGTCGAATTGGCAGGACCCACACAAATTAAATCAGCGAGGTAGTGTAGCAAGGAGTCTATCCCAGTCTCCTCCCTCACCACCCAGTCCAAGAACATGCTGAAGCATGCAAAGTAACAACAGAATATGGAACTACCCACAGGGAGGCACATATCCATGTAATACATGCCTACAAAACACAGCCCGGAAGATGGTGACATTCTGGGTGCACCAACAGTAGACGGAAGGCCGAATCCACATCAGCCTTGGCAAACAAGGCCCCAGGGCCCATGGCCCTGAACATGTCAACCGCCACGTCAAAGGATGCATAAGATACCCGGCAGAGTTCCCAAGAGATGTCGTCATTCACCAAACCCCCCCCCCCCCACTCGGGGGTACGATAAATGGCGAATCAGACGGTATTTGTCCAAAACCCATGCTCAACCCATCCAGTAGGATGCCAGCCGCCCGATGATTCCTATAAACTGGTGAGCCAAGGGCGTATCGCATTCATGACCCCTGGCGCCATCGCCCTCTGACCCCAAATCCCCTATCTCGCCAACTTTACCCCACTTGAAGCAGTGGGAGGCGGGATGGGCTCCCCCACAAGTGGAACATTCGTGCTGGAAACGGTAAGATGCCCCCCATTTGCAGTGACTGTCGTTGAATTTCAACAACAGCCCGGCCTCTGATGAGGAGGACCCTCCCCATCGCCCCCCTGAGAAAGGACAAGAACCCACCCTGCTGTGTGGCCGGGCAGGTCACAGTGGAGAGCCAGAGGCCAATGTCAATCTGTTCCCACGAAATTGAGGTGCGCACCGCCAACCGTTGACGGAAATGCTCGTCATATTTCCACCACCCCAGACCGCCATAGGTACGACAAGCATTCCAAATGGTATCCTGGTAGCAGAATAATGCGGAGCACTTCTGCGGAGCCCTTTCCCCAATTACACTGGCCAGGATTGCAAACGCGCAAATCCAATTCGCACAAGTTTTAGGGATCTTTCGGTACTGGTATTTCTCCTTGTCTTTTTTTTTTTTTTTTTGGATTCCTACCCGTCCTTTTCCATTAAAGGAGGAGCCTCCTCCATGGGAAGGAGGGAAAAATCTCAACAAAGTCTCCCCTCCAAAGTTTTTCACGAATCTCCTGTTGAAGGTGCAAGCCCAAGGGCCCTGACCAATACATAGGCGGACTCACACGAAATGGCAGCAACACCCGGGGGGTCACCTAATGCCAGGGACCCCCCAGCAACAGCAGGTGCTGTGGCACCCGACGCCGTAGCAGTGGTGCCAGCATGCCTGCCCACTCCGGGAGAGGGTAACCCCATGACCCTAGAAACAGTCAAAACCCCCTGTGGCTGCAGCGCCTGGGACCACACTAACCGAAGCTGACCATTTAATGGGGGGGACCCTACCTGCTTGCGCACCCTGCTCCCTTTATTTATTTATTTTAATTTCTTTAATTTCTTTTCTTTTTTTTTTTTTATTTGACCGATCAAGAAAACCCCTAAGCCCTGACAGAAACCCCCCAGCGAGGAACCCCCGGACTGAAAAGAAGAAACATTAGTGAACTCACCAGCTGATGCCCGAGGAACAAAGGAAAAGGAAATGAAGATGATCCAGGCAGGACAGAGTTAATTCATTTTCAGCACTGCTCAGCCTTGCAGCAGCACCAGGCGCCATCTGCTGGACGGTCCCAGGAACTGCAGCCAGATCCTGTGTGAAGAGCCGTGGAGAGGAGCTCACACCCCGCAGAGGAGGGCAGCCGAGGTGAGTACCCAGAGGGGGGGACATAGGGACCAAGAATAGGGACAGAAGGGACAGGGGGAGACAGAGAGAGCCAGGAGAGGGCTTAGAGGGAGGAGGAACACCCAGCACAGCAGGAACAGAGGAGGAGGAGGGAGGGAGACAGAGAGAGAGCACAGAGAGAGGAGAGGGACACAGACCAGCAGCAAGGGGGGGGAGGAGGAGGTAAACACCAAGGCAGGGGGGGACTCCAGAGGGAGAGGGGACAAGGGATGGCACCACAGGGAGGGGGAGGAGGGAATTGTGGACAGAACCCGGGGGAGAAGAGGGGGCCCCCCCCGGCCGACCCTCATCCCCAGAAAAGGCATCAGAGCCCGGGGAGGACCCCCCTCAACCCCCCAGCGGTAGCACAGCCATGCCCCACGTGGCCCTGAGGGGCCCACTCACCACCACTGGCCTGGCTCTGGATCTGCCGTGCGCCAACCACGTGGGGGCTGCAGCTCTTCTGGCCCCCCTGGCCCGCTGTCCACGGCCGGGGGGTGGCAGATGATGCAGGCCGCGTGTCAGTTGGAGCTAACACGCGGCCTGGTGGTGCCTTGGGCCTGGGCTCCAGCTCCCATACCGGGCCTGAAGGGGGGGGGATCAGGGCTGTAGCCGCGTGGGAGGCCCCAGGAGAGGTCTGACCGCGGGGGGTGATCCCACACCGGCGGCCACAGGTTGGAGGGGAGCACATTGCTCCTGAAGGTGCCTGCCATCATCCAGGGCAGCAGCAGCTCTGAGGGCAGCAGGAGTGAATCCACAGCCATCCCTCAAGCAGGAAAAGAAACCAGGCCCAGGACAAACAGGAGGCAGAGGCAGGGGAGGTGTTTGCTGGCCAGAATCCCAAAAGGCACTGAGGTAAGATGATCCCTGCCCCACTATAAACCCATAACCACTCCCCTAAATACATATAGCCAATTACTAGCACCATCACAGAAACATAGAAACATAGAAAGACACCTCCCTGGACTGACAAGGAAGGGGGGACATGACTGCGGCTAGGATAAGGAGTCTTAAAGGAAGAGCAGATGGGAGGGGGATATATGGATACATAGTTGCTAAGATGGAAGACAGTTATAAGGACAGTGAGGGGAGGGGACTTACCAGTCAGCTCTTGGAAGTGCAGGGATCCTGACTTTCAGATTTTCAGATTTGCATCTGTCTTTCTTTGCTGACCCCTTTAAAAAAAAAAAAAAAAAAATATTATAGACATTATTCTTAAAAAGTTTTATACTTACCTGTTCCTGAATTTTGCGAGTGATGGACGTTTCCCAGGAATCGTTGGTGGCCCTGTTGCAGGCTTACCGGGCTGCACATGGTGCAGGCTCGTTAGCAGAGGTGTTGGCCGGCATGGATGGCGTCCCCGGTGAAGAGGCTCGACCTGTGGAAGGTGGGCGGCGGGCCAGGCGTTCAAGGCCGCCGTCGCGACTGTCTCCCAGCCCGGTGAGAGGAGGTCGTGAAGGCCGAAGAAGCCGGCGAGCTGGAGTGGCTGGTAATGTGGAGCCGAGCCTGGTGTCGTCCCCCCGAGCGATCCGGTCCCAGGTGAGAGCTGCGGCTGCGTCCGGCAGCCATTTCCAAGATGGCGATTCGGCGGGAAGATCCAGGAGCCCTCCACCTTCTCTTCCGGCGCGGCCGGAAGTGACGTCACGACGCCGGTCGCGCACGGCCGGCGCGCCGGATATGACGACAGCAGCCGGCGACGGGCAAAACCCGGAAGTGGGTGCCCGCGCCGGAAATAGGACGCCGGGCGCCCGGAGACCACAAGCGCCGGCGGAAGAAGGCAGCAATAGGGGTGCTGTGAGCCGGACAGCAGCCCCAAGGAGATGGGAGTCCCCAGGACCGGCCGGTTCATGGGGTGCCGCGGATCAGGCGGCAGCCCCAAGGTTGCAGTACTGCCAGGATGCCGGCGGTCGGGAGGCCGTGTCGGCTGCAGCCCCTCTGGGAGCTGGGAGGCTCCAGGGGGAGTCCGGTGAGGAGGAGGAGTCTGAGGAGGAGTGAGAAGGTGATGGAGGACGGCCCCTGCGCCTCCCCTCATTTGGTGAGTCAGCATGCGCAGGCGCCTGGGGTGCTGCAGGGGGTTCAGGTCAGGATAGCGAGGTGTTGCGCCTGCTGAGGATGTTAGTGGAGGGGCAAGCCAGGGGTACTGGTCTAGGGGCTCAGGGTCCCGGTAGTGCGGATAGTTTGAGGGGTCATGGGGTTGGGGTTGGTTCCTTTCTCCCAGGGTGTGAACTGGCTCCCCTAGGTTTACATGTGCCAGCGGAGGTGCAAGAGAAGATTATTCGTGGTGAGTATGTGGATCTCCTTTCTCTCGTTCCGCCAGACAAGGAGTCCGTGGACAGACCGCGACGTGGCGAACAATTAGAGGGAGAAAAGGGTAAGGCTATCCCGCGTACGTTCGGTAATTGGCTGCAAGGATTTAATATCTTTGCCAGCGTACTAGTGCGCCGTTTCCCTGAGAGGGCCCCCTCTTTATTTGGTTATTTGGACTTAATTTGGGGCGCCTACAAGGTTTATGGAGGGCAATGCTGGTTCAAATACGACCAGCAATTCCGCCAGAAGATGGCGGCGTGTCCGGGTATGGGTTTTGGGGCGCAGGACGGCAGCCTGTGGCTGCTACTTATGACCCCGTGTAGACCCTCTCCCTTTTCGGGGGCGGCCGGCGTCCCCACGGGTACGTCGGCAGGTCAGAGGAAGGGAGTCTGTTGGCTCTTCAACGAGAGCCACTGTAAGTGGTTTAGCTCCTGCAGATTCCGGCACGAGTGTGCCCACTGTGGGGGAGCCCACCCGGCTCTCCGTTGTTTTAAGAAGGGCAGACCATCTGCCTCCAAGGGCTCTGGTAGGGACGACGTTCCTCGCAGAGAGGACTCCAGTGAGCGTGGAAAAGATGCGTCCATGGCTCGTCCAGTATCCTAAGAGGGACGTTGCTAGCCTCTTGTTCGACGGTTTCACAACGGGTTTCTGGATTCCCTTTGTGCTGTCGGACGAGGGCCAGTTCGCGGACAATCTTCGGTCCACGCGGGGAAAAGAGGCTTTGTTACAGGAAAAGTTGGAGGCGGAGATTCAACGGGGCCGCATGGCCGGCCCCTTTGATTCCCCCCCATTCCACAACCTGAGGGTGTCTCCGCTGGGTCTGGTACCCAAAAAGGATCCGGGAGTTTTTCGATTGATTCACCATCTCTCGTACCCTTCGGGGTCGTCGGTCAATGATGACATTGACAGGGATGCGTGCAGGGTACGTCATGCGTCCTTCGACTCGGCATTGCTCCTCCTGCGGCGGGCCGGTCGTGGGGCGTTATTAGCAAAATCGGACATTGAATCGGCCTTTCGTTTGTTGCCGGTTCATCCGGATTGCTTTCACTTGTTGGGGTGTTTCGCTAACGGTTGCTTCTATTATGATATGTGTATGCCCATGGGCTGCGCTATCTCTTGTTATCATTTCGAACTGTTTTCTTCTTTTTTGGAGTGGGTCACGTCCAGAGTTGCGGGTTTGTGTTCGTTGACACATTACCTGGATGATTTTTTGTTTGTTGGTCCGTCGGGTTCCCAGGATTGTACAGCGTTGCTTCAGGCATTCCGGCGGGTGGCGTCTGAGTTCGGGGTTCCTGTGTCCGAACAAAAAACGGTTGGCCCGGTGTTGGTCCTTTCATTCTTGGGTATCGAAATCGATACCGAGAGCATGGTTTTCCGGCTTCCGGAAGAGAAGTTGGAGGGGTTGCTGCGGTTGGTGGACTTAGTCAAAGGTTCCAAGAAGGTTCAGTTGCGTCAGATGCAGGGCCTGTTGGGGCACTTGGTTTTTGCATGTCGGGTGTTACCGATGGGTCGGGCATTTTGTCGTAGATTGTCCTTGTCCACGGTGGGGGTGAAGGAACCTTTCCATTACATTCGGATCACGAGGCGCCTTCGGGCGGATCTGGCAGTGTGGAGCTCCTTCCTCAGACGTTACAACGGGCACTCTTGCTGGTTGAGGGAGGCCACCACCAATGCTGCCTTGGATCTGTTTACCGATGCCTCGGGGTCCGTTGGTTTTGGAGCGTATTTTCGGGGTCAGTGGTGCGCGGGGGAGTGGCCGGAGGAATGGCAGGCTTCCCCATTTCGGAGGAATTTGACTTTTTTGGAACTGTTTCCGATAGTGGTCGCGCTGGAACTGTGGGGTGAGGAGCTGAGAAATCACACGGTGGTCTTTCACACGGACAACATGAGTGTGGTCCATGTGATTGCCCGATCGTCCTCCTCGTCCCCACCAGTTTTGGCTCTTCTCCGTCACCTCGTGCTCCTTAGTCTTCAGTTTAATGTTTGGGTGCGGGCGCAACATGTCCCGGGTGTGCAAAATGTGGTGGCTGATGCATTGTCTCGCTTGCAGTGGGAACGGTTTCGCGAGGCAGCGCCGGAGGCGCGGCGGACCGGTCTGCAGTGTCCGAACTCCTTATGGAAGCTCGATTTCGAGGCCTGATGGGCTTGGTATCGGACTCCTTGGCGGAGGCTTCCTGGAAGGCATACCGGGCAGTGTGGAAACAGTGGCTGTCGGCAGCACGGGACGGGGATGTATCCACGGAAATGGGACGTACGGAGGCGACTCTTGTGTTGCTGGATGACTTGGTCAGGAGAGGTAGGTCTTGCGCAGTAGCGGAGAAGGCGCTGGCTGCCCTGTCTTTCTTGTTTCGATTTATGGGCTGGCGGGATGTTACTAAGGAATTTGGGATCCAGAGGGTGGTGAAGGGGTGGCGACTGCGGCGTCGCCCGGATCGTCGTCGTCCGATTTCGGTGGAAATGTTGCGGCGGATTCTTTTAGTCTTGCCGCGGGTCTGTGGCTCGGATTATGTTTCGAAGTTGTTTCGCGTAGCCTTCTCGGTCTGCTTTTTTGGAGCCTTTCGCATCGGCGAGTTGGTAGCCCCGAGCAAGGGGAAGGCCTCGCCTCGGGCATTGTCGGATGTGCGGTGGTCTACTTCCTCCGTAGACATTTTTGTGCGGCGCTCTAAGACGGACCAGGCGGCCCGGGGTGCCTGGGTTCGTTTAGGGGCCACGAGGGATGTCGTCTGTCCTGTCGGGGCTTTTCACGATTTTCTGGAGGTGCGCCCGGAGCGGGGAGGCCCTTTGTTGGCTCACGCGGATGGGTCTCCCCTAACACGCTATCAGTTCTCGGCAATGCTGAAGAGAGCATTGGCCGCGGGTGGTATGGAAAGTCAAGGGTTTTCGGCCCATTCCTTTCGGATTGGGGCGGCTACCCAGGCAAGTGTTTTGGGTTACTCGGCTGCGGGCATTAAACGCATTGGAAGATGGGAGTCGGGGCGTTTTAAGTCTTATGTCCGACCTCATATGCTGTAACCCTCTTCTCGTTGTAGTTGGGCGGCCCCGGTACGTGTGGATACTAGGGCATTCCTACGTGTACTGGGCAGCTAGGCGAGCTGAAGACCGGGCCTATGGACGAAATTTGGGGTTCTCAGTGGACTTGGCCCGAGTCAGGTGGAAGGGCATTAGGGGCCTCCGATGGCAGCAAGTATATCCTGAGTTCGTGGAGCTCCGTAAGTTTGTGTCAGGGCCGGTGGTGGTGGTGGTCCATGCGGGCGGGAACGACTTGGGGGTATCCAGGACTGTGGACCTTCTCCACGCGATTCGGCACGACTTGGCGAGGTGCATGGCGCTGTTTCCGGACATGACCTTGGTTTGGTCGGAGGTGGTTTCCAGGCCGTGCTGGCGCGCGCTGCCGCACTCGCGCGGTTTGGAGAAGAGCCGGCGCAAGCTGAACATTGCAGTGGGGAAATTTGTCCGGCGGCTAGGTGGGGTGGTCGTTCGACACGTGGAGCTGGAAGGAGAGAACCAGAACTTAATGAGGAGGGATGGGGTCCACTTAAATGAGATAGGGTTGGACATCCTGAACACGGGTTTGCAGAGTGGGATTGAGGCTGCGCTGTCGGCGGGGGGCGCGATGACGGCAGGAGGCGTGAGGGGAAGTCGTCATCGCGGTGGCGGGAGTCCTGGCCAGCGCAGGCAGAAGTGATGGAGTTGCCGAGGAGGCTTGGGGAGTCGCAGCCTGTTGGGAGCTGATGGCGGAGGCAGGCTGCTCATGGACTCATGGTTTGTGGGGATAGACCTGTCTGTTGGGCAATCACCCCAACAGCTGACAGTATTTATGTTGCTGGCATGGAAAAATTAAATAAAGCTGTGGCCGATGCCCTTACCCAACTTTATACGGTCTCTGTGTGTCATTGGGAAAGGGGGGCACCGGGTGGGTGGTACAGTCATCTAGACAGCAGTCAAGACACCTCCCTGGACTGACAAGGAAGGGGGGACATGACTGCGGCTAGGATAAGGAGTCTTAAAGGAAGAGCAGATGGGAGGGGGATATATGGATACATAGTTGCTAAGATGGAAGACAGTTATAAGGACAGTGAGGGGAGGGGACTTACCAGTCAGCTCTTGGAAGTGCAGGGATCCTGACTTTCCCGCCCTCCCGCCCTTAGGACATTTGGTTATTGAAGGAATGTGGGTTTTGTTTCTGGTGCTTGTTGTTGGTTGTCTTTTCTTGTTTTGTCACAGCATGCGGGAGTCCTGGCCAGCGCAGGCAGAAGTGATGGAGTTGCCGAGGAGGCTTGGGGAGTCGCAGCCTGTTGGGAGCTGATGGCGGAGGCAGGCTGCTCATGGACTCATGGTTTGTGGGGATAGACCTGTCTGTTGGGCAATCACCCCAACAGCTGACAGTATTTATGTTGCTGGCATGGAAAAATTAAATAAAGCTGTGGCCGATGCCCTTACCCAACTTTATACGGTCTCTGTGTGTCATTGGGAAAGGGGGGCACCGGGTGGGTGGTACAGTCATCTAGACAGCAGTCATGTGACGGCAGATAAGAACCATTCGGCTGATCTAGTCTGCCCAATTTTCTAAGTACTTTCATTAGTCTCTGGCCTTATCTTATAGTTAGGATAGCCTTATGTCTATCCCACCCATGCTTAAACTCCTTTACTGTGTTAACCTCTACCACTTCAGCTGGAAGGTTATTCCATGCATCCACTACCCTTTCAGTAAAGTAATACTTCCTGATATTTTTAAACCTTTGCCACTCTAATTTAAGACCATGCCCTCCTGTTGTGGTAGTTTTTTTTTTTTTTTTAAACTTTGCACGTTTTTTAGGTTATTATCGCTTAACACAAACTTATTATTAATAAAAGTAAGAGTAAGAAACAGGATCAGGGTAGTTAAACTAAGCAAGTTGAGGTACATTATCCCAGCCTAGACAGTTACAATAATCGTAGCCAAGTAGTAGTGGGCTAACCAGGTAAGACAATTATTGACTCTTGTGTGTGCTAGAGAGACAGAACATATAATAGGTAACAAGCTTATCTCACATCTAAGCATTGGTTAGTGCTAGTACGGTTGTATGTGCTACAGTAAGGTTATAGATTATAGATTAACTATAAAGACATGCAAGTGTAGCCCTAGAGTAAACAAAAACGGCAACTAAATAAAGCAAACTACAGGTTATGCACCTAAATAAAATACTATAATAATATTGATTTACGGTTGAACAATGCAGTCTCTGTGTCTTGCCAAGGTTTGTGCATCCGCTCTTCGCCTGGGTCAGCCGACCCTCTGCTGGGGTGTTGCAGAGTCCCGTAGATTTACCAGGAGCTTGCCCGGTGTCATGTCCCTTTGTGTGTTTAAGTCCATGCTGGTTGAGTGGAGTGGACTCGGAGGGCACTGCTTGGGTCTTTTCAGTGTGGCCCGGTCCCCGCGCTGGGTTGATTGTCGCTCCACGAGGGCCCCTTCTGCTTGCCAGGTTGGTGTGCTAGGATGAGAAGGGAACGTGTCTTTGTCTCGGCGGTGCACTGTTCTCGGTAAGGTCAGTCGTTTGGATATGCATGTCCGCTGGGATCTTCGTCGTTTGTGTCGCCCTCCTCTGACTCTGACAGCGTGGGGAGTTTTGTGTTTGCGCCGGGAGAGTGGCAACAGTCCCTCGGGTGGGTGTTTAGACAGTCTGCGTACCTCCTTTCGTTGTTCCTTCTCTGCTATTCGTCTCCAGAAGATGGCTAGTATGGTATCTAGCTTGGTCATGAGGTCTGGCGGTTCTGTGCTTTGAGCGCACGTGGCGGCAGCCATATTGCTGGGCCGCGCCTCGTGTCTCAGCTCTCCCGCTTTTCCTCTGGGGGTCTCGACCCGTGTTTGTCTTCTTGGAGTCGGACCGGGATAACCCCCACCGGTCCAGGGGGGTTAGCAGGACATTTGTGGGGCTGTATCTCTGATTTGTGGTCGGCACAAATTGTGGTCGGCACACAGCGACAGACACACATACACACACCGACAGAAATGCATACATACATTAACAAACACACTCTCAGTGACAGATACACACACACATTGACAGACACACATACACTTGCACTGACAAACACATATACACTCTTAGTGACAGACACACACACTCACTAACAGACCAGGCATCTGCTGGGGCGTTTGGGGGGGGCGGCTCTTTTTGCCGACCCGTGAAAGTGGTGCCCAAGGCAAATGCCTTGTCAGCACGGACGTATTAGCCGCGAGGCAAACAAGGCATTTGCCTTGGGCGGCATTTTCCAGGGGGCGGCAAAAAAAGCCGCCCCCAAATGCCCAGGGCAAATGTCTTGTTAGCCTCATGGCTAACTAAAAATCCGGGCGCTGGTGAGGGAGCACTTTCCCTGTGTGTGTCTGTTAGTGAGTGAATGTGTGTGTCTGTTAGTGAGTGTGTGTATGTCAGGGAGTGTGTTTATTAGGGAGTGTGTTACTATGTGTGTGTCTGTTAGTGAGAGTATATGCGTGTCTGTTAGTGAATGTGTGTGTCTGCTAGTGACTGTATGTGTCTGCTAGTGACTGTATGTGTCTGTTAGTGAGTATGTCTGTTAGCTAGTGTATGCGTGTCTGTCAGTGAATGTGTGTGTGTATGTGTGTGTGTGTATTTAGAAGGCGGGCAGGGGAGAAGGGTTGGGTGGCGCGGGGGGGTGGGGCGCCTGAGTTTTGTCATGCCTGGGGCAGCACAAAACCAGGATACACCACTGCTTGTCAGCCTTGCGCTAAATATAGCGCTGACTTGGTATAATGCAGAAGTTTAGACACAGGGAACTGTTATTTTAAAAGTAAGATTGCGTTTTTTATAACTGTATATTTGGGCCCTGTGGTAGGGCAGTAGGAGAGTAGGGTGGGCCAGTGCTCCACTCTACATTGGGGAGATTGCTGGGAGACTGGAGGAGAGGCGGTTCTAGAGTTCCAACAGTCTAGTTTAGGTCATCTACAAAAGATGATTAATTGAAGGGGCTGTTAAGTACTCACCTGCCAAGAAAGAGATTAGGTCTTGTTTTGCTGCCTGTGTGATGTACTTTGTATTCCTTACACTATATAATCCCTTTAAGTTAGTTTTGTTAGTTAAGTTAGTTAAGTTTTGTATTGCTTTATGTTGTTATACTCAGCTGTACCGTGTTGTATTTTGGAGCCACAAGAAAAAGACCGTAATTTTACCTTATATGAATACTATAGTTTTAGGAATAAAAATGTGTATTCCTGACAGGTTTAAAATAGCTGTTTAGGTCTCCGCCATCGCTCCACTTCCTTGGCTAAGATCATCACATTTGATTATTTCAGCCAACCCAATGCTTTCCAATAGGAAACATTGGAAGGCTATTGCACATGTTCAGCAAAACTCTGCGCCAATCAGCATATCCTCATAGAGACGCATTGAATCATCATGATGCTGAACGTCATGTGCAGCACTGACCCAGGAAGCACCTCTAGTGGCTGTCTGAGTGTATACCTGTTCCTAGGCAGTAATGTAAACTCTGCCTTTTCTCTGAAAAGGTAATGTTTACATTAAAAAGCCGGCAGGGATATGCAGTAGACACCACTACATTAAGCTGTAGTTGTTCTGGTGACTATAGTGTCCTTTTATCCAGTGTGTGAAGTGTCTCTGAAGCTTGTAAAAACTGTGTGTAAAGCCCTGATTCCAGGACAAGGTACCAAAGTAAAGAAGTAATTTTGTCACAATAAATATATTTAAATATATGCATAAAACCCCTTCTGAGAAAACATATTTATAACATAAAAAAGAGAGCAGTCAAATAAAAGTTTTTTTTAAAAACAAAATTTTACACTATCCCACCAGGCAAAATGTATTCCTTCATTTAAGAAATTGACATCCAATAAGGGTTAATAAATCAGAGGGGAAAAAATATATTGAAGGAGACCAAAGGATGTTTGGCAATTTCTTCAGCAGTCAAGTAAATGTGCGGCAGAAAACAAAATTCTCACCGGTTACTGCACAAAATCCTCTTCTGCAGCACTGTGCAAATCAACTCCGTTTCTCTATATTCCCAGACCCCAAGATGAAGATACCAGAAGATAAAAGAACAACTGCTTTGACAGCATCAAACCCTCCACATTTCTAAATGATAAATTAATTATTCACAGGTCTTTGGGGGCAGGCTTGAGAAAGCTTAAAGCTGCTGTAGGAAAAAAAGAAAGATTCCATCAGCTTTAGATATTAGTTCTCAAAGCCCTTTAAATCCACTTGTTTGCCTGACTCACGCCTTTTGGATTCTTTTGCATCTCAGAGGCCCCTAGGAGATAAAAAGAAATTCCTGACGTTTGATATAACGGTATCAGGATTTAATAAGGGACAGAGGGTCTGTTTGTAACTGCCAGATATTCAGTGGATTGTGTTAAAAAAAGAAAATGATTTGAGACCTTACTAATTATTGAGTACAGGGACTGTCACCTTCAAAATATACATGACAAACTAATATATATATATACACTTATCTATGCAGAACATGCTGTCTTGAAAATCTGTAAGTTTTTCAAAAAGCTAAACAATTGTCCATGGCGCATTAATGTATTCGTTTTACATTGTTCGACACTTGTTCAACACCTCCTCTAAATATGCATAGTACAACTACTAGTGATTAAAGGGTTACAACAACAAACATTACCACTTTTGTGATTTGAAGTGGCCATGGTGGTGGTAGGAGTATATATGTGCAGTGATTCAGCTTAAAAGACTGCACGTGCAGAGTTATTGTTAAAGGGACACTGTACTGCATAAATACAAAATAAATAAAAAGCAGTGTTCAGTATGTATACCCAAAATGAAAAACTGCATGCATTTAATTATTAGTTTTTTCCTTGGATATATCGAAAAACAGCTTATAAAAACTGAAGATTTCTAGTCTGAAGCCCTTGCACGATGCCCTCTTCTAACCAAGTCTTTCTGGAGCTGTCCATTCACAGGCTTCCCAATGCAGCTCAATGAGAAGTTATTAAAAGGCATGTGCTCTGTGCAATTGCTGCCTCTGGAGTTCAGTGTAATTAAGCTAACCAAACCAGGAAGCATCAGGACCTGTTGTCTCCTTGAAAAGCCAGGGGGTGTAACCAGTATAATTTATAAAAGTGTCAATTCTGTGCATATTTTACATCTGTTGTCAGCATGTATTGCACACTGCTGGGAGATGTAAGAATCTTCCCCTTGAATGCAGAGGGAAGGGGAAGCTTGCTCTCCTCTCCCTCCGACCCTGTGAGTGCTTTCTCCTGACTCCTGCTGTTCAAAAAGTGAAAGAAATCCTCCCTCTAACCTTCTCCCCTCCCTGGTCCAGTGCATGCGCCTGATGAATTGGACCAATCATGCGAGTGCCTGGGCATGGAAATCAGTCTGGAATAAGGTAAGTAAAAACCTTATTTTGCAAGCTTTTAAAGTGGAGGAAGAGGCTAATAGGTATGCCTCATAGGGAATTTAGAATGTATATTCATTATTTTTAAATCAGTATTGGAGTAACCCTTTAAATAATAAACGTCTCTAATTTAACACTGCAAGCAGCTCCAGGACATTAATGCAATGTAATGTATGTGCTCTTGATCTGTTGGCTGGCCACCATCTTGTTAACACCCTAGCCTCCTTGGCATCCACTGTACTTTTTAACATCAATATGTTAGACAAGACTTGCAGACTCAGTGAAAACTTGAACAACAGTGTGATTCCTGCAAAATGCTCCAAAACAATGCAAGGCGAACATCCCCATTTGAGATCTGTACAGTTTGTTCCACGGATTTTCCCCTCTAATTAATATGCTTGCAAGCAGTTGGAGTGCGCGATCGATATTATTATGATTGTGTTACAGATACTAAAGACTACAGTATTACAGATATAACAGTATTTTCATAAATATGGTCAGTATTTGAATTTACGATTGGTGCGAAATGGCATTAATTTCATATTCCAACAATGTGATGGAACTTTTCCAGAGTATATATACTTTGCTTCCAGCTTAAATAAAAAAAAAGGGTTAATGCGCCATTTCTAATCATGCTGGGGTGTTGGAGGTTAACCCTCTTGCTTTCAGGATTTAAAGGACCACTATAGGCACCCAGACCACTTCAGCTCAATGAAGTGGTCTGGGTGCCAGGTCCATCTAGGATTAACCCTGCCTGCTGTAAACATAGCAGTTTCAGAGAAACTGCTATGTTTACAAATGGGTTAATCCAGCCTCTAGTGGCTGTCTCATTGACAGCCGCTAGAGGCGCTTCCGCGCTTCTCACTGTGATTTTCACAGTGAGAAGACGCCAGCGTCCATAGGAAAGCATTGAGAATGCTTTCCTATGGACTGACTGAATGCGCGCGGCTCTTGCAGCCCATGCGCATTCAGACGATGACGTCGGAAGGAAAAGGAGAGTCCCCAGCGCCGAGGGAGCCCGGCGCTGGAGAAAGGTAAGATGTTAACCCCTTTCTCCCCCTAGAGCCTAGTGGGAGGGGGGCCATGGGGGTGGGGGTGGGCCTATTAACACTATAGTGCCAGGAAAACGATTTTGTTTTCCTGGCACTATAGTGGTCCTTTAAGGGGTAAATACAACCACTCTTGCTATTTATTCAAAATACACTGCACTGCCTCAGACCACTGAAGTAATTATTCTCTATCATTACTTTAATCTAGCCAGTAATGGAAACTGCTAGACGAGTCCTCCAGAATTTACAACACTAGTAGCCAAGAGCTGCTAGTCAGAAGAATTGCATTTAAATACCAATATGTATGAATGAATGATTGAATAAATAATGCATTATTATTGCATACTAAGTAGCACAGAAAGTCATTAAAAAGTAATATGTCCGTCTTACGGCTGTGACACACGACCTCAAGGGGGACTCCATACTCACAGCGCTCTAACTCATCGCTGGACGCCCCGAGGGGGCGCTCGCCTGGCCCCCCGCCCCCCCTTCCTGCCTCTCTCCCCTCTGCGCTCTTCTTCCCTTCCCTTGCTCCCGCTTCTTCCCCCCGCCGCCCTACGGCGGCTGATCTGGCAGGCCCCGGCCCCGTACCCGCGAAAAAGGGGAGGAGACCCCTGGCTGAGGGTACAGATTGGACCGCACACAGCTGACCAAACGAGAGGGACACTGCGATGGCCTACTCTCCGGCACCCCTGATCATCACGACACAGAACTGCAGGGGTCTCAACACCCCCGAAAAGAGATCACACCTCTTAAGAGCCCTCAAGAGGCAACACGTCTCACTTGCTCTCCTGCAGGAGACACACCTGAGAGCGGAGGCAAATTCGTTACTCAAAAACCGACACTACCCACTGAATTTCTATAGCAATCACCCTACAATGCGAAAAACGGGGACAGCTATCCTGATCGCAGCTAACCTCCAATTCGTGCCCACAGACCATCTGTCAGACGGCGACGGCAGATACGTCTTCATTAAAGGGATCCTGGCGGGAAGGACGTACACAGTAGCAAACATATACACCCCGAACTCGGGACAAGCCAGCTTCATCCGCAGGACACTGAGAAAGCTTGCTAACTTCACGGAAGGAGTGCTGATACTGGGTGGCGACCTAAATGTTCTACTAGATCCTCTGGTTGATACGTCCATGGGACGGAGTAGTGTACCTGGCTCAGCCCTGCAAACCATTCGAAAATCCCTCAGAGCACTTCGCCTGACTGACACATGGAGGGCACTCCACCCTGCGGACCGGGACTACACCTATTACTCCACGCTGCACCATAGATACTCTCGGATCGACTACATATGCATACAGCAGGAAGGACTCACATTCCTCCGAAAGGCAAACATTCACTCCACTCCCTGGTCAGACCACAGTGAAGTGAGGGTGGAACTAGAATCACCACTGTATCGCCCAGCCAGAACGACGTGGAGACTCAATGACGCTCTCCTCCAAGATGTACCGTCGAGAACACTGATTGCGGACCACATCCGTCAATACTTTGAAGAGAATTCCACAGGTGACGTATCAGACATGACCATCTGGGAGGCTCACAAAAGTGTTCTGAGGGGCCATCTCATTAGAATGGCTACACAAAAAAAGAAAGAGGCAGGTGCACAGATTAAAGACCTCACCAAACAGATAGCGGACCTGGAACAAATACATAAAAGAACCCAACACGACCCGACATACCGCGAGCTGACCCTGAAAAGAAAACAACTCACAGACGTCCTGGAACGTAACCACATGAGACAGGTGCAACGCTCAAAGGCGTTCTTCTACACACACGCTAACAAGGGGGGCAAACTTCTCACCCAAATGCTCAGGGGCCCACAGAAACAGGCGCAGGTGCACACCCTGCGCACCAGACAGGGTAAGCTAACACAATTCCCAGGAGACATTGCAAGCGAATTCAGGACGTATTACTCAAAACTGTACAACATCCCTGACGCAGATGATGATACTAATACCGCACGGAAGAGAATTGAAACCACCAGCTACCTACAAGGTTTCAATCCGGACGCCCTCACCCCGGAAGAAGCGGAAGAACTTGAAGCGCCTGTCACCGAAGGGGAACTTAAGCTGGCCTTAAAATCTGCAAAAAACGGTAAGACGCCGGATGGGTTCCCAGTGGAATACTACAAGAAATTTAGTGATGACCTGATACCGAGATTAGTGAAGGCCCTTAACAACCTACGTGATGGAGCATCCTTTCATAAGGAATCCCTGGCGGCGACGATCACAGTGATACCTAAACCGGGTAAGAACACGGAGCAGGTGGGCAATTACCGCCCAATCTCCCTCATCAACACTGACGTAAAACTCTTCTCCAAGATACTCTCCCTCCGTCTGCAGGCCTTCATGCCTAGGCTAGTCCACCCTGATCAGACAGGCTTCATCCCGGGCAGAGAAGCCAGGGATAGTACGCTCCGGCTCTTTATGCTACAACACCTTGCAAAACACCTGAAGAAAAAGCTACTTCTGCTATCCACGGATGCGGAAAAAGCATTCGACAGAGTGAACTGGCACTTTATGATGGAGACGCTGAGGAGGGTTGGAGTCGGGGAGGGAATGCTGACGTGGATCCAGACGCTATACCATCAACCGAACGCCAGAGTCAGGGTGAACGGAGCTCTCACAGACAGTTTCGAGATTCGGAATGGAACCAGGCAGGGGTGCCCACTCTCACCGCTTTTGTTCGCGCTTACCCTGGAACCGTTCCTTGATAAAATCCGTAACAACCCTCGGATCTTGGGCCTTACATACAAGACACAAGAACACAAAGTGGCCGCCTACGTGGACGACATGCTGTTCTTCTTAGCCGAACCCCTTGAGTCGCTCCCACAACTCATGAGCGAATTCCGGTTATATGGAGCACTATCGGGGCTTAAGCTCAATCTACCTAAATGCGAGGTCTTGAATGTGACGGTACGGGGTGAGGAATGCGCTACCTTGCAACACCGGTTCCCGTTCCACTGGTGCACAGAATATATGTCGTATCTCGGGCTCCGGGTCACACCTGAAGCTAGGGACATATATGCACATAACTACACATCCCTCCTGACAGACATCCTCGACGACCTTAAGAGATGGAACTACAACCACATCTCCTGGCAAGGTCGTATAGCAGTCATTAAAATGAACATCCTTCCGAGGATATTATACAAGTTCCACACCATACCTCGCACAATCCCACCGGCATTCTTTAAAACCCTCCGAACAGCGTTCCTCAGATATATATGGAGGGGAGATAGAGCCAGAATTAAACATGACACACTCTGCCTTCCCAAACCATGGGGAGGTCTGGCCCTTCCTAACCTCCACAAGTACTACCAAGCCACGGTCCTACAACGCATCAGGGAACTACACTTGGCGACCCCTCATAAACGGTGGACCTCCTTAGGCAGGGAACTTGTGAACAACCATCTCCACCTCTTCCTCTGGCACAAGGAAGCTGACGCCAAAAAGGACCTCGGGGAGGACTCACCCATCACCCAGACCCTTAAGACGTGGACCCAATTGAGAAATACATCCTATATCTCGCCCACCCCGAGCCCCATGATCCCCATCGCTCATAACACATACATAGGCGATGGAATACCGCCACCCGCATGGCCACTACCTAACCAAGATGGGTTCATACCGATACATATGGCTGTAACAGACAGAGGGATGAAGACGCTACAGGACCTGTCGGAAGTAGAGAGGCCCACGATGATGCACCAATTTCATTATGCCCAACTCAAACACTTTTACCACAACTTGCCGCGCAAAAATAGACTACATAGAGACCTATCGTGGTTTGAAAAGCTATGCTTCCAGACACCCGAGGCGGAGGGCACAGTCTCCATAATGTACCAGCGGCTGGCGACGGGCGAGAGGGAGAGGAAAGATACTTTCAAGAGGCGATGGGAAGACGTCCTAGACAAAGAGTACACGGAAAGTCAATGGGAGCAAATACTACTGCTACAACATAAGAGCTCATCTAGCTCACAATACCAGGAGACAAATTACAAATTGCTGTCTCACTGGTACCGCACCCCATCATTGTTACACCGAATCAGCTCGGAGATACCAAACATATGCTGGAGATGCGAGACTGAGACCGGGACCCTCCAGCATATCTGGTGGGAATGCGACGGTATTAAGCCATACTGGATGAAAGTTGGGGAGGAAATACAAAAGATACTTGGCGAACCCTCGATCCTGACAGCAGACCTAGCCTTACTGCACCACACAGATAAAACGCTCTCAGTATATAAAAAATCGATCCTTCGGCACCTCTTAAACGTGGCGAAGACACTGATACCACTGCTGTGGAAAAAGACGCACCCGCCGACAATCGGACAATGGAGACGCAAAGTGGATGATGTGCAAAAAGCCGAATCCACAATAGCAAACCTGCTGGGCAAACAAGAAAAGCACACGGAACAATGGGGACCCTGGTTCTTATACCGCTCGCAGAACGCAGATGTTGACTAGGAGGGATGTGGGAATGCGGGGCCCGGGCGTGTCAGATACAACTTCTCCACTTTTGCACTAGCCTACCCTATCCTCACCCAGGGGCTGGGGGACAGGCGAGCAGGGACCCCTGCGGGACCGGAGCGGAGACCTCACTACTGTTAGGAGTTGATACATGGGAGACGGGAGCGGGGGGAACACTATCCGCGAACAGAGTAACCAGATTTGCATATAGCGCGCGTAGGGAGATGACCATTATCTTATAACATACAATGTCCGTATTGGTAACCGATGCCACACATGCGCGACTAACCCCGCACTAACCCACACAGGAGACAGCTGGCATACGGGGAGACGGAGAGCGGAACATATGGGACACATGCCACACCACATACCACACGCACATACCAGTACCTAAGATCACCTGAATAGACACACACACACGAACCAGAAGCTCGACTGGTCGAGAGACGGCTCCCCAGATACTGGGGACCTTAGAGGATGATGGGAACAGGCATGGAGGGGGGGGAAACAGAATGTTAGCATATTGGCCGTTAGAGAAAGGATACTCATGTAATACGGTGACCTGCGTGTCGCCTTAATTGATATGATAGTATACAGTTTATACATGTTACCGTTAATATACAAGATTGTCGGGACCTGCGTGTCCCAATCGAAGTTTACTCAAAGTTGACTAACAAAATGAACAACAAAATACTTCAATAAACACATATTTACAACAAAAAAAAAAGTAATGTGTCCCTGTAATTATCCATATTGTGCATGCTCCTATCTTGTTCATTCGTTGGTTATAAACCCAACGGGAAGTGTCCCTCAACTTCCATAAATAGTGAAGGAGGGGGCCTGACCATGCAACATAATCGAATCTTGATAGTAGAGCTTTTAACTGAGGGCACACAAATAGCTTTCCTACACTCCTTTTTGAGCTCATTATGAGAAACAAAAAATCTGACTCTTTTTCGATAAAGAGATTACTCTGCACTGTGCACTGCCTGACAACCCAACTTACATATTACCGAAAGACTTTCCTTATCAGCTTTCAAGAATCCTGATTTGTGACGTATTGCCTTCATTGCCTTAACTGCTTCAATTGCTGCATCACTGCATGATCTCATAAGCAACCTGCATTATATTATTTTGGAATATACCTACCTGTTTCAACCTCTGGAACTCTGCATGATCCTGTATTGCTTTATCCTAAAAGGTATTTACCTATAACTAGCTGCATTGCAAAGTATCCTGGAAATCCCTAACCACTTGGTATAACTTCAAGCCTGCTTGTACACGAAAGACTTTATTTATTTACTTTCTAAAGCTCTTGTTTGTGGCATATCGCCTAAACCCTGTTTTTTTCTCACAAAGTATCCTGTTTGTGGCAGACTGCCCTTTATTCTTTATCTTCAGTAAATTTGTTATGTCTAATACGACAAATAAAGTTTTAACCAATAACCCTTGCAATTGTCTCCTCTCTGACCTGCTCAGGAGCATGACAGTAGCCCAGACTGAACTTGTTCATGGTTGTTGTTCATATTTACCTCTAGACTTCCTCTCTTTGCTGTAGATAGTTCTTCCAACTCTAAACCACTTGCTGGATCACCATCACAGCACCATATCAGCTTTATTATCTTCATTAAAGGATGGGCTTAGTCAGATTTAAGGCCGTTGAGGAAAGATAAGAAAAATATCAAAATAATTAATCTAATGCACCTAGCCAAGTTATCATCAATGTCTTCTTCAAAAATGCATTTGTCCTGTTGTCACTTTTTTTTTTTTAATTCTTTATTTTTGTTGTGCAAGTTTCAACAGCAAGCCTGTGTTGCCACAACAGCAGTCACAAGCATAACATCATCGTACATAATCAAACATGGCAAGTAGGAAAACTGCACAATTTTATAGTTTCTAGCAGAGAAGGTCGGCATAGCATAGTTTTTAAAATATAAGACATAAAACTCAGTCCAGGTATGCTTAGATTCAGTACTGGCTTGTTAACGTTAGAAAGAAACATGTAATGGTCGCTAAACTGAAACAAAAACATTGCAAAGTATGGGCGATTAAAAAGTTAGAGTGTAGTGTTACCCTGCTAGCCAGTGCAACCACCGAAAGCTATGCAACTTAGCTCGCTGAATTTGAGGACACTGCTATGTGAGTGATAGGGCTGTGGGTGATAGGGTTGTACTGGGTAGGAGTAATGGGCTATTTGGAACAGGGCCGGCCTTAGGGGTGTGCGAGCTGTGCGGCCGCACAGGGCGCCATGGAGCAGGGGGCGCCGCGCAGCCGCACAGCCGGCCGGGATTTTTAAAAAAAATAAAAAAATTTTTTTTTTACATTTGCAGCGGGGGCGGAGCTTACCGTGCGGCGGGGGCGGAGCTAAAAGCGCCGGAAAACTGCTGCAGGGGAAGCAGGAAGGAGTCCCTGCTTCCCCACCAAACAGTCACCAGGAGCTGCACTGCCTCCACAATGAACTCCACAGGTAACTGTGTGCTTGTCATGTGAGTGTGACTCTCTGCCTGTGTGTATTACTGTCTGTGTGTGTGTATATGACTGTCTGCCTCTGTGTGTCTGTGTGTATTACTGTCTGTGTGTTTGTGTATATGACTCTCTGCCTGTGTGTATTACTGTCTGTGTGTATCACTGTCTGCCTATGTGTGTCTGTGTGTATGACTGTCTGCCTGTGTGTGTGTATTACTGTCTGTGTGTGTGTGTATGACTGTCTGCCTGTGTGTGTGTATTACTGTCTGTGTCTGTGTGTATGACTGTCTGCCTGTGTGTGTGTATTACTGTCCGTGTCTGTGTGTATGACTGTCTGCCTGTGTGTGTATGACTGTCTGCCTCTGTGTGTCTGTGTGTATGACTGTCTGCCTCTGTGTGTCTGTGTGTATGACTGTCTGCCTCTGTGTGTCTGTGTGTATGACTGTCTGCCTCTGTGTGTGTATTACTGCCTCTGTGTGTGTGTGTATTACTGTCTGTGTGTGTATTACTGTCTGTGTGTGTATTACTGTCTGTGTGTGTGTGTGTGTGTGTGTATGACTGTATGTATGACTGTCTGCCTGTGTGTGTGTGTGGATGTCTGCCTGTGTGTGTATTACTGTCCGTGTCTGTGTGTATGACTGTCTGCCTCTGTGTGTGTGTGTGTATTACTGTCTGTGTGTGTGTGTGTATGACTGTCTGCCTCTGTGTGTCTGTGTGTATGACTGTCTGCCTCTGTGTGTGTATTACTGCCTCTGTGTGTGTGTGTATTACTGTCTGTGTGTGTATTACTGTCTGTGTGTGTATTACTGTCTGTGTGTGTGTGTGTGTATGACTGTATGTATGACTGTCTGCCTGTGTGTGTGTGTTTGTGTGTATTACTGTCTGTGTGTGTGTATGACTGTCTGCCTGTGTGTGTCTGTGTGTATGACTGTCTGCGTGTGTGTGTGTATGACTGTCTGCCTCTGTGTGTGTCTGTGTGTATTACTGTCTGCCTCTGTGTGTGTCTGTGTGTATGACTGACTGTCTGCCTGTGTGTGTCTGTGTGTGTGTGTGTGTGTGTGTGTGTGTGTGAGACTGTCTGCCTTTGTGTGTCTGTGTGTGTGTGTATGACTGTCTGCCTGTGTGTGTGTATGACTGTCTGCCTGTGTGTGTGTGTGGATGTCTGCCTGTGTGTGTGTATTACTGTCCGTGTCTGTGTGTATGACTGTCTGCCTCTGTGTGTGTGTGTGTATTACTGTCTGTGTGTGTGTGTATGACTGTCTGCCTCTGTGTGTCTGTGTGTATGACTGTCTGCCTCTGTGTGTCTGTGTGTATGACTGTCTGCCTCTGTGTGTCTGTGTGTATGACTGTCTGCCTCTGTGTGTGTATTACTGCCTCTGTGTGTGTGTGTATTACTGTCTGTGTGTGTATTGCTGTCTGTGTGTGTATTGCTGTCTGTGTGTGTGTGTATGACTGTCTGCCTCCGTGTGTCTGTATGTATGACTGTCTGCCTGTGTGTGTGTGTCTGTGTGTATTACTGTCTGTGTGTGTATGACTGTCTGCCTGTGTGTGTCTGTGTGTATGACTGTCTGCCTCTGTGTGTGTCTGTGTGTATGACTGTGTGTGTCTGTGTGTATTACTGTCTGCCTCTGTGTGTGTCTGTGTGTATGACTGACTGTCTGCCTGTGTGTGTCTGTGTGTGTGTGTGAGACTGTCTGCCTTTGTGTGTCTGTGTGTGTATGACTGTCTGCCTGTGTGTGTGTGTGGATGTCTTCCTGTGTGTGTGTATGGCCGTCTGACTCTGTGTGTGTGTGTGTCACATACAACCAATACACGCATATCACACACTGTTAATACACCCATTACAAATATCACACATAGCATACATATCACACACAGTCATCACACCTACTATCACATACACAGACAACACAAACATTACAGCATACATGGATGACGGGGGGGGGGGGGCGCTGTGAATATTTTTCGCACAGGGCGTCTAAATGCCTAAGGCCGGCCCTGATTTGGAACATTCATCCCATACCCATAGCATATCTATAGTTAGGTAGCTAGACTGCATGTGCAGGCTTGAATAGAAGTTATGCTTTGGACTAGTGTATATTGCATAGTATTTTAAAACAAGTATAGAGTATAAGTATAAAACAAGATGCAGGCTATAACGGAATAAACCACCATGTCTCTATGAAAGGTATATGCTATTCTCAGAGCATATAGATGGGCAAGACATGATGGGTGTTAGAAGGTGAGCTTAGGCTACTTTGATATGACCCAAGATGTGTTTTTCCACTGGGATGGTATGCGGAGGGAGTACAGTTGTAAATGGGCTGTGGTGGAGGTCCTTGAGCCCCGTTCAAACGGTTAGTCCTTGCAAATCTTAGCCGCAGCGAGAGTTCATACCTTTGTTTAGGCGACAAAGGAAAAACGTCCCGGTGAGCAGTCCCGAGCTCAGAATCCCGGTTCAAGTGGTGGCTGCCGCAAAGGGTTCAGCAGGTCTTTGCCGCGGCACAAATTCCGGTGCGCTGGCCGAGTTCTTCCCAAAGCTGCAGCCTGTGGGACCCCTCTGCGCCGTTGCAGCTTCCAGGGTTGTCAGTGGGAGGTTTAGCTTCTCCAAGGCCCCGGCAGCCTCTTGTAGGTTCCGAGCTAGCACAGGGCCACTTGCGCCCTCTATGCACAGTATCCGGCCAGGTCCCCAGCGATATCGGATCTGTTGCTGCCGTAGGAGGGAGGTGACCTGCCGGAGGGACCTTCTCCAGGACAGTGTACCACTCGATAAATCTGCATAGAAAGAGAGGGACGTTTCTTCAAAGAAATATGTTGACAGGCCCTTGATGGCGTTGAGTACTGCCTTTTTCTCTCTTGCTGTTTGAAAGCGGATGATTACATCCCCAGTGGCCGTTGGTGCTGCTGTAATCGGCTTTGGGATGCGAAAGATCCCATCCAGCATGATCGTTTTCGCCACTTTTGGGGTCAGAAGCGCGGTTAGCAGTAGCCTGGCGTAGTGAGGGAGCTCTGCCTCCGGTGTGGAGTCTGCGACCCCTCTTAGCTTCAGGTTATTTTGGCGCCTCCTATCTTCTTGTGCCAACTGCTGTTCATGGAGTGTCGCTTGCTTTTTCAGATCGCAGACTGCTGCTTGTAGTTCCGCAATTTGGCTTGCGTGGTCTCTGGAGGCGCTTTCCACCGTTCCCAGCCGGGCGCACAGGCCTTTCAGGTCTTTCCTGATTGTTGCCACCTCCGTTGAAATTTTCTCGTGGTGGAAGGCGATGAGTTCCGTGATAGCCTCCATGGTTACCGGTGTGTGGGTTGATGTGGGTGGTCGAGGTCTCTCAGGCAGTGGTGATAAGCTTGTCGGTATGAGGCTCCCTTCTCCTTCGTCAGATGTCTTATCCGAGAAGTCTGTACATCCCTCATGCAGGGACTTCATTGTTGTGCTCGCGGCCTCGTGGGCCTGCCTCCACATGTCCCCGATGTTCATACCCTGACTGGGCTTGTCGGGCTTTTGTTTTTTTGTTTTTCTTCCCATTTTTGTCAGGTGTGTCTAAGGGCACTTTGGGGGTCCGTTGGGCCGTGTTGGACTCCGATATTGGCAGATTTGAGCAGTTTTAGTCGGAAGCTCCTCGGCCATGCGACTATCCGTGTCAGTAGCTAGACTCCGCCGCCCTGTCACTCACTTTTAAGCATGGGCTTTGGTTCAAAATAGTAGAGTTGACGTTTTACTGGCAGCTGCAAAGGCCAGTATATACATTGTATAAAATTGGATATTTATTCATGCTATAAAAATATAATTTGCTTCTGTACACATCAGTGTAAGCCTGGATACTTTTTTGCTCCCATTTTGTTCTTTTAGGCTTAATCCATTTCAGTAAGGACCAGAGTGCAGTGTCTCAAAAAATCAGGACTCTGAAGTTAGTCATTTTAAAGGGGAACCATCAAGTCTTTGAAAATTGTACCATAAAACCTTGGAAATCAGGGGCGGGACCTGATTGTCATGACGCCTAGACATGTTTCCTGAGAGCTCCTCAGGAGATTCTAAATAAATCCTACATTCTGGCTGATTTAGCTACAACTTTACAACGGGCAACATATATTCTACCTACAGAATTGAATGACCGCTCTGGGAGTGCATCCTGCAGTCTAACTGTTTATCACCTGGCAGCCTGGTGGGCGATGAGGACGGAGAGGCTGACGATCTACTGGACCAGCACAGGCAGTACTTCAGGGAACACAGGTGGTGCCCCATTACTCCTCCTCCTCCCCCCTCTGGACCGGTGGGGGTGATCCTGGTCCCCATCCTAGTGGCTCCCTTACATCAACAGTGCTCCATAACACTGAGCAGCAGTACAACCAAGATGGTGAATGCCACGCATGCACCGGACTCTCCAGCAGAAGCGCCCAATAAAGGATAAACGTGCTTTGTGGAAAAGGCTGCGATGCACGAGATCCCGATCAGCTCCTGTGGTAGATAAATCACCTCCGGGAGCTGTCTGGAGCTCCCAGTGTCACCCTACTCACCCAAAGCAACGGAGGCCTCTCCAATACAGACCAGAGTAAGCGCTGAAGACCCTCAAGGCAAGCATTGAGAGCACGGGGAGGGAAGCAGAATTGAGTTAGCAGCCACTTAGAAATAAATCACAACCAAATCCATCGAAACTGGACTTGCAGGCTGGCGTTCTCAACTGGGACCGCATTGCACCCCTGACCGGAATTGTCTGACATCACAGCTGAGACTCTTGGTGCATTCACAGCCTATAGATCTATCTTGTTGTCTGCCATTTTATGTTTAGTTTAGCTCAGATGGTACTCAGTAACCTGCAGTCCTATTGTTAAGCAAATTTCTGTGTTCTGGAGCTATCTGGGGTGGTATAATTCACTCATGTGGAATTAGCAAGATAATTTTCTCATAGTTAACTCGTGCATACCAAGCTTACTAATTTTCTGCATTTCTACCAATGCGCCTCTAACCTGTGTATTATAACATTTAAAATTGTGCTGTTTTCTCACATGCCATGATGATTATTGTTCAAACCAGAGTTGCTATTGCTGTTGTGGCATGGCTAGAGTATCTGGTCTTTGTATTCTCATGCACATTAAAAATAAAGAATTAAAAAAAAAAAAATTATAATACAGGATAACATTTGCCACAATAAAAAAAAATGTAAATTAAAAACTTGAAAATCACATATAACTTGTTTTAACCTTTTTTTTTTCTCTGATTTCTTTTAAATTTATATTAAAGATTTAGCAAATGACATCACAATATAATTCAATCCAGAGTAAAACCAAGGCAATCACCATGGGAACTAGGAGAACAATTCCATGACTCCATGACTCCGTTACTTTTGTATATTGTTAATCATTAGAACAGAACACTTTGATAAATATCTCCCCTTTAAAGGTATTGAATGGTTTATGACATTTGACTCACCCTGTATACTGAAGTGGTATTGTGTTGGAGAGCTGTTACACCACACATACTTCTACCGTTTTATTATTTGCATGTTATCACAGAACCCTCCCCCTTCTCTACGTAAGAGAAAATATCAAGAAAGTGATAGGCAAAGGACACAGACAGGAAGTAACTTTAATTAAATATTGTGAAAGTCAAAAAAGTTTTCTTTACAGCTTGAAATTTTTTTGCAAAAAAATTAGAATAATCTCTATTAGTTCATCAGAACTGTACAGTGCTCCTATTTAAAATGTGAGATCCATACGTAGAATAAAACAAAAACATTGCAGTTAATTGCTTGCACTTCAACATACATGAAGAAAGTGGACCCTGAACAGCCATCTTGGGTTGTGAGACATAGTATGTTTGTGTGTATATGTAAATGAGCAGTTTCTTGAAACTGCTGCTAAACTGGCCTGGATTAGATTTTGAGATTACACAACACCTTTCTTTAAATTTTCATTCTCCTGAGTTTATTTATATTTGTATTGAATAGTGCAGTCAGAGAAACCAATTTCCTGTGTGCAGAACATTCAGGTTTACTCTGCAAAAATGCAAAGGGTTCTGGGTTTCTGACCACCAAAGATGTCACATGTCATTGCTCATTATATTTGTTTAATGTTTCAGTGAAGACCATCAGAAAAAACAATTCCATACATCATCTTAAACATGTAACTAGATTTACAGGTTGAGTTAAACTCTGGGTCCTGAGTTGGGTCATAGTCGTTACAAGTGCTAACTTGAGGTAACTCAAGTTTTAATCTCATCTGCGTAATTATGTTATATGAGCCCAGATAAGTCCAAGGGAAAGTGCACTGGCAAAGCCCCTCAGATGAGCTTGAAATTAATCAACAGGGAACTAACCAAGGCAGACTTGAGGCACCGTTAAACCTGCTCTGGGGACAATTAATTTACAGAGAGTGTTAACCCAAACACCAGCCAATGTACCTGAATTGCATCTGACCTTTTCTCAATTCTATTCATCCCACCTAAAACTCAGAGAAGAGTCAACCTACCCCAGATCACTAGAGTATAAACTTGACCCTCCCTCTGTGGTTAAAAGTATATTGTTTCCCAGATTCATTACTGGTCAGTTGAATTAGTTGAATCTGGGAATGACAGCTGTAGGTGACAGGACTGAATAGACCAGTCTTAGATCCAGCTGGCTACAATTAACATTTTGGTTCTGCCAAGGAGAATCATAAACTACCTTGTGCAGATGTGTCCAAGATTATAGCTGTAAGTGAATGTACAAACCCACAAATGCACTGCCCAAGCGGATCAACAAGAAATATTCACATAATGGGAAGATTTAAGTTTTGGTTGTTTTACAAAAATTTATATTTAACATTTTTCCGTACTCCAGAGTTCATAATAAAATTATTCTCAATAGTTATGTAGGGTCGTTCTGTTCCTTGCTAAACTAACAGACATTCACATAAATGGTACCATGTCTTACCAAATCGGGAACATTTCATCAAATTAGTGTTTACTTAGATTCTAGGTGCTCTCAATTTAAAATATGGCTTTAAAAGTGCCTACCACTCAAACATATCTACCATCAAGTTGGTGTACTTGTTTTTACAAGGTAAGCTCAAGGCAACATGTCCCTAAATACACTATTTACCATGTAGCTTTTGGACTATGATATTGCATGCAGATTTTACAGGTTAGCGGGGTTATTCAATAAGCTCTGAACGGTAACAAACTAAAATCTGGGTTGCAAACTGATGGTGAAATAATTGATCTGGAAAAAATCTCCAACCCAGCGATTGTAAATTTTGCTATTTGGATTTTAATTTGCAGCATTTCGCAGTTTACTGAATAACCCTGTAAATCGTTTTAATCTTTTTTTTTGGATTACAGGAATGTTTGGGTGAAAGGGATACTTTGGGAGAAATGCATAAATTAGTTTCCATTAGAAAAA
This sequence comes from Pelobates fuscus, assembly GCF_036172605.1. NCBI lineage: Eukaryota > Metazoa > Chordata > Amphibia > Anura > Pelobatidae > Pelobates > Pelobates fuscus. Next base: position 176,686,784 of record NC_086319.1, read on the forward strand.
TAGACATTATTAGCACCTGCACATATAAAAAAAAAATCCCAAATGTGAAATTACTACAGAATATAATACCAGTGCAAGGGCTGTGCTAAAATCAGAAAGTGATCTAAATTATTGTTGGAATTTGACAGTGAGAGTTTTTAAAATGTCACAATGACCACAATTTTTGTACCCTAATTCACATGTTTTTCATCTGCTTTTTCCTGAAAAAACTTGGAATGTGAAAACATAAAACTGCCCATTTTGGAACATAGGAAGTCCATTTAGACAAATGTTTATGGACCATGCAAGGACACAGCAAAACCTGACTAAATAGACCATGCTTAGTTTTAGAAATCTTACTAGTCATTGCCCTATGGTGGTGTAGGCATCCAATTATGGCTGCCTTAAATAAAAGTAGATAAGACTAACTACTTCTTTATAACGGAAAATGACATAAAGACATTTACTTTGAATAAACGTTGTGTACATTCAAAGTCAATTTGTATTCTGCACCCAGGAAGTGAACCAGTAGGCAGTGATGTAATATCCTGATCACCTACAGCAAATTACATCACTGCCTAACTAACAAACAAACAGTAAGCAGAGGTCTCTGCCAAAAACCATTGTTAGCAATGTTTAAGATAAATGCAACAAAGTTCTTTTTTGCATATCTTTCCGGCTACCAAAATGACTTGGCAATGTTTTAACCCTGTGTGAGGCCTTTGTCAAACCTAAGGATGGTTATTTATCACTGCCTAGCTGACTGGCCATTGCATCTCCTTCAGCACAGTCACCCCAGCTTAATTTTAATATGTATTTTATTAGTTTATTTAAGCCAGTGTGTGTGATTGATCCATAAGTAAATTAATAGATCAACAGAGATACAGATCAAGATGTAAACACTTATGTATACCACACACGCACTTAGGGACATTTTCATAGTACTTAAGTTACATGGTAAACTGTGAATAATTTGAATGAGATTTTGCCTTTAAGGTTTGTTTTAAAGTCGTGTTTTTGATGAAGTTCCAATTACAAGTTTCATGTTTGTTTCTCACAACTACAATACATTTTCTTCTAACAAATTCCTTCTACTAAAACAGGGGTAGCTATCAGGTAGCTCTCCAGCTGTGAAGTTCCCTAGAAGTGCCTGAGGGATTAATTTGCAACCCACATATCCAGAATCTACAAAAAAGTACATTGTTTTAAAATATGAAGACATCTTTTTCTTGTGCTTTTCTGTTTGTTTTGTATTTTTGTTGTGTGTGATGTTGGTGACAGTCAGAGGGTACGATATACAAGTTTAATGAGCATGAGTTGCATTGTTAAGGCATTCAATCTGCTGGTTTCTATTCAGATGTACGACACGAGTAATGTTCAAGCAGACTGCAGAAAGAAAGTATGTTCACGGTTCTATAAAATTCCCCTTCCCACATTCTATGATCATGCAAATGAATATAAAAATCCCATTCAGCCCATCAGTTTAAAGTACCTCAAAAAGATGCATTCAGCTTTACTCACAAAAATGTAGGTTGGGCTTCTTGAAGTCATCACTGAATATTTTGGGGCATATTAACTACTTTTCAATAGTTCATTTGTTTTGGATAGTATAAATGTACCCTACTGATTGGCATTGATCAGTAAATTTAATATTAGCCGATACACATCATGATAATGTTCTTTCTTCGCCACATCTTTCCGAGTCTCTAAAAATAACTTTTGTTCTGATATCAAGTCCTTGTTAACGAACCACTTGCTTAATTGTCCACGTAAAAATACAGGACTCTTAAATCCTCACAATATAGCTAGTCCTAGGACATCATGTGTAAGTGTCCTATTTATAATCAGATATAATCCTCATGTGGACCGTGTATTGTAGTATCTACAGTCACACAGAAAAACTTGAAGAACTGACCTGTTATCAGACCATCAGTGATAATGATATACATTTCCATAATCTACATTTCCATAATCTTCCATTCCCTAACTGCACATATATGTTTCATGAGTCAGCGTGTAGTATAGGTGACACCACGCATACACCAAGGAAGGACAGCTTACTGGTTAGACTTATGAGACTTTTTAGGCATCAGACCATCAGCTAAACCAAAGATTGTAAACACGACTCAGTGCAGCTTCTGGGACAGTCCATATCAGTATACAATATAGCTGTCCACATTCGTAACACACCACACTTCCACTACCTAATATATCTGCTGTCTACTTCTAGAACAGCCCAGATAGAAGATAACGAATGCTACTTTCCTGGTATATTGAAGCAGTAGATCTAGCCACATAAACATTTAGTATAACAGTAATATACCGCACACTTCCACTACATTGCAAACTTTGGGTCTACTCACTCAAGGTAACATATAGGAGAGCCCATATGGAAAATAACAAACTCTGCTTTCAATATAGAGTGTGTAAGTGCATCCTTATGCAGTTCAGTGGTCGGAAAAGTTCCCAGGTTCTGCAAAACTTATGAGGTATTGTTTTTAATAAATAAAAGAACCTAGAGCTTCTACACTCCTGACACAAAGTCTATCCTATGAAATGTGCATATTGTTGTGATGGAAACGCTTTGAAATGCTGGATTCTGTGTACTGAATTTCCAACGATTTTCAGCCAAAGCCAACAGTTAGCTACTGCTAGCACATAATACAAAGAACAAAACAAGCCGAGGCCTCGAAAAAAATGTGGAATCACCTTGGCAAAGACTATCTTTAAAATGGCGGCAGTTAATTTCCCCAGAGAATATTTTAAGAAAAAAAAAATGGAGAATTAATCATTAGTTAGGTCTGATTAAAAAGTAGAAAGTGCTAGAGATTGGATTTGCACTTTAAGGTGAGTAAAGCTGAATGCACGTAAAACAAAAAGCAATCGTTCTTTCGTTCATCAACAAAAAAAAAAAAACTGAAATAAAAAAGACATTAAATAATAAAATGAAAAAAGACAATTCATTCCAGGTATCAGTAAAGAAATGTAAATTTGTTTCAACATAAAGTGAAAAAAATGACATTAAAAAAAAAAAAAGCAAAAATAAATCTTTCTTTTGTTCATCGAGCAGGACGTAAACAACATAAAATGATAACAAAATCGGCACTTTTCACATTGTTAACATACACAATAAAATAAACTGGGCAGCGGGCTGTACAAATTCCAGAGATAAATACATTATTTATATGATTATTTTACAAAATCATTTTTTTTCTTTCTTTTTTTTTTTTTTAAAACAAGAAGTCAGTTTTCTATTCTGTCCCTTTTTTGTGTTATTGAGTGAGGCAGCTTCCTTTTTTATTTGTTAGCATTTGTATTCTTTTGGCAGAAGCAAAAGTCAAGAAGACATTGTTTTCTGTATAAGTAGAACACAACTTTGGCCAAAAAAGAAAATAAACTGCATTATTTATAACTAGATACAGAGCAAAAGAGCAAAAATGAAGAGGTACATGGGTATGAAAAACTGATGTCCCCTGTAAGGGCATGCTATGTGTTTCAGGTCTGTCCAATAAGGTAAAACAATAAACTATTGCCCATACTCTCTTCTACTGTCCAAGTTTAAAAATTTGTGCTTTATTTACCAAAGGTCAGTAGCTGTGACTGGTCGTTATCAGGGGGAAATCAGCTAATGTTCTTTAGTGAATTGCACTTAATGTTAAAAAAGAGGAAACAGACAGAAAAAAATATTAATTACAGTGGGTAACTAAATATTGATAAAGAAAGAATGAGGATTCAGAAGTGGATGAAAAAAAAAAAAGTATAAGAAAGCAAAATAAAAGGAGTGAATTTCGAGTGAAATATTAAAGTCCCAGTCTGCACTATTTAAGCTTAATAAAACAACAAAAGATGGACTAACATGTCATGTTAATGAGAAGATGAAGGACGTGGATAGTCTGACACATATTGAAAAATGAGAATCCAAGTTATAGTAAAAGAGTCAAAGATTGAACTGCATTAATGCACCCAACCTTTGAGCACACAGTCAACAACTGTCATAACCTGGGATATCTAGCAAAAGATACCTCATCACAGATATCCCATTTCAATCATCGGCATTTTCAAACATTTCAAAATAATATTACAAAACACATTGCAAAAAAGTGGACATTTCAGATTTTTTTTTTAGCCTCGCAAGGCTATAATGAAGTTGTGATCTCCTGAATCTTATGAGGGATCTTGCCATGTGATTGGTGAGTTCCATCACTGGACCAATCAGAAGAATGCTTCAGAGCTTCACCTGTACATAGCCTACAATGGATTTGGCTACATTGTATCACTCCACACACAAAATTAATGTAAATGTCCTAGCTCTCTGTTCACCAGTGAAGCATTACATCAGGTGGCATTCCGGCGATCTATTACAATTGTTCAGGTGGCAAACATTCTCTAAAATCACAAAGTCTTTTTTTGTTTTGTGTTTAGTTTCTGCTACTGTCTAAATTTGCAGTTCTGTGGTTCCTCTATACAGAGGCCTGAGTAAAAATTGCTCCCGCACAGAGAGGATTTCTTCCCTAGATTGAGAGATCTATTCCTTTAGCGACGGACCTCCAGGTGAGATGTAAGGTGTACTTCATTTTTCTTTTCACATGGGAGGTACAATCATTCCGGAGATTGCTGGAGAAGAAGAGAAAAGTGAATGAGTTGCAAATTATGATTTCTACGTTGAAGACAAAGTTCCAAAACAGACAGACATACAAGTGCAGTATACAGGCGCAACATTGAACATATATAGGACATAGAAAGTGACGCTTCATGCAGCCTAAAAACCTATGAATCGTGCATGGATTATAGTCCATGTTACTCGCAATTCTCTTGCTTATAGCTAAAGCAATTTGCGATATTCTAAGCAGCGGCAAGCCCAAACAAAGTCCCTCCTAGGTGACATCTCCGAGATTCCCAAAATCTTATGCAGCATGTGCACAGATGGAATTAGCATGTATATGCTCTCTCATAAGTTTCTGCATGTAAACACTGACCAAAGCTGCACTGTGACTTCCATTAGCTTGCAATAGAGTTTCATTTGTGTTTTTTTCATGAGTTAAGTTACTCGGGACTGCTGCATTGCGTACTGCTTAAATCTCGTATACACAGTGGTAGAACCAGTATTGGTTCAGAAATCTTCAGTGTTACTGGTTAAATTGCAGATCTGCAGAAAATGATGGCAGCTTTGACTAGAGTATCTTTTTTTTGTGTTTACTTTAAAATTGTTTTATTTGTATATGTGTTTAAATGTCTGATCTGCATACTGCACTCAGGACATACTTTAGGAGGGATAGTTAAGGATCACCTCTAGGAGCGCTGCAGTGTTATTTACATAACGTGCAGTAGTGTTCTCACATTTCCGAGTGATTTCATTCTGTTTAGTGGACAAGTTTGAAGCAAAGCTGCACAGTAAGCACATCTGCTCTGATTCATCACCTGGGTGGTGAATCTTCAGTCGTTTGCTCTCTCCTTATTCTGAGTGTCACAGAACTGCAACTGTACACCTAGAGCCAGGCCACACAAGCTGCTGTGTGCTGTCTCTGTGTACTATGACATCAGACTATGGTTCTGTTAACAGGTTTGGATCATAATTGTAGAGATCTAGGTAACACTGACTCTGCCTCCTTCTGTTTGTCTCTCCTTTAATTCCTACTGGAATAATGTGCTAGTATTGTTAACAATGTGGTTCATGGTACATGCAGTGAAACTGTGGCCACTATATCACTGAAGTACTGTGAACACATGCTCAGTGAAATTTGCCAATGGGAATATTTCGTATGGGGCCACCTCGCTGGCAGTTTAATAAGCCAGCATTCAGTGGGGTGACTGTAAAAGTGATCCAAATTGCATATATATTTAACCCTTACAGGGAAAAAGAGAAATGTCCCATTTCCCTTTATAGTGACTGCTGCTTAGGGTGAGAGCAATGAAGGTTCACATAAAAACTTTACATTTTATAAAGTCTCCAGAAGGAAGTGCCTCAAGCTGCTGTCTGGTTGAGAACCACTAGAGGCACGCCGCACACAGACTGGCAAATGAAAACAGAAGTGCTTGTCAGCCTGCAGCATGGAGGCGCATGGTCACTACATTAAGCTGGAGAGGTTTTGTTGCTTAGAGTGCTCCTTTAAAGTACATGGGATGTTTTAGTGTATGTCTGTTGTGTGATACAATGTTTTGTAAAAACCTTAGTAATAGCAGTAAAACCCACAGACGTCTGAGTCCCAGTTTTCAGTAATTTTTTATATATATATATATACTGCAGTCAGCTGACCACTCAGATCAGTAATTTGAAAGAAGCACACCATTGGTCTGTGACTGTATACTGATTGCCATGCTGAAATCATAGGTCAAGGCCATATTTATATGTGTACAACATAAAAAAAAAAGAACAATACACACATATACATATTAGAGTTGTACACAAATTTGTCAGATATACACATGACATGCTTAACCCTCTCAAGCTGCTGGCTTTTCAGGCACTTGGGACGTGTGTATTTATGTCTATTTCTTATTTCTAACTAAACAAGACACGGACAGAACACAGAAACATGACAAGAGCATAAAGCTGGAAGAATTGGTCACATACTTCAGGAGAAGGCCAAGCCCTGCAGAGAGCCAGCACTGAGGAACTTGCCAGTGTCCACAAAAGACTGGTCTGATGAGGGAAGACAAAAGGGCAAATTAGTCACTTAAAAATGGCATTTGTGTTTTATAGAACCTTCACTGCCAGATGAATTGCTGGGCTGCATATGATTCCAGCTCTGAAAGGGCTGATGCAGCATTTCTGATATACTATACTCTCAGTCTGGTACCAATCACCTTACTTATCTCTGACAGCTTCAGTGCTGGGGTAGGACAGGGACAGATCTCTAGTAGACGTGTGGTTCTGAAGAAGCTCCTATTAATGTCATGGCTGTGCTGAGGAAATCCCTCTCTGGTCAAAGTGCACTATGTTATATTTCTGTGCAGGGGTAGGACAGAAAGTGCTATCTGGAAATTGTGTCAAGCTGTGCAGTGACATGCTGGGACAAAGAACTACCCTCTGGTAAAGATATTGACTGGGGGAGGCTTGTATAGCTGTTAGAACTGTCATGGGATGGGGTGGTTAAAGTCATAATTTCAAGTATGCTAGTTTAAATATCAGTTCTGGGGTTCAAAAAGACAGCAGCTATCTGGGTAAGGGTTGCTCCAAAGTGGATCCTCTTAATCAATTTGATTTGGTTCACAGACCCTGCTTTTTTTGTCTGCTTACATTTAGCCATTAATACACATCTAGTGACAGCCAGACTAGAAGCCAGTAGAGGCACTTTCTCATGAAAGACCTAAAATCTTCACATTCGGTGTGGCCAAACACTGCAAATATATCTCATTGGATCACGTGCTTCTCTCTGAGAAGCATGCAATTGGTTTAGCGCGGCAATTGCAGCACATGTAATGTAGGTCCCCAATGTGTCTCATAGGAAAGCACTGTATTGAACCATAGATTATTCATCATCAGACTAGGAATAGCGGCTGCTGGGAGGAGACGGCCAGTGCTGAATTACTGGTATGTTTAACAGAATTGTTTTTGTTTTTTAGAAGGGGGCAGTAAACAATAAAAATAAATTATTATTTTTTTTAGTTTAGAATGTACTTTTAAGTCATTGAAGTGCATGATGACCGGGTGATTAAAATCAGTTCATAAAACCAGTTTAGTATAAAAAGCCTGTTAAATGTGCAATTTATCTCCCTCTAGTCTCACTAAAGTAGGAATAATTGGCAAACATTGGATTCTTTTTTCCAGGATATATTAAGTGTGGGCTATTATTATTAAAGAACTATCAGTTTGGATGTAATAGTGTAATCTGTATTATCTATTACAGCGTGATTTAAAAAATATGTAAATGTTGAATTTACATCAGATGGAAGGTTGGCACAGCCTGGCACAAATGCATTCATTCTCAGGTTGTAGTCAGTGAATATGAATGTATGTGTAGGAAATCATGGGAAAATTATGTGACCATCTGGGAGCACAGAAAAGGTGTGTTCTATACATTTCACCCTAGTAAACAATTCAGTAGTGTACTGATAACAGAAAGGTGATCATTCCTATTTAACATATCTATCACAATCACCACTGGTTGGGGCAGAGAAAAATTACAGCACTAAATTATTTGATGGGTGTATTATATTTTATATATATATATATATATAATGGTCTTACCTTGAAGGCTGGTGCCATTGGAACTTGTGCACGTTGGAGGTGGAGAAGCCTGTGGTCTGACCACTGGGGCAAAGGCGCTCTTCTGCTTGACGGCTGACACCATGTTGGCTGGAGAGAATGAGAAAATGCCGGAGGAACTGCTGCAGTTGGATGGAAGGCTGGTAGATGAGGCCATAGTGGGACTTGATGGGACAACTGTAAGTGTAAAAGGAAAGATTAGGACTGAATAGAAACAAGATGCACAGAGTGAGGAGATCATTTATATAGTTACAGGGATGCTCTAAGCAGCAGAACCACTACAGTTTAATGTAGTAATTATGGTGTAAAGAGACTGTAAGAGACAAAAGAGAGTGTTTACATGGCTTCCTAAGGTCATTTCCAGTGGCTATGACTCATATAGCTACTAGAGGGACTTCCTGGTATTGTATACCCAATCATAAAAGTGTTCCTTTAAGTTCACAAAAACTAGGAATACTAAATAGAGAAGCATATTTCTTCTAAAGATATGCATTCAATACAATATTTCATTTAGACTATTTGTTGCAGTTAATTTCATGGAATAACCCGGGGTACTATTGCAACATGCAAATTAAAAACCAAAAGGGAAAACTAAGAGATTAAATAGCCAAGCTGAGACTATAGCAGAGTTGGAAGTTCCAGGTCAAGTAAATGTTGCCCGAATGTTGTCATTTGGATTCAAAATGCTACAATTTGTAGTTCATTGAATAAACCGTTATGACATGAATTTAAATAAGTTATTCTACGTAATGTTGAAAGAATAACAACTTATTATTCAATTCAACAGTTATTGTATGTTTCTCTTTGTAAAATACACTTGTAGAATATTACTTTTTTTTTTTTTAGCCCCCATGTGACCATATAACTGCAAACATACTGGCATAAGGGGAGTTGGCAGCTGAGCCATTGAGGAAGCTGGGAGATCCGGCAAGATTGGACATTGCGGTGTTGCTGTAGCCATTCATGGAGGTGGTAATAGAGCTGTAGTTGGTCTGCTGAGGAGTGGTGCTTGGAGCATAGCTATGCGGGGATACACTATTCGTGTTGCGAGAAAAACCTGAAATTGATAATTATAGAAATCAGAAACATCAGAGGGTATAAATACACAAATTGTTACTATTTAAAACTATAATCCAAGATAGTACATGATGACTGTTTAGAACATCTTCAGAATGTTTATATTCTCGCCTGATACTAGGACCTACGTTTAAGTGGTGTATATACCGGTGTCTTCAAATAGCACTTTCTGAACTCAAATTCTTCAATGTGTGTTTATGAGCATTTTGATATTTTTGTAGTGAGAATAGTTATTATGATCCAAATGCTCTTCAGCAATCTACAAACTGTACCCTTTCCTGCACTTGATTGCTACTTCTAAATACTTGACTGAGATCATTCAGTGTACACCTGACTCTTAATCCCACCACCTCCGGCCTTCTACATCTATATCTTAGCCATATGTTCTCACAGAGATCCCATATGCTTCCTGTCCTTGGGCTATTACAATTCACATGTTTAACAAGCCATTTAAATATATCGGTACACAGTAACAGCTGCATATCTTCACATTCTAAATGTTGCTCTTCTATACATAAATATAGGCACAAACATAACAATTAAAATACATTGATGCTAATAAGCACTGGCTTTGAAAATGTCAATTATGGTAAGATAACGTCAATAAAACTTTGAGTATTAAGACTTAAGAATTAAAAAAAGGTTTGCTTCCTATGTTTATTTGAATAATAGAAATGTATTGTTTGTACACAGTTATATTTCTTATGAGGCACAGTAGTCAGAATATATCCACCACCATGATTTCAGATAGTCAGCCACTGCTCAAAACATGGATTTTGAGTCATGTTTGGTAAAAATATTTAAACGTTTCCGGACATAGCAATGCTTTTTTGAGACATAATTTCACTCTGCCATGCATCATGGTTTCCCTACATTTAAATAACACAGTATTTAAGAAACTGCCTGTATCAAGATGTTGGAAACCCGTATGAGGAAGCAGCTCTGTCTTTAATGTGTGGTCCAGGAAAAAGCTATACAACTTTAATGTCTTCCTAATGCAACCAAATATACAAAGAGGATAGTAAACCAACTAATTGCTCATTGTAACTACAGCACTACTAAATAGTAAATATGTTTGATAGATTACATATTTTAAATCTGTCTATCTATCTCTTCAAATAGAGAACTTACCCTGGTTGGTGACTTGTGATGGTTCTGAGACATTTACTGCTAACTGCCCACTAAATGAGTTGACACCCATCATTCCGGGATGCACAGAAGAATTGGAGAGGGTGGGTATCTGGCTGTGGTTTCGCGGAACACTATACAGAGCTTCTGCGATGTCAGCTGCTCTTTTCAGTATGATTTCCTATTTACAAAAAAAAGATTATTTAAATGAACAACCTGTACAAGGAATGGTCACCACCAGGAATATCAGTGGAGGCTCAGACTGCAACAATTTATTAGCTGTATGTTCACATAGAAAAGCGTTTCATTTTTATGGTTGTTCTGCACAGCAGTAATTTGTCCCAAAACATTGGTTTTACTGGTTTGTTTACCTGGTTATTATGAGGCATTCCATACAGGGCTTCTACCAGATCTGCTGCTCTCTTTAGAATAACCTCCTATGGACAAAAAAAAAACAAAAAACAACAGTATAGTTAATTGCGTGGCGTTTAAAGAGAAAACATATGTGATAAATATATATATATATATTTTAAATGAGCACATCTCTATCCTTAAAAGAGAGAACGTATGTTTATGAAACAATAGTTGGTGTGTCTGTTGAAATAAAGCCGTGGTTTGTACATCAGATGTTTTGATGATAATATTTTTCCTATATTCTATCAAGAATGCTTTGCAGTAGCTGTAAATCAAGACCCCATGCACAACCTTTGCCTTTGTGTATTATGGCCAGCCTGCTGAAGACATAGAAACTGAACAGTGTAGAGATTATTACGGAAACCGAATTAACTATTCATAACAGAGAAACTATTGCTTATTTTTGTACAGAACATGGAATTATTACACTGGGCAGATATAACTGTATAATATAGGCAAGATACAAATGCACCAAAAGATCATTTTTGTTTGACCATCTCCTTTAATAGCTATAACCCCCTCCTGCCCATATGAATTTTTCACCAAGCCGAGAAACATTTCAACATATCAACAAGAACCCCTGTTTTTGTTAATAGCAGCAAGAAATATTTTTGGTGGAAAAGGTTGAAAAGTTTCTAAAACAGGGGCATTGGCTGCAGTGGGAAAAAATAGAGATGCAAAACTAATTGAATATGTGTTTATCTATTCATTTTTACAAATTGTTTCTTTCTCACTTTTATTGGCACTTTGTATTATTCATAATCCGTGTATTCCAAAACTGCCCTATTCCTCTACTAAAAAATATAGGGGAAAGTTTCCCGATACTGCAACGCATGGCTTGCAGTGAATTCCATATATTTTTCTATGAAAATATACCATGTGAACTGGGGAAAATTAAAAGTCAATACAGAGTTGAAAAAGGCACTTTAGAACAAAGAAATTGTTGACATTAAAAGTTATAGAGAGTTTAACAAAATTGGAGAGAACGTCGCTGCCCTCCCAAAAAAGCAAACTGTTATTATTCATTCCATGTAGTTTCTCATCAGAAAATTGAGATCTAATTGCATTCATTTTGCTGTCACCATAAACCTCTTCCAAACTCTCAGATGACACGCTTTTAGATGTAGATTAGCATTTCTTCAATTTAAAATTCTGCACCGTATAAAGATGAATTGCTTAGCAAGCCAGGGTAACCATTCTCAAGTGCTGGGAGGGGAGCCCGCTTCTAATACACTTGCATTCTTCCCAAATTTTTTCCTTGTGTTCATTATAACTCAGCCTCTACACTTAACCACATCCCTATATTTCTGGGTTTTTGGAGGTAGACCGTGCCGTAGGTAATCTCTATATCTGTTTGCGAAAAGAGCTTGCAATCTGAAGTATCAAACAGTCTGGAGTTGGCTAACGAACTGTGTTCTATTCCCATAGATGTTGGTAGTATTGATTTGTATGCTGCAACGGCTCTACTTGATTTACAACACATAATGGAAACATTACAGCACTGTGACGAGCAGTACAATATCTGCTCTCTACGTTTTAGATTTGTACTTCTGCAAAATTGTCATATCTGTGTATGGAGTGTTGGGAACATAGTCCTGGAAGAATGGTCATCCAGGAAGCAGTAATTAAATGATTAGAGAGGGAATTAGTGCAAACTTGATCATCTATTTTTTATTTATTTTTTTAAATGAAGGTACAGCCATACCACATGATGTCAGTGTTTTCCGCTAGATAATGTATAGTGTATATAGTATTAATGGAGATGATATAAATAGGATGCATTGTAAATAATTGCCAGAGCATCATAGTAGATAAGGTTCAGAGCATATTGTACTGTAACTCGTGTCAATCTCTGACATAGATAGATAGGAAAATACATTGGCTCCTCTTAATCTGTGACATCATTATGCAGCATGATATGTGCATAGTTTGCTGAATCTTTGCATAGTGAATTTCGATACGGTACCAGAAAGTGATGCTGTAAAAGGCACAAAACCAACAACTTTTTAAAAAAAAAATTCTGTACATTGATTTGCTATTCAACAGAAAGACAGGAAAATGTGGTTTAAAGCTTTTTACTAATACTATATTTTACTATGGTTAAAATCACATCCAAGTATAAAATTATTCAGAACTTTCACAAGCTTGAACTGCTGCTGAGCTATGATTCTGTGTCATTTTATTTGTGTTGAGAAACTGGTACTGATAGTTTGAAAGTGAATTTTTGCTTTTGGGTTTTGCAATGTTCTCTGTAGCATCTTATCACCTAATTACTGTTTAAATGCTATACTCTGAGAACAAAATGTCCAGGTTCAATGTTACCTGATGCAGGGCAGTTGAGCTTACCACACCTACCACTAAACACCTACCACTTCAGCTTTTGTGGACTGTATTACCCATATAAGTGCCCTGCAATGGCATGGCCTTGCGCACTTTACGGTGTTGTGCCTCAACCTATCATGACAGGTTGAAGATGATGGGAACCACATTGCAGATGTTCTCTGTCCTAATATGTTAAAGGGTTAAAATTGCTAGGATCCCCTGATTGCAATCTAATTTCTATCCTTAGTCCATCTTCCTATAATCAGCATTCCTCTGGTTTACCATAAACACTCTCTCGTTTGTCTGTTGATTTTAATTTACATTTTCTATTCTATGGAAATGTTTGTAAGATAGAGTATATGGTATGGGGAATTTTTCCCTAAAGCAGGGCTCCCAATTGTCCCAGAATTATAGGGATAGTGCTGAGTCGGGAAATGAAGATGGAATTCCAGGTCCTCATGTCCTGCTTTTCTGGGATACTGAAAACATTTGCAGCTTCACCATGTGTGTTTTGCTGCTTCTGTAAACATGCACGTTAGTGCATAGGTTGATACACGCATTTGCAGTTAACCTACTATATATATATGCACTGTTTGTGAATGTAATTCATTGATTGTTCTATATGTGTCCTTCCTTTAGAGCTCTTAACGCAGAGCTGCATTTTCTACAATATCTTCCAGAAAACCGAACAGTTAACTAAAAAAAAAAAAAAATCCCAAAAAACAAAAGAGAGACAAATTGCAGATAGACAAAGCTGAAGAAGATAGATTGAAACATAGAGTCGTTTTGTAAAGTTAACCAGCGTGCTGGCTTGGTGGCCTGAAGTATGGTGACCAGAAAATTACAGTCCCTCCGTGTCACTGCACTCCCAGCGAGAGAACGAGGCCAGAGGCATGTTTGTGTTCAGGATCTAATATAATGCCTTTCAATCAGACGAGAGAGGCAATGAACACACAGGCAAACATGCCAAGTGGGTCAGCAAAGCAATAAAGATTTCACAGAGCTGTCCAAGGTGCTAAATTCCCTCAATAATGGATTTGGCACTGTACAGTTAACCTCTCATTTACTGCTGGTGTGAAGAGCTCAGCTTTATGTTTACCTCGATATGTATATTTTATGACATTATGTAAGTGGATTGATAGGGCAGTGCTTGTGGTGCAATTTCCAGACTTGAGCATGTTTAAGAGGGAGCTGTAATATTTATTGGGTATTGTGTTCTAAGAGAGCATGATGGATTGAACTGTGCTCAGTGACCTTACAATTACTGAATGTGCTTCCCGTACATTGCTATGCTGCATTCATTTATTTCTGTGCTACAAGGGACATGTGGTCTATTAGTATGCATGCAATTTCTTAAAGAAACAGTAATACATAGAAAATGATGTCAACTTCACATGCACACATATTATACCAAGCTTCATAGCCTACATCTGACTTCCAGAACCCACAGTGTAATTATAGTGACTCTATTACCCCTCTAGCTAAAATGCCTACTTAAGTCAGAAATACATTTTTTTACTACTGATGAATGTTTCCTCTAAGAATGATTTGTGTGTGGCTTACCAGTGAAACAGTTAGAAAATAACAATCTTTATAACAGCTGAAAGCAGCAGTCTATATAGGAATAAATATTCCATAGTGTAAAGAGCAGAGTACAGGGACATAGACATGAATTTACAGTTCGGAGCTCTTGTCTAGTCTCTCTCTCTATCCCCCCCTTTTACCTTCCACTTTAAATATTGATAACTAGATGATATTTACAGACAGATTACTTTCATGTGAAAATAGTGCGTCTATCACTATGCTTTTAATGGTTTTCAATTTACTTGGTGTAATTTAAAAAAAGTTTGCATATATACATAAATATATTTTTTTCATATACCCCTGTTTAGTTCAGAAGCACAATTTTTTTTATAGAAGTATATTTTCTGTATATATGTGATTTATTCTACAACTGCACTACCTTTCTCTTTGCTCAATGAAAAAAAAAATATATATATATATTTATATATACATATATTTTAAGAGAGTTAAAGCTGGACCTCTTATTCAGATGAAACTATGCAACAATTTCAAAGTGTTGAGGTTTACCTAGACAATTGAGTTTTTTGTGGCATATTAATTGAATTATGCTGCTGGATAGGCTTTGCGTATTTCTTCAAGTTGTGATTTTTGGGGTGTATGAGACATTAAAGTAAATTAGAAGATAAATCTTTAAGAAACGTGGAACGCAGGCATCGCACAATGCAATTCAAAATGCAGTTAGGAGAAATGTAAAGGCTTTATTTGAACATGAAATATATATTTGGAAAAGCTGAATGTCTTTTCTTGCTATAAACACTGAAGCATGCTACAAATTTATTTCGCTTTACATTGTGCAAGATGTAGTAATCCAGTGGTCAAAGTGTTAACCAACTCAACAATGGAAGAATTGCACAAATGGAGCAGAGACAGTTAACTCTCCGGGAGGCAGCTGAGGAAGAACACTGTATTGCAGAATACATAACCCCATCCCTTTCAATCATTAAAGGTTAAGCATACTTTACAATGTGCAGCAAAAGGGATAAGTAATGGCATATTCTCATGTCATCACTCGGCTCATGTAAGCAATAAACACAATGCTATGTTTCCCTACCAGAACACAATAAACAACAGCTGTCGTATGTCTACAGTGCTTTATGTAGTGTGCTTTATGTAGATAGGTGATTATGAAATATGGACCACGGTGCCCTATGGCATTGCACTCACAGGGGGAGATTTATTAAATGTTATGTTCCAAAAAGTCATGCAAGAATTAAATGGGGAGAGGTCACCAGTGGAATGTGGCTGCTGGTTTAACTCATTTCAATGATGATTGCCCCACTTTTAGTAATTTCAGGCACTCTTTAGAACAGAACGCTTTGATAAATCTACCCCCCAAAAGTTGTATAAAGGCCATTCTGGGACAAAGGCTTAAGAGTGCAGCAACTACCACAACCATTCTAAAGATTTATATGGTGATTAGTACACATTTAGAACAGTAATGGCAAATAAGACAATACCAGCATTAACATAACAAAAAAAGATACAAGAGCAACTAAATTGTGCTAGAATTCCTTGCAACACATTGCACTCAATGATATAGATATAATACATTTATCTACATTCGTCATATTCTTAAATATGTTTTTTGGAAATCTTCTGTAATTACTTTCAGGAGCATACTGCACTCGAAGGAGATGTCCTGTAGACATTTGAAGCTTGGGACTTGTGAGTGCAATCTCAGAATTTGAAGTTGAGTTTTAGCGTTCTGATTTTACTCTTTATATTTCCCTAGTTATACACAGGTGGCCCCATTTTCTATAAAAATGTATAAAATTAAGCTTTTTACTCAGCTCTCAACCTCCCACGACATCATCGAGGAGGCATGGTATCCTCCATCGTTGGTCCAATCCAATGCTCTTCATACAGAAGCTCTGTGGTCCAGATGCACATGTGGTGTGTGTGCCGCACACGCACCCAAGCTTCCCCATAGGAAAGCATAGAATTGATTGTTTTCCTATGAGCTTCCGCAGCACACAGCAGTGGAAGCGCCTTTAGTGTTGTCAGCAAAACAGCCACTAGAGGTGAACTTAACCCTGCAATGTAACTTAAAGGGTTAAAATGACAGGGCTACTGCACCCAGACCACTTGATTGAGATCAAGGGGTCTGGGTGACTTTAGCGGTCTTTTCAGCAGCCGCCCGCTGAGCTATACGGTTATATGTTAACGGCTTCTAAAAACATGTCAACAAAGTGCATTGAGTTCCTTTTCTATTAAATCTAGCTGTTCTAAAGATTGACACCCTCTAACTTTTTATTTACAGCCCTAAAAACCTAGCACTGCCCATGAGCAAAGATCCCACCAGATAATTGCCTCTTCTTTCCTTTTCTTTCTGGATTGCTCTACTAAACCCCCTGAGCCTTAATAATAGTGAAATCATCACAGCCCACCATACTACACAAATAGATTTTCCATCAGATTATGCACCTCCAGCAGAAGGTGTTGTATAACCACAATATTACAATGTCAGATAGCAACACTAGCAGGAGCTGCAATCATGGATATTGTACAGATCTAACCAAAAAATTAACTCCCTGGAGTGAAAAGATTTAACTCTGTTCTGGGAGAGTTGAGTTTAATGCAAGGAAAAAGGCAGCGGTGAAACCAGACACAGATTTATGCCCAAGAATCTCAAAGCACGGCCCATTTTTTAGGTTAATATTTCAATCTTTTCACTTTAAAATTGGTAAATAAAACTCAAGAGGCAATGGCATATCTACAAGAGTTGAGCCTTGGTGTTTTAGCACACCCTGCCTCTCTATCACCACCCAGAGGTTAAGTGTGAAGAGACAGGAAGCACTCAGAGTTCTTGGATATGACAAAACATGTCACTTTCTTTACCATCTGCACTAATAATAGCAAAATACATTTGTACAAGGCACTCTGCAGCCATGTTATGGGGAAACTAACCGAATCTATCTGTAAGTTTTACATAGTTAACACCTTTTTTTCTGCCTTCTAAAGTTGAAGACGTTATTCCAACAAATTTAATCCCATAATAACTAAGGGATGATTCATATATTGTGCAGTGCATCAAAATGAATGAATAAATATTAAAGAAAAAAAGTGTATCATTTTATATATCAAACATATCTTCTCAGGTTTGGGTGTGTGGAAAACCTGCTTTTTGTAAGTTTGAAACTAGTTTCAAAGAAAACTGGAGAATAGCACACAAAGATTAATAGCACCATAACCACTGCACTGACCTGTAGTGGTTATGGTGTTTAGAGTGCTGATTTTAAGCTTGTATTTTTTTAAGAATCTTTTATTTATGGTGTATGCAAATCCCATGTCGGTCCACGTGTGGTTTGCATGAGTCAAACAGCAATGACTTGGAGGAAAATATTTATTAGTACTTATAAAGAAGATCCATGTAGAGTTATAGCTTATCTTATAAGCATGTAATGTGATATCACAAAACAAGTCTAAAGCACGTTATTGCAGTAGATGCCATTGAGCCCCCGTATTCAGGATTTAATTTTAAAATTTTAAAGATAATATTCCACAAACAGCAACTTTTTGAAACAAAAAGATCTGCACAACGAACATATAAATTGCATTTTAATGATATTATAATGTTCCTATCACTTGTATCTGATTTTCATAACCATTTCATAACTAACAATACTAGACGCACTAAGGGAAATGTATACAGCATAGCTGGATTAAAATTAGGCAGCATGGGCATACTTAAAGGGAAACTACGACTACCCTGGATTTTTGATAATACGTTTACTTATCCCTATGTTTACAAATATGTATTTGTAAGGTGTGAAAAATTAAATTAAATGCAGAACTGCACACCTCTATCCTGCAACTAGAGTTTTCCATCTTAGCTCCCTGCCAATCGTTAGCTCCCTGCCAATCAACTCCCATGATTCTCTGTCTATCTATGTAATTCAAAGAATCATGGGAGTTGTAGTTCAGCAACATCTGGGGGGCCAGAGTTTGAGGACCTGGCAGTCCGCACAAAGAAAACAGAGAGAAGAGGAAAAATGCAACAATGTTTCTAATTCTCCCCTAGGTTTGCAAAGTTTGCCCTGGTTTTGCCTTGTCAGATTAGATTGCTAAATCTCTAATATATTTTAAAAGAAAACAGATAAAAAGTATAAAATGATTTTTGCTTGTTTATTCATTGGTATGAATTCTAGAGAAGTGACAGATCTCCAGAAGGTCTACTTCTTCAATTAACAAATATCTCTATGATCAAAGTTGCATAAAGCAAATATTTATTATAATTTCTTACAGCATATAAAAAATGTGTTTTAACTAGATCAAAAGCGATTTTTTTTTTGTAGAATATCTATCTAAAAGATATATCAAATGAAAAACTAGGCACCTATGAAAAATACTACCAGGCTTATGCAATAAAGTAAGAATTTAAAGTGAATTTGAAATGCAAGTGGGAAAAAAAATAGCAGAACTAGAAACATTCTCTAAATCAGCTATGCTTCTCGTTCTACTACTTGGGCCTCAAAAATTAAATTCACTTCAAATTCACTTTGAATTCTCACTTTAGTGACTAACCCTTTATATCTTAGAACACTTAAAGGGAATTACCAGAACGAGCAGACTACTATTTACTAGAAGCCATGATCAATGCATTTTGGTTTATATATAAATATCCATAATATTTATTTATGTTCAAAGTACGAATGTTACATTTCAGGAAAAACATTTCTAATACTAATACAGATTCAAATGATTCCTAGATTTATTTATTTATAAAATATTTTTACCAGGATGGATACATTGTGATTTCTCTCGTTTTCCAGTATGTCCTGGGTAACATACAAATAACAAACAATATGTAAATTATAGGGATTATACTCATTATATTACAATTGGCAAGCAAAAAAATAGCTAATAATTCACCTAAAACTGGTGCTACCAAATATATGCAGTGTTATACTATTGGGTATCTTCACTGAACAGTGACTTCTAGGAAACTGAAAACCATGTTGGAAAAATTAGACTAATATACTTGAGTTGGAAAAATTCTCCAACTCAAGTACTGTCATAAACTGGCTATTTTATACTAAATGTTACCTTTTAGTTTTCAGTTCACCACAATTCACTGTCAGGGTTATTCACTAAAGTGTGAATGGTTGAGAATTTAAAGTAAATTCAAAATGAATTTCAAATTTAAGGCTAAAATAGACCAACTGGAAACATTTTCCAAGCCAGCTATTCTTCCAGTTTGATTACTTTTGCCTTAAAGGAACAATACAATTGCTGTAGTGTTCTACTCCCAAGTTAGATTTAGGGACCTGCTAAATTAATTTAAAACAGTGAAAAAAGGTTTTTACGTACCTTTTTTGTTCCGAGTGCCATACCCACTTGGTGCTGCTGCCCACTCCTCCTCCCTCAACATCATAATTTAGGCATTGCTTCCTTGGCTTCTCATTCAATCCAATGCTTCTCACGAGAAGCACCTTGGATGACAAGTGCATGTGTGAAAAGCAGCATACTTGTTCAATCTAATTATTCTCATTGAGAAGCACTGAATCCAATGCTTCCCTATGATCAGCTTTTGATAATGTTGACATTGAATGTCACAATACCAACTCAAACGTGCTCGTTGCTGTGGAATCACCCTCTAGGGCTAATAATGGCTCTTTCAATAGAATATGTGTTGCTGATGCTGTGGCATTAAATTCCCTAGTATGACTTGTTCAACATAACTCCCTACTCAGACATCTTGCGGTGGGAGGAATGAAAGGGGACGGACCATGGACCGGATTTGCGTTACTGGCTCTGCCCATAGGGGGCAGATCTGCTCACAAAGGGGGCAGGACCATCCATAGATTTGACAGGCCAGCCTGGTGTGAACGCATGCCAGGCTTCATGCCAATCATGCAGGCCAGCCCAGTGCACTCAGTGCTCTCTGCAGCGTCCTAGTGCAATGAACATAGTGTCTAATTATGCACTCGTGCAATGCTTGCTGATTGCCCCAACAGTGGGACACCAGGGTTCCAAGGCAGGACAACGGGACTGAACCTGAAAATCGTGACTGTCCCACCGAAATCTGGACAATTGCTAGGCCTGGTTTAATTGGGTCTCCACGCTATAGCACAGGCAGACCCTGAATGCCACTTCAAAAATCTCCAGCTCAGCTATTTTTCCAGCTTGCCAGTTTCTCCAACACAGAACGTAAACTTGCAAGGGTCTAGTAATCTAGGGACCTGTATCAAAACATGCACATTCAGACACTGCTGACAATTAGGATTATGTGGCCTCTTTCATAGGAACTTAGAATTATTCACAAATAAACTGAACCCAGATAAAGCCTTATTAATCCTGAATTTAACACACTTAATACTAAGAGATGAATGATTTGTTTTGTGATATTATCATCTGCTGATTTTTTCTGATTCCGGCAGCTGCGCCTTGCTTTCCCTGCTGCTCAATTACTGTCCCGCCTGCAATAATAGACTTGTAGAAGCTGTTAGTTCGATCCAGTGGTCTCTGCACAGCTGCCTGGGACAGATGACTTTACAATGATGGATCACATAGTATAGCCACGGTGCTGAGCTCTCTGCCCCAGGGAGAGACACTAATGAGCCAAAGCTCTGTTGGTATCCAAAGGAAAGGATCAGCAGCTTAAACTGAGCCCCCGAGGTGTCTGTCTCACAAGAATTCTCCACCGACCACAGGCAGGTGTTAAGAAAACTTCTTTCCTCAAAAATCAGTTATTGACGTGGACTTGAGTGACCAATGCAGGGGGTGATTCAGGAAGTGACGGGTAGATGGCACTTCCAATAAGGGACTGCAGACAGGGCTGGGTGGATCCCAGGGAAGTGTGTTCTCCTGATATTTTGGAAAGGCATGCAATCCATGAAAAATAATGTACCATGCTTGTCTTTAGTGCACGCTATGCAATAAGGAGCTTTGCCACCAGTTAGTGAGTTATGGAGAGTTGGCAATCAACTTTGTAAAACTCTTATCCTAAATAGTGAAGAGATATCTAGCTTGTCTGAGTCAGGGACAATGTTTTGGCCTACATTTTTTGATGTAAATGTCTATATACTGCTTATTGAACAAACCCTATATTATTTAAACCAGGGTGCCCAAAAGGAAGCCCAGATGTTGTAGATCTACAACTCCCATAATGCTTTGCATACCTTTAGAATGTCAAAGCGTCATGGAGCCTGTAGTTTTAGAACATCCATGGATATACCAATTGGGAACCCCTGATTTAAACCACATACTAGATTAAACCCTCCATTACCAGGATAGAAAATATTCTTACTTTGGCTTAAATTATTTAATTCGTTTTCAACTTACTATAACTCACCATTTTTAGCAAATTATTGTTATTATTATTATTATTACTGGTATTTATATAGCGCCAGCATATTTTGTAGTGCTTTACAAAATTATCAAAGGGGGAGATTTAACAATAAATGAGACAATTACAAAAACTTACAGAAACAATAGGTTGAAGAGGGCCCTGCTCAAACAAGCTTACAGTCTATAGGAGGTGGGGAGTAAAACACAACATGACAGGAGGTAGCAATCAAACAAAGTGGAGTGAAGCAGAGCTGGAGGAGAGAATAGAGTGCTGCCATTTAGGAGAGAGCAAGGGACAGGTATGCTAGGTAAGGGTTATACTTGGAGGCCAAAAGCTTTCCTAAAGAGATGGGTTTTGAGGACTAGGGGAGAGCTTGATGGCACTAGGCAGGCTATTCCAAAGAAAAGGAGCCACACACGAGAAGTCCTGCAAGAGTTGGCCGTATAGGTGTGAGCAGCGGACAGGAGAAGGTCATGGGCAGAGCGGAGAGACCGAGAAGGGGCATACCTGCGGATCAAGAGGATCTAGAATTGGTTAGCGCTTTATATGTGTGGATTAGTACCTGGAATTGACTCCTATAGGATACTGGAAGCCAATGTAAGGACTGACAGAGGGGAGAGGTGTGAGAGAAGAGACAGGAGAAGAAAATCAGTCTAGCTGCAGCATTCATTACAGACTGTAGCGGTGCAATACAACTTGTGGGAAGACCTATTAGGAGAGAGTTACAATAATTCATGCCAGAGATCACTAGAGCATGGACAAGCTCCATAGTAGCATCCTGCGTAAGAAAGGGGCGGGTGTTTTTCAAGTGGAATCTACAGGATTTGGTAACAGACTGGATGTGAGCCTCAAATGTGAGCCCAGAATCAAATATAATGCCAAAACAGCGCGATTGCAAGGATGGGATGATGTGGGTACCACCAACTTGAAGGGAGAGCGAGAGAGGAGTATCATTATTGGTAGGAGGAAAGACAAGAAGTTCAGTTTTAGAGAGTTTGAGTTTCAAAACCGGAAGGACATCCAATCAGAGATGGAAGAAAGGCAAGCAGTGACACGTTGCAGAGCGGCAGGGGAGCACTCTGGTAAGGAGAGGTATATCTGAGTTTCATCAGTGTACAGGTGGTATTGGAATGAGGTGATAAGTTTGCCAAGAGAGGCAGTATAAAGAGAAAATAGAAGGGAACCAAGTACAGAGCTTTGGGGGACTCCAACAGAGACAGGACGAAGGGAGGAGGTATCATTAGAAAAGGAGACACTGAATGAGCGTTGGGAGAGATAGGAGGAAAACCAAAAGAGGACAGTGTCACAGAGACCGAGTGATTGAAGAGTTTGGAGAAGGAGAACATGGTCAACAGTGTCAAAGGCAGCAGAGAGGTCAAGAAGAATTAGTATGGAGTAATGCCCTTTAGATTTAGCTGTGATTAGGTCGTTAGTGACTTTAATAAGAGCAGTCTCAGTAGAGTGGAGGGGGTGGAAGCCAGACTAAAGAGGGTCAAGGAGAGAGTTGGAAATGAGGAAACCGGTCAGACTGGGGATTGTGTGTGTTTTAAGGTACTTTTGGGGTGTTTGGAAAATGTGTGTTTTTGTGTTTGGAGATAATTGAGTTTAGTATAGTGCTTGACTCAATTATCTCCCAGGCATAGGGGAGGGATCAACCTATTTTGTATGGAAGTGTCCTGGACCTGAGAGCCAATGTAAACGTGTATTTGTTTCTACTGTGGTTTACTCTCAGGTCCAGGGGGGAGGGCCCCTTGCATGGGGACTGTCATAAAAGGCCAGTTGTTGCTACCATTAACCTGAGATTCGTTTTACCCTTCATGAAGTCAAGGCTCATGTTTGGGGGATTGGATAAATATACTCACTCTGCTATAATCACTATACTCCCTTGGATCACAACAATTGCTCTTGTAAGAGCAGACTGCTTCGCTCTCTGGACTAGGAGAGGTCTACCCATTAGAAACTGGATCCTGGTCTTGGGTCCAGGGTGGGTGGAGGACAGCGAGACCCCAACCAAGCTGCGGCAGTTTGTGGGGTTTATGGTGGTTATGGTGTCCGGGGGACACTTATGGTACTCCAGGATTACTAGGAAGCAGCGATTGACAGAGGTACCCGGTTGCGGTGCCAGGTGGTCCGTCACAGGTACTATAGTAGCAGGTTTATGGGCAGAAGGGACAACACCAGAAGAGAGAGAGCAGTTGAAGATGTGTTTTAAGGTAGGCACAAGACATGAAGAGAGAGATCTGATAAGGTGAGACAGGACAGGATCAAGCGGGCAAGTGGTGGGGTGAGAGGAAAGGAGAAGTGTAGCCACCTCTTGTTCAGTAGCCTGGGAGAAAGTCTGAAGGGTAGGGAAGGCATGACCCAGGTGTGGTTAAGAAAGAGAGGGCCAAGGTGGTGGGAATTATTTCCTTAGCTGTTGAATCTTGTCAGTCAAGTAGCATGGAAAGCTATCGGCTTGGTTTGGGGGTGGCCACAACAGGGCAAAGAAGGGAGTTAAAGGTATTAAAAAGACACTTGGGATTGCGGATGCATGAGCTAATGAGGGAGGAAAAGTATGACTGCTTGGCAAGGGCTGTGCTGTATGAACGCAACATGAATTTGTAGAAGAGGAAGTCAGACTGGGTGCTTGACTTCCTCCAGCAGCGTTCAACAGAACGTTAGCATCTCTGCAGGTAGCGTGTAGATTTAGTGTGCCACGGTTGGAGGCGTGTTCTCCTCAAGGTGCATGTTTGGAGCGGGGCTGCAGCGTCCAGGGCAGAGGTGAGGGTAGTGTTACATGAGGAGATAGCCAGTGAGGAACAGGAGAAAGTAGGGATGGATAGAAGTTGGGAATCAATATTAGCTGATACCTTCTGGAGGTCAATATAATTCAGATTCCTTCTAAGTTAAGGGGGGTTTAGGTTGAGGATGATGGGGAGGGGGCTATTGAGAGCAAATTATAATAGATGGTGATCTGAGAGAGAAAATGGAATGTTGCAGAGATTAGAAATTGTACATTTATTTGAGAAAATAAGACCTAGGGTATTGCCAGCTACAAGGGTGGGGGACCTAGCCCACTGTGATAGCCCAAGGGAGGAGGTAATTGAAAGTAGTTTTGAGGCTACTAAGGACAGAGAAGAAGTAGGAAAGCCAAGCAGCAAAGTGGTCAAGGAAAAGGAGAGGGGAACCAGGGGGGCGAAAGATAACTGCATTGTTAGTATAGATGGGTTTGAAAAGGCGAATTGTATTAAATTCAAAAAAAGAGAAAGAGAGGGACGGAGAGGGGGTGGTGGCTAGAGCAGAAACCCTACACCACTACCTTTGCTTTCAGAGTGTCTTGGGTTGTGGGAAAATTGAAGACCACCAAAGGATAGAGATGCAGGTGTAGCAGTGTCAGAGGGAGAGAGCCATGTTTCAGTTAAGACTAGTAAGAATAGGGAACGAGAGATGAAAAGGTTGTGCACAGCAACAGAGTAACACTGCAAACAGAGCGTGCATTCCAGAGGGCAGTATGGAAGGAGGATTTAAACGAAGAGTGATATGAGATGGGTACGAGATTATTGTGATTCCTGGAGTTAGCACATGATGGGTTTGCGGAGGTGAGACTGAGATTTGGAGAGACATCACCAGCTGCTAGGAGCAGAAGAATAGAGAGTAAGAGAGGTGTGAGTACGGTTTAAACGTTTTGTGAGAGGGTGTGTATTTAGAGGTTTAAGAAAGGGTTGGTGGAGATAGGCTGGAAAGGTATAAGTAGAGTGCATTGGATGAATAGAGAGGGGAGGGAGGTAAACTGAAAATGGTGTCAGCAGGGACAGGTGAGCAGAGGGATAAAGAGATTTTTCTAATAAGAGAGGTGAGAGTGAAAGTAAAGAATATAAGGGAGAGTTTATATTATAAATAAGGAAAATTAGGATTTTTAGTTATGCAAAATTAGATGAGGTGGGTGGGATCTTAAAGTCACATGAGAGATGAGGGGGTCAGGGGTTGCAGGTAGAGAGTGTAATAGTTGAGCAGGTGATGAGGGTTTGAGAGACATAATTATTGTGTTTGGAAAGTCAGATAATTTGTGCTATCTATAAATGTAGTGAGTTCCGTGGGTGGGGGGAGCCATCCAAAAGAGCTACCTCTGCATAAGGCTGTAGCTTGTCTTGGTAGCTGTGAGTCCTGGGAGCTAGTTAATGTTCTGTTTGGGACCCAGGCTCTGCATAAGGCTGTAGCTGAGAGTCCTGGGAGCTAGTAAATGTTCTGTTTGAGACTAAACCATTTAGTTAATAAACCCCTCAGTGATTAAATTAACTGTTTATTTAAAGAAGCGTATAGGCAGAGTGCAAACTATTAAGACAATGTACAAAATGCACTACAGTGTAATTATATGTTACAATTATAAAAACAACATTTTATTTCTATTTGTTCCAATAATGGCATCTGTTTCTATCCATGATCTCGTAGCTCACAGTGTTGAATCCTGGCAAGCAGAGACAATACACACTAGCAACTAAATGGCTGATTTACTAAATTACTCTGAGTTGCGCCCTCGCCATGGCTGCTGTCTTTCTCTGTGGTGTGTTTAAATTGTTCTGTGTTTAAATATTCAGCATGAAGTTAATGTGAACTGATGAACTGAGATTGCA
This sequence comes from Pelobates fuscus, assembly GCF_036172605.1. Lineage (NCBI taxonomy): Eukaryota > Metazoa > Chordata > Amphibia > Anura > Pelobatidae > Pelobates > Pelobates fuscus. The sequence continues at coordinate 176,713,395 of NC_086319.1, forward strand.
TACATTCCCTTTCAATTGAGACAGAGAGACAGAGCTGTAGCAGATCATGAGGGTTGAGGAGGTGAAAATGATTTATATTTGAGGATCTTGCTGATGACTCCCATTATTGTAAGGTGCTCTTAATTGGCTTGGTGCTTGAATCAGTAATTCAAGAGTGCACAGGGAAACCGACTGTTTGAAACAGCGGCTAAAGTATTCTCTGAAGGGTTCACAGCTAAGCTTATTGCACAATATATTTTAATGTTGCTTGCTTGCTTCTTTTGTAGAATTCCTGTTTCTGAATGAAAGACATCTAAGACTGTGCTTGTAAACCAGATAGTGATGGCTTCATAATCCTAATCCCTCCTTGCTTGGAGTTTAGAATACTTGGGAACTCTTGCAGGCTTTTTGTCAGCAATCCAAAGTAAATTTAAAGTGAATTTAATAAAAAAAAAGCTGACCCAAAAACTTCTCCAATTTAGTTATGCGACCAGTTTTGGCTACTTGGGCCTTACATTTGAAATTTACTTTGAATTCACCTTTCATTCTCTCTTTAGTGTTGGTGTGTATAAGTGTTAAACAGTTCTATTTACAGTAGTGTCACTTGAATCTATCGTAAATATACTTCATTTTATAAATAAAGTACTGTGATCTTGGTGTACAAGACTGTTTTAGTTACAGAGATAAGATGATCATGCACTATTGCACTAATCGTCACTATTAAAGTGTTCAAGCATGCCCTCCCTGATGACACCTTAGCCACAATCCATAAACAAAAAGTTCCCTCTTTGACTATTTGGAATGCTGCAAAGTAGCTCCAGTCTTGCCATGGACTCCTTCCAAGTGCAGCAAGGAGGGTGGGTGGAGATTTTAAAAGGAATTTACTTGTTTTTAAAAGATTGAGAAATAAAAAGTTAAGAGAGAGACTTCAGTATTGGACAAAGTTAGCCAACATTCCTGCTTGAAGACCGATGCACTGGCCACGATGCCAAGCAAAGAAAGCCTGCAGGCTTTTAGTTACAATATTTTGCTTTCCAGGTAATCACGTGTCTTAGTTTGTCCTATAGCAGGGTTAGGCAGCCTTCGGCACTCCAGACGTTGTGGACTACATCTCCCTTGATGCTTTGTTAGCATTATGACTTTAAGAAGATTATGGGAGGTGTAGTTCATAAAATCTGCAGTGCCGATGGTTACTTATAACTGTTGTATACGTTAGTGGACAATATTAGTAGTTGTGAAACTTTTGCTAAATATATACAACCTGAGTAAGATATGATGAGCTAAGCTCTTATATAACAACACTGGACGCTAAGCTGGTGATACATAGTACAGTACAAAAATTACATTAAAATACAATTAATTAAGAACTGCTTAAAAGTAGGTGAATTACTAATTAATGACTGATAAGTCAAGGTTCCATGAGGATCTGAATTATGAGTACTTTGAGTGCAATCCTTATTGAGATAGACACTTAAAGAATCATATTTGTTTTTTGTTTTTTATAAAAAGATTTTTTTTTATTCCCACCCAAGAATAAATCCAATGTCAATAAAGTGTATACTTGCAAATCTCTTAAAGTTGTTCAATTATATCTACAGTTTCTTAGTTCCTTCAGATTTCAGAATCATGAATATTCTAATTACACCCAAATCTATCTCTCCTCTTCTGACTTCTCTCCTGAAACACATCATCAAATGCATCTCTTCATCTGCTAACTGCTCACTGTTTCATAGACCTACCCCACCTGTGGCATGGTGGGCAAACGTATAAGGAAGGTTTTATGCCTCCCTTATGCTAATATTGGGGTCATATTGACTCCCATAGGTGTTTTTAGTTTATTTCTTTAACATTTTAATGGGGTGGCTAGCTATCAAGCACTTGGCAGCCTTGAAACAGCATGTTTTTGTTTTTTTTAAAATCTGTTTGCCCCGCTGGCTACAAGCGCAAATAGTTTGGATTTTCTAAATTTGGATCATGAAACAAACAAAATGGTACATTTATTGGCTGTTTCATTAGTTTTATGATGTGTCCATTGGCTGTTTTGGAGTTTGGGATTGCAAATGAATCGCCACGCCAGTTCAGATGATTCGTGAATGCACAAGTCTATTCAATACAAGTATTACATTTAGGGATCTTTCCTCCCATCTGACAAGTTGTTATTCCTCGTATGTGCTAATAACGCTAGATAGCAATGTCATGCAGAACATGTTGGGAATATATTAATATAGCTATAATTATAAAATTCAAAGGTCATTTTGTAAGTAACAAAAAAAAAAACTAAATACAAAAATATTTAAACCAATCAATATAAAACAACTTAAAACAATTGACTTTCTCTCCTTTCTCCAGAGTAAGGTCATGTATCTGCTCAGATCTGTTGCAGGGTGGTCATGTTTCACAATCAGCATTGCCACCTCAGCCATTTTTTTACGCATATTCATTTCACATGTAAAGTGCGGTCCGCAGTGTGTGCTCTCCGAAAAGGAATCAATTAATCATGGAGGGGATCTCATAGCAACCACCATGACAAACTAATGAATTCCCTTCCTTGCAAGTTAACTGAGATGAGTTTTTGAACATGTACATACTGAAACCTATATTGAATCTGCTCATGATTGCGCGTTTAGTGAAGGAAACTTGTGAGTGTGCATGTACTAAATTCTGACCGAGAGTGGGCATTTACTGAAGTCAGCTTTTGAGAGTAAGAAGTCAGATTGTGACTGAGTGAGTACAGAGGTGAGTTCATGTAAACTAAAGTCTGCAGGTGTGCACTCTTGCACTGAAATCTGCTGGTGAGCACTCGTGTACTAAAGATTGCTGGTGAGCACACATCTACTGAAGTCTGGTGAGTGTACGTATATTGATGTACTCTGAACTGTGTCTGCACTGAAGTTATGCACCGTTTGCATGTGACATTGACACACTAAAGCAGGCATAGGCAACCTTCGGCACTCCAGATGTTTTGGACTACACCTTCAATGATGCATTGCCAGCATTGTGTGTGTAAGAGCATTATGGGGGATGTAGTCCACAACATCTGGAGTGCCCAAGGTTGCCGACCCCTGCACTAAAGTCTCAACAGTCCAATTTAAAATTAATGAAAAAGTGGAGTGCTATATGTTTATTACAGACTATCTCTTAAAAGCTGTGACTTCCATGTAACAACTCACCTGAAACTCACCAGAGAATAAATAGCTTTCCGGGTTGTGTTGAACTAACATTATCCAATTATCCTCATTGCACTTCAAATATGAGTGATCTGATAAACAGCAACACTCAGTCTAAACCATCCATACAGCCTTAAAATGGACCCCAAAATCCACCATCAATAGTGTAGATTTCCAGATCCCCCGCCATTACAGTCAGTCTTATACTATAACAAGAGCTTTCCAAACTAGCTAACCCAGACCCGTTCTTTATATTCACGAGAGAAAATGATATATAGTTACTGTAGTGAGGGCTAATTTAGGCACGTTGGATATTTGTGAATTACATTTTCCAAGATGAAGGAATTCATTCCAATCTGTGATATCCTTGGGCTATGATGACTAGTTTCCCTGAAACTCATGTCAAGTGCTGAAAGGTGTCACATTTAGGAAAGGGTTCCTGGGAGTCTGCACTGTTAACAAAGAACACCTGAAGAATAATGTTGAGAACCTGTGTTCTAAAAGCAATCATTAAAATATATATATTAGCATCCATTTAAATTTGAGCCCATACCTTAAGTGTCAGCATTTTTACTGCAGATAAAATTCCATTCTTTGAAGGTAGTGTATTGCCCACACAGACTGCACTTAAAGCACACAGGTCACAGCAATCTCCTTTTATAACCTTTCATGAGAAGATCTAATCCTTTTAATTCCACCATGCAATCTACGAACTGACTGCCACAGTGCTCAATGCCGTACTCTTAACCAGACAAGTTGGACACACAGGAACAGAGGGGTTGAGGGCCCTGCTCAATGAGCTTACAGGGTAGAGGGAGTGGGGTAAAGTGACACAAAAGGTAAGGATAGTATTAGACTAGTGACAGTTGCAAGAGAGGAATCAGTCGGGAGCTATTAACAGTTTAATTGATACTCTTTTATGAAGAAGTGGATTTTTAATGATTTTTTGAAGGAGTGGAGACTGGGTGAGCATCTAACGGAGGAGGGAAGTGAGTTCCACAGGAACAGTGCAGCCCTCGAGAAGTTTTGAAGGTGAGCATCAGAGTGGGAGTACGGACAGAAGATAGACGTAAGTCTTCAGCAGAGCGCAAGGGCCTAGACGGGACATACTTGTGTAATAGGGAGGATAAGTAGGTGGGAGCAGCATTATGCAGACCTTTGAAAGCAAGAACCAGAATTTCAAATTGAGCCCTAGATCTTACAGGGACTGACAGAAGGGTGAGGCGTGGTTGATGCAGGCAGACAGGAAGATGAGCCTCGCCGACGCATTTGTTATGGACTGTAACAGCGCAAGTTGGGACCACGTAAGACCACTGAGAAGCTGATTACAGTAGTCAAAGCGCATAGGGCAGTGGAATGGACCAGCACCTTAGTCGCATCTGGTGTTAAGTAGGGTCGGATGCGCGCAATGTTTGTGAGATGGAAGCAGAAGGATTTAGCAATAGACTGAATATGAGGCGTGAGGTCAGAGTCAAAGAGAACACCTAGGCACCTAGGCAAGTTGGACTTGGTGTCCAACTTGTCCGTTACTGTAAAGCGCTGCGGAATTTGTTGGCGCTGTATAAATAATAATATAATAATAATAATTTATAAAAGTGCAGATTTCAATAGAAATCTGCACTTTTTGCAAAATTAAAAAAAGAAGATAAAGTCTTCACACATAAAGCATTTCAGCAAGCTAAAGTGCTTTATGTGTGTGGAATATTCCTTTAAAGCATACCCTCTCTGATGTAAATAATCCTATAGCCCACAGCATCTAGAAGACAGGCACCCACTAACGACAGAGACGCTCCAGTTCACATACAGGAGCATTGGAGATCTGATGTGCATAAGCAGCAACTGCTTCACACACATCCAAATTCCCCATAAGAAAGTACTGAATCACTGCTGTGGTATGGGGGCTGCAGTCACGTGACTGAGTTTTACTTGGTTACTGCAGCAGGAAGCGCCTCCTGCTGGATACTGACAGCCACTGCAGATGTGTTTAACCCTGCATGTAAACATTGCAATTTCTCCAAAACTTTAGTGTTTTACATGTCAGGGTAAAACTTATAGGGCCACAGCACCCAGGTCACTTCAATGAGAGGAAGTGGCCTGAGTAACTTTAGTGGTCCTTCAAGGATCTATGATACTGCTTGGCAGCTTAACGGAACAGTCATGTTAGAAATGCAAATTTGTATGTGAGGGAAGGCAGTCTATACAAATGAGAGACTGCAGGGACAGTCTCTTTGTACCAAAACCACTGCATTGAACTCTAGACTAGAGGCTCTGGCACTTTGATGTCCATTTAAATGCGTGTTTGAGGAATGGTCTCTAGGTCACAGTCCCTGTCTGTTAAACTGTTCTGAATCTACACATTCTGGTGATAACAGGGCTTTTTGTGCTGCTTTATAAGCTCATCCACTGAGATAGTACCATATAACAAAACATTTCCATGAGCTTCAGAATGTGATAACTCTTATACACAAAACAAAATAGCAGGCTGTGGTTAGGTTTTAAAAGTAAGAGTTAAAACCAGAGATTGTGGGAGAATGCCAACAAATCCTTTTAATTGATGCTCTGTTGTCATGACAACATAAAGATGGCAGATGACACAACTAGAGATGCTCAGCTGGCAGTTTCAGTGAGCAGAGTTCACATCCCATCCCTCCATATGGACGCTGAGTGTATGGTAATGAGAGGACCATATGGTGAGAGATATAAACTCTGAACAATTGTGCTGTGACTGCACCAGTGAGCCGATGGGACAGAATCTGAGCAAGAAGGCTCCCTGGTCCCCACCCCAGGCCTCTTCGTGTGCTTGTCATGTATTAACACATGTATGTGAGTACATGCCTGTTAGGACAGACACACGCCTGCACTACATACATAAGAGTTTCCGTTCTTTTTTAAATACTATATTTATATTGATTAGAGATCTTCCACTAGGGTGTACCTATTTCCCCTTTAAACAGGAAGTCTGTGCAATGTCGTGCATACTGTCAGACTGCACAAAAAGCATCACTGCTCTGCATTATGCATTTTTTTATAAGTCTGGTTAAAGAGGAAATCTCGTCACACCGCGCTACCTTGCAAACCAGGGCGACCATACTTCCCATTTAAGGAGGATGTTTGTAAAAAAAAATTAACTGACAGTGTAGGATATGTGTTTTTTTTAATAAGAGTCGTGTCTTAAAGGGTGAATTAACTCAGCTCATTACAAAGATTAAATACACTGTTCAAAAAATGAAATGTACAACAAGCAGATACCAGAAGGGCAGTTTGGGTTAAGTCAATGTTAGTTAACCTGGTCCCTGGGCACTGATGATTTTGTGAATTATATTTCCCATAATGCTTAGCAAGAAATCACATAGAACTGGGCATAATAGAGAGTACACATGGCACTTGTGTGAGCTGCTTGCCTACTACAACACATGAAAGGACAAAATTATTGTGTTTTAAGCCACATTCTTCCCATTACAGTACAAAGTAAAAGCAGAATGTAGAAAGCCAGAAACCAGGTGTGTTTATAGAACAAGTGTTCTTTTAAGACTGCCTGTGTTTAAAGGGACACTCCAAACACCTAAAGCACTTTAACTTGCCAGTGCATTTCAAATTAGGGGTTTATTTACTAAACAGTACGTTTTGGGCATTAACATCCTACTTGCGTACCTGCAGGTTAAAACAAATGGGTGGGGGAAAAGATCCTCATTTAATACTCACTGCAGGGTCAGCAATGTGCCTTTTTTAAACAGCTATGTTTTATAAGGGCAATCAAGCTTGGGCCCTGTCCCTTGTTAGATGTTATGTACCAGATAGAGATTAATCCATACTGTGCGAGCATATTGGGCATTCGGCATGCCTTGTTCTATTGCTAGATTCTATCTATCCGCATTATAATATATATAAGTCTAAGTATACTAATATATACATACCAATAAAATGTACAGAGAGATTTAAAGGTTTCTTTTTTTAGACATTACTTCTTAAAAAAAAAAAAAAAAAAAGAGGGGATACATTCTACGTGATTTTCATATTTTCTTCACTGAACAATGAGTTGCAGTGAGTAAACAACTGACTTGCAAAATCTAGGCCACAACAGCCAAGCTGTTTGAAAATGTTGCCAACTCAGGTATTTTAGTCGGAATGTATGCAATTCTGATGTCAGCTCAATACTTCTCATTGCTTAGTGAGTTACCCCTAATCCATTGCCAATGGAACATTTTTATTGAGCTTCACAAGTGGGGGGAGTGTGTGTGTCCCTAATTCATATGGGGTCTGTCTTGCATACATAGTCGCATTTATACATAACATACACGTGTTTATATATATACCGTAAGTATATATATACTGTATATACACACACATATTACAGTATATGGTATAATATCGATATGTATGATATCTTGTACAGTGCTTAGAAATACCATGGTAGTCTTTATTCTACATTTATTATTAATAGTAAGGTTTTAGAACTGTGGCACAGACTGTGACAAATTCCATATGGCACAGTGTCAGATTTCTCCATCTGTGCCACCCTGCATGCTGAAAACAGGCTGTCAGCCGACCCGTGTGTCTAATTGTCTCATTGTTTGCTGACACCCATCTCTTTATTGTTGGAACATGCTATGTGTTTGGCATCAGTGTAAACCCTCTGCTGTTTGTTTATATATAACTATAGCATAGCTGTTAATCGCGGCATACAAAAACTATTGCTAGAAACATTCTTAATACCGTAATAGACTGTGTGAAGCTTACGGACATTTCTCGCTGTTACAAAGCATCCAAGAAAGCACACAGACAATGCCTGTTTGTACGGCCTTCATTTTTGGGATGGAGATTCTTTGGGGAGCTGGGGCTAAGAGTCAGGAAGCTGGAAGGAATGTGAGTCTCTGGAAAAAATACTTTCCGATTTGACTTCATAGGACTTGATGTCAGGCCGTAAAGCACACAGTAATCTCATGGGTGTTATAAGAAAGACCATAGGAAAAATCGAACGCTCCCGGGGTCAGCTGTGCTAAAATCTATAAATATTGAAAAACAAAACAAATCTATAGCACAACAAGACATGTACGGTACATACTAGAAATGGACTGACTGTTTTCTCTTATGTGTTTAGCGTATTGGGGTAGTACACTCCCACAGTTATCAACCAGGGCATCATTTTTATCACCTGCAGCTTGTCTGAAGAAGGCTGGATTGGATGGGATTTTTGATACAAGGGTATCAGTTATTTACATGGTACAGATTAGTCAAGCGTTATTGTGTTCTAATATGGAATATTTTTATTTAATGCAATATGCGATCTTAACACTGACACGTGGCTTTTAACCCCTTAAGGACCAAACGTCTGGAATAAAAGGGAATCATGACATGTCACACATGTCATGTGTCCTTAAGGGGTTAACCTCTTATGACTCAGGTCTAGCAAAACCTGCACCCTGTTCTCAGTTCAGTTCCACTATTGTTCACAACTTTATTCTCCGTTAAAAGTAAACCAATATCTTTTAGTGTGATAACATTGCTTATGAAGTATTTCATTAACACAAAAGTTACCCCTCTGACACTCAGACGGTCAGAAAGTTTATGGGTCCACATAAAAAGAAATTTCTAAATGGTGCTTGTGTTTACCGATAAAACAAAACAGAAATATCCACCATTATCTTTGTATATCTGGACGCTCTCAGCTGCCGCAGAGAGCTTACTATCATTTACATTTCTGCCTGCATAATTTACCAGAGTTTGTTGGGATTTTAAAATGTGAAATTTGGGGCTAAAACAGATTAACTGAAAATGTATCAGATTTTTGGAGAATGTTTTCAATTTGCAAGTTTTGACCTAAAATGTAAAATGAATTTGAAAGTTCACTGCATTCCCAGCTATGCACACTATAGTGAAAGACCTTGCGTGTATCTTTTACGGAATTGCAAATCACTGGAGTTTAATTACCACAAGGGTTTGCATCGTTACTACTTCGGTCTTTTCAGCAAGCAAGTGATTTTTCATAATTGTCTAAGCATCCGGCACCACGGCAGCCTTGGGCAATTAGTCATTCTAACCCAGCTCAGGGTTAGCTTGACCAATTAATATTTACAGGACAAACTCCTGCTTATAGCTGGTTACAACAAGCCTGGAACAAGCCCCGGTTATATATCTATTGTGTTCCTTTCCATGCTCCCCTATGGGGGTCTGCACACTTTTTGCCTAGTAGACAGATTGCTCTCAATCTTCTGTACAACCCTACCTGTACTGCTTTATGCATTGTCTGCCTGTCACACTGAGCCGTGAATGTTAATTTTCCGAGTCCAAAGGAAATCTTTGCATTGCAAACCTCTATCAGATGCCCTTCTCCCCCAAGCTGTAATGGCACGTAATTGTATTATGATGTATAATTCATAAACCTCTCTCTAAAGACCTTAATGCTTTCAATCACTGGTGCACTCAGCCTCACCGAAGATTTGTTTTCAGAGCATTGGGAAGGAGGGGTAACCTGGTGCAGTGTTCAGTCTATAGAGAGGGGGGCGAGAACATTTGTCTGAGCAGGTGGAGTTAATGCTCTGTGTTTTGAGATGGGAAAGTGATGGGAGTAACGAGCGTGTGTTGAGTTTTGAAGTGATCATGTGCTGCGATTTTTTACTTTTGAACTTAGCTATCTTAGAAACCAGGAAAAAAAAAGCTTGCGGGTGGGGAGACCTAATGTTTCTATTGCGGCAATCACAGCTGCAGGTAATTGTCAGACAAACAACCGCATGTAGCACACTGAAATAGTTCAATCTCAGACCTTTTTGGAGTTGTACAGCACTGAAAGAATTAGGCAACAAAAAATCTCAATGACAACTACACCCTGCAATTTTCACTGAATATGGTTTGTTTCTAGGCTAACTTTTAACCTATAGTGCTATCAAAAATGAATTGTTTCATTGCTGGATTGCTCCCTTAATCTGCTTTGAGGGAACACTGTCGGCAGTTTGTTTCCTTTCTTTGGGTTATATGAGCGAGAGTGTTACTGTTACTTACTGTACTGATAAAAGTTAGTACAAGGTCTAGTGGCTAGAGACAACTCTTTAACCCCTTAAGGACCAAACTTCTGGAATAAAAGGGAATCATGACATGTCACACACATCATGTGTCCTTAAGGGGTTAAAGGCTACTTATATTTCCCTAGATACACAGTTGGTACTAACGTTACTGTGGTTCTAATCCTCAGCTGATGCATCTCTTATTTATTACGATTGAGTTGCCTTGTTGATGAAACTGATTTGTCTTTTTGGAGACAAAAACTGTTGTATTCTGATATGTGACAATATGTGTTACGTTGTTGACAATACTTGCATTGTATTGTTTATCTGAGTGACTTTCTTACCTCTTTGTATAATTTTCTACCTGTTCTTTGTTTATTAATAAACATTTATTGAAAACAAAATTACCACTAAGGAAGGATGAGTTATTAACCTGGAATGAGATTATTTCCTAGAACAGATAAATGAAATCAGAAAATATCAATATATTGATTCCACACTGGATCCTTTATCATTTTGGCAAACTTTGGTTGAAAATCATATTTCCTTAAATGGTTAGTCCAACCAACTTGAAACGCTGCCTATACAGAAACAGCTGTTTGTTTGTGCTGGGATCTAGTTGCACCCCTGGCACACATGACTTAGGCAGTCCGGGACTATGTTCATGACTGCCTAATGTTGGTCTTGTGCAAAAATTGCTTCCAACGTCAGCACCCTATGCACTCTCTAAGTATTAACAATTCAAAGAGAATTCAAATCTTGGTCCAAAAAAAATAAAAATCAATTTTTTTCCAAGGTAGCTAACATTTAAGTTTTGCCCCAAAATTCTAGTTCACTTGGAATTGCCAATAATTCACGTACCAGTTCTAAGTGAAATTTATAAACTTTATATCAAGTAAAAGGAAGAGGTATTTAAAACAGAGGTGCATAATATGGACATGAATAGGGGATTATCTATCCTTCTCTCTATGGATTGTTGGGAGGGGTGTGAGGAGAGAATTCTTTGTACAAGCTCTATATGTTTGCTATATTAATATTTATTTTGCCTACCATGATATTTTGGATAGGAATACATAATATATTTATATTAGAAATGTTTATAATAAAGTGGCAACAACACAGTTTAAAAAAGAAAAGGTGTAAATTCTGCTTCTAATTCCATATATCTAATGGATTTGGATGTACACTTGGGGTTTATTCACTAGACAGAGAATTGGAGTAAAATGAAATACACATTTAAATAATTTGGGGTTTAAGTAGCTATGTTAGGAATATGGTTTCAGATATAATGCATACAACTCAGCTTCCTCAGTTTACAATGTGCCAGCTTGGTTTTTGACCCACCGCGATTTGCTGTTTAGTGAATAAACCCCTCGGAACAATGTTTTCCAGTTCATCGAGATGGAAATGTGTTCAGAATGTATGTTGATATCTACAGTGTAAATGATTGTGAGATCACTTGTTTTAAAATGCACAATAAGGTGAAAATGGAAATGTGAAGTTTAATTGCATGTGTTAGAATGAGTGTTAACACAAATGTTATGGCAGGTGGTAAAAGTCTTGCATGTTACCTTCTACTGGATGACACAGGGTACAGGGATTTCACTAAAACAAGTCATTCGGCTTACCTTGGGCAGCCTTTCTGGGTCACCCGGGTGCCTGGGTATCACTTTCTGCAACCTCTGAAATCCATAGTCGATTGTTGGCTCATTTAAGGCTGAAAAATAAATTAAACAGGAGTATCCCATAAATACTACCGCAAAAACAAAACAAATTAACGGCAATGTATCCAATGTTAACACATCAACACATGATATATATTTAATCTGTACCTGAGATCACTTTAGAGACAGGGGATTATACCAGGTGCTCAAGGTGTCAGTAGCATATATTGACTCCATGTTTGAATGCAAAAATGATTTAACCCTTATGCTACTTGTGGTCTAAACAATAGACTTGTGTATTTAGTTTCAAACTAATTGCAATTTTGGGCGATCAGTCAATAAAAGCAGACAATAGAAAAAAAAATTTGTTAGTTTTCTGATACAGAGTTCAGCCTGTGGCCCCAAAAAGAAAAATAGAAAAGAACTAAATGTTGAATATATTTATAGTAAAATAGTTGGATCAGTGAAAAATGTGTGTATTTATATATACATATATATATATATATATATATATATTGAAAGGGACACTATAGTTACCAGAAAAATTACAGCTTAATGTAGTTGTTCTGGTGTCTACAGCCTGTCCTTTCAGGCTTTTTAATGTAAACAATTACATTGCTGCCTAGTAACACCCCTAGGGGCAATCACTCAGACAGCCACTAAAGGTGCTTCCTGGGACAGTGCTGTACAACGTGCACCACTGGCATTCAGCGTTTCCATGATCTGAATGGAGGTGCTGAACATTCCTCATAGAGATGCATTGATACAATGAATCTCTATGTGGAGATGCTGATCAGCACAACGCAGTGCCCTCCCCTATCATATTGAAAGGACATGGGCCTCCATGACAACTACTATTCTATTGTAAAATGTGTTACTTCTGTGATTATTCTGCATCCATTCACTATTATTGATACTATATTTATAAAGTGCCAGCACATTCTATAAAGTTGCACAAACAGATGCTGGATGGTGGTGCTGGTTGTTAAACGTGCTGTCTGTAAGTGGCCCCAATCAAGCTAGTGTTCGTATACAAGTGTAACAAAAATCATTGTGCAGCATTTTCCAGCATACGGCATGTACTTTTCACAAATTCTCTTGGAAGGAACTGCATTACTCTTAAGACGAGCATTCAACACTAGGTGTATTTTCTTTATAAGATAAGGCAGCTGTCACAGAATATAGGAATACTTGTTTAGGTTCCGTATTCTGCCAGTAATGTTGGCAGAGAATTCTTACAGCACCAAACAAAGATATGTATGCACTAGTTAAGATTTCAGAACTCCTTGTTGGCGAAGAGTTTAAACGTGGCATTTCAAAAAGGACAACATATCTACTTAATGCCAAGGACCAGGACCAAATGGTTTTTAACCACGTGTTTAAAAAGTGCTATGGCAACAAGGGTACTAAACCTTTTAATGCCCTCTTCACCAGGGATATCTGCACCAATAGAATTTGCTATTTAATAATTATTTTTGTACATCTAAGTGTAATTGTGATTATGTTCTTTTTTGAACTGTAGACTTCTGCCAAATAGATGGAACATTTAAATTTGCATTAATAATAATTTCATAATTTGCAGTTAAAATCGCAATAATAATAATTAAAAATTTGAAGTTAAATTTGCAATGATATAAAAAAATAAAAGATTGACACTTGGACTGATTTACCCAGTGGTCCTGATTCAACCTTCCAGTGCCAGGACTAGAGAATCCGCCTCTGATAAGATCAACAGAGCAAGGGTCAACACTAACAATTTGTAAAACCAAACGTTGTCATTTTGTGTTGCGAAGGGTGAGCACTACATATCTCTAGTACAGAGGTAGACAACTTTGGCACTCCAGATGCTGTGAACTACATCTCCCCTGATGCTTTACCAACAGCCTTATGGGAGATGTAGTCCACAATATCTGGAGTGCTGAAGGTTGCCTACCCTTTCTCTAGTACAATGACGAGAGCGTGTGTGGTGCTTCAGTTGGAATGATGAGGAATATATATCTATATATATCCATGACAGCTGCATGATATTATCTGTCTCCCCCTTGTTATGCACAAAGCTCAGTATTAACAACCTCCAGAATTGTCCATCTATTAAAAAAATAAGAGCAGAAATGAATGCCACAATGAATTCATTTTTTCAGAATGTAAAAGGATTATTAGTGAAATTGTAAGAAATTCTTATTGACCCTGTAGTAATGGATGGCATTGAAATATTCCCTCCCAATTCTTCTGCCCTCTTTCCAGAGACAGGTAGAGAATCCGTCGGATTTAAAAGGACGTTTAAATTCAAAGACTGAGTACAGGAGCATAATTGCACCAATAAAATCCTTTAACTTGTCAACTTGTAAATCTAAATGGCGATCAATCATTTCAGCGAGAGAAATAATCCTTAAAGTGTCCTGATTGACAGCTCATAGTTTAATATGTAAAAGGAAAAAAAAGAAAAAAAATGGAGAACAGAAAAAAATCCTTTGGTAAAGTGGCCGCAAATCCATTTACAGAATACAATGCTTCACATAGGTAAGTAAAAAGCCAATAATTACTTGTGTGAATGCACAGCCATCAAGATAAGTACTGTAAAACTTTGCAAAGTTTTTTTTCTTTTTCATTTTTCTTTTAATACAAAATTACTTTGAAACATGTGCCGTGGAATTACAAACTTAACAGCCTCCACTTTTAATTTGATGTAATTTTACTACTGAGACCAATGCGGGCATTTTTTTCCTTTTACACTAGGTTTTTGTTGTAGGAGAATATCCGTGTGCGTTGAATTCCTGGAAATCACAGGTAATGCATTAGTCAATTATCATTCTGCGGTTCTGATGAATGAAAAAGTCGATTGAGTCGTAGTCAGGCGATTGGCTAGCTCAGTCACAATTCTGCAAAGTTGCGTATCATTATCTTTGTGAATAGCCCCCATGAAATCCATATAAGCAATGTACATTAAGTGCAAATAGTGCTATTTTAATAGTGCCAATAATGCCAATATTGTGTAAAAATGTCAAGCATCAGTATAGTAGTGCTGCATTCATAATAAGGCAGCCTCATGACAAAGCCATTGAAAAGAATGCAGATTTAATAGTGCCATCAGGATTAGTTAGCGGGAATATAATGTTGGGGGTAGTTACGTTACCCCCTAACTCGTGCTGATACAAGCATGAAACATGTAAGGTGAAATAACAGAATGTTTGCACTTTGTGGGTTACTGTAATTATTGGACTTTGGAATTTTTGCATGAACGTTTTTTGATATAAGCGATACGTAATTACCTTTTAACTGAAAAAATAATTGTTCTGTTTTAGACTTGTACATATGACCAAGAAGCACTGATTTGTCTATTTTTCTTGCTGCTTTGATCACATGACACAGTGTTCTATTGACCACGGGACACCACATTGAAATCTAAAGTTTGCATGGTGATAACACCTTTGTATTGTAAAATGGATTTAATCTCTAACTCACTTAGTCCATGTTTAGGGACTCTTCACATATGGTTATATTGCAGTTACATATTAATTAACCCACAGCCCAGCTCACTGCTATGTCATTATCCGTCTCAAACCTTGTGTCGTTTTAAAAATTGTAATTGTAAAAGTGTACTTGTATAGGATTGAGATTCATTATCATAGGACCAGGGTTGAGTGTTTGACGCATTTGATTGGTTGTTTTTTTCACTGTTTTAGAAGCATTCATACAGGTGGTGGTGAATTTCAACATAAAGGGAGTGACTAATTTAAATATTTAGGGAGTGGCACTCCACAAATGATCAGTAAGCAGGTCGTCACCCATTGGTTAATACTCTCGTCACCCATCGGTTAATCCTGTAGCATGGACAAACTGTCAGTGCTTCGTCCTCTGCAGTCTTAGACCACATGTGACTGGTAGTAGTCCCCATGTCTATTTCACTATACTGATACCAATCAGGGCTGCACAGAAAGGAGAAGCATTAATGGCTTGGCCATAGTGCAGGATCATCCCTCCTAAGCATCCCTATTTAGGAGGGACATTCCCTATTTTGGATCTCAAATCCCTTGGTCCTTTTTTTCTATCCCACAGTCCCTTTTTTTCTATGAGGTCTATATAGTTGGGGTTTCTGAGTGTATGACAGAGCTCCACAGTAATAATACTCACAGTAATGTGTCTTTAAACTACAATAAATGTGTTTATAAATCAGTCTGTGTTAATAAGATACATTGTTCTTGTTCTAAAATTACATTTTGATTTTATAAATTATTGGTAAATCACCTAAACTTTTTCAGAATATCCCGTTAACTGGCCACATCCCGGCTCACACCCCTACAATTAAAGTGTCCCTATTAGTTCATTTGAAATGTTAGTAGTTATGCAGAGATAACTCTGGGAGTGGAAAATGGTTAGGAACTAGGGGAGAGATGATTGGGGGTGGAGGAGAGATTTGAGGGTTAGCGGGAGATAATTATGGATACATAATGTGTGGGCTGAGATTATGGGAGCTAGGCAGAGATAAAGGGGGATAATAATAGTTGCAGCTATTGCAGGATTCTATATAGATTTTTGATAACTGCACATGTCTATATATATATATTTTGTGGGGAGCCCATAAGTAAAAGCTTGCCAAATACAGCCTTGACCTGAAACCAGAAATGCAGACATGTCTGTACACTATACACTGTCACTTGCATAGATAGCAATTTATAAGTGCAATATAATTGGTATATTGTTGACCCTTGAAGTCAACCTGTATGATGTTTTTTTTTTCCTAAAAAATTGCAAATGGAACTTGAAATTGATATACTACTGGCTGACATAAACGGTGTTGCAGCAGCTAAAAATTAATGATAAGCAATTACGGTGTTTTATACATTTTTAAGATGAAGTGTTGATTTTGACCCAAGACTCATCTCATTTAAGGATCGAAGTGTACCCAAGATATCTGCCCAGAAACACACAGATCTCCATAGGTCTTAGATAATCTTGCTCACTGTTACATTTAACCAAATTGACAGTTCATATCCAAATCAACGGAATTCATTTTATCAGCTTTGGAAAGGTGGAAGTCTGAGGAGACCCTGCCAGAATTTGGACTACATCCCTAAGGCTACAACAGGTGCTAAAGTTGGCACATTAACCAAGCCATATCTCTAGATGTTTACGTTTTCCCACTTGAAGTCTATTAAAATCAGTGAGAGGGTGAAATAATCTTTTTTTTTTTTTTAAATCTGAGCTGCAACAGTTAATTCTATTTTATCAGATATTCTCTGTTATTGCTTTTTTCCAAAATACAAACTGTATTTTTTTCCATTGATTACAGGTGCTGTTGGAATCACTTTAGGGATTTAGAGAAAGCAATCGTACTACAGAGCCATTAATTCTTTCAAAAATGTAAGGTGCGGGGAGGGGGGGGGGGGGGATGCTTAAAAAAGATAAAGCAAAATCTATCAGGAGATGATTATGTTGTTTTTTTAGTAACTGGAAAATGACTGAGAAAAAGATTTACTGTAAACCAATTTTAGCAAACTATAAAAGATGAAAAGCAAGACCTCCTCCTCTGTACAAGTAGAAAGTTATACTGTTAAGTTTGTTAATCATAATGTATTTCATTTGAAAATCAAATGTTCGGGTAAAAAGAAATCTACAGAGAGATCGATGAATAGACATTTGGGACTTAAGCTGTGTCATGAAACAGAACAGCGTAGCATTCTTTTAAAAATGAGTGTAGCTGTTAATAAATGTAGAATTGAAGCGCTAAATATATTATCTTTTAAAACTGATTTTTTTTTCCCTAGGGCACAATATTATACACAGATTATGATGTAAATTAATAGCACATGCTTGTTTCTATAGTTAAACTACATTGGGTATGGGTAAAAACTCACAATCCCATCATGCGGGACATTTTCTCTCCTGTACTGTCAATAGACTTTTTTTATTTATTTATTTTTGCAACAAAAGAAAAAATATGGATGCAAAAAAAATTACCTTTTATTTTCAGGGCAAACCAATTTGCATAGAGGGACTGCGGTTCTAATTGTATTGGAATTAAAAGGTGTAAAATGTGTGTGTTTTGCAAACAAACTGCTGAAAATGTGTGGTATTATATATTGACTGTGGGAAAGTTAATTATTTTAAGTGGTTTTCAAAATTTGGGTGAGTTTCGGGAGAAATTCCTGCAGTGATCATTTTAACCTGTTTGGCCTTTTTGGTAGTTCACACCGTCAAGGCCAAAGGTTCAGAGAAATCTAATCATATCATGAAAACGCTGGCACGCCATCCATCACGAAGGGGTTAAATTCTCCTCTTATGAAGTGAGACTAAGGCTTTGTTCACTAGCCTTCTGTGATTACAGTTCTGGCTTCGAATCTCTCTCAAAATGATCTAATCAACAGAACCCTTTCAGTTTTGTCAATAATTATATAATAGATTAACTATATAATCAATAGTTGTACAGCGCATATTTTGCCACTGTCATGTTACTCATCCCACAGAGACTAATGATGGGCATGCTACAGCGGGGTGCTTACCCTTTGGGCATAGAAGAGGTCATCTTGCGCATGTTTTCCTGGAAGAGTCATGAGTAGGATTTATATTTCAGAATCACTTTGATATAGCATTACAAGGCATCTAGTGTATATCTGTGGGGTTACTTGGGAACATTTTCAGTTGGGATAAATACACCTTTTTGTTGCCCCGAATGTGGATCACATGCATCTGACATGATCTAAAAGCAGATCACGTTTAGTGTTATATATGATTATATGAACATATTCAACTATTCAAGATTCATTATGTGTGTGGTTGTGTGTATATATTAAAAGTATGGATCTATTCATCTATTAAACTATTAATTTGTTTACCAATACAATTACAAAGCTATTTGTCTATTATTTTACCTTAACTTAGACACTGTCTTATTAATCAGTCAATCAATCCATCAATTCAGTCCATCTATTAAATCCACATATACATTTAAAATAGATCAATTTATCGACCTCCTCTAAATTATCCCAGTGAGAACCAAATAGGGGATTTTATGGAAGACTTTCCACATACTATCGGTTGCAGAGAATCTGTGATCTAAATCTCTACTTTGATGATATATAAAAGATATATTGCTATCACGTGGAGTTCTGGAGTTTCTTGATCTTATCACTTGTAGATAAATACATACTTTTCAAGTTCTCCCTAGCCATATATACATGTTTTTCTGTCAAAGTTGCTTCCTGTCTCGTTTTCTCTGTCTTTCTCTCTGACTTTCTATCTAACTGTCTCTCTGTATCTGTGATATGCTTTCTCCTTATTATGCGTTTTCAGTGGCTGCCTGGTTCTCCTGCTGCTTGCCAGGCTGTGCAGTCACATTGCTCTCCTGCTCCCAGTGTAATTGTTCATCACGATTCTTTCTGGGAGTTGTGACAATGCTGGTTACCAGGGACAAGAGTGGAGATGCATGGAGCGTGTGTGATAAACAGGTTTGCATCCCTCGCACCCCGGCGCGCTCTCTGACACTACTTTTATCATCTCGTTTGTGCTCTGAATGAGCTCAGAGTAGCAATTGCCAGAAAACAGGCAGGCGATAAAGAGCATTGATTTAACACATCTTGCTTTCAATCATGCTTGGATTTTCGTAACTTGCGTTTCTCCTGTTCTCTGGCTCGTTTCTTTTATCTGACGAGCTCAGCCCTTCTCACTGAGAATGAAAAGGTCGCCCAATAAGACATGGTTTGCTGCAACCGGAACGAGCGGAGAGGAAAGTATTTTAGATAAACACTGTCAGAGAGAAAGAGGAGTGAATTGCAGCGGCACAATTGAAGAGCGACAATACAGATTACTGTGTTCTGGGCTTGTAACAAGCCCGCAATGGTTTGCTGGCTCCCAGCGAGCAGTAAAGTCTCTTTAATACTATAAATGTATTTCTATGCTGCCCTCTCTCTATCTGAGGCATCAGCACAAGCACAGCTGGGAGCTCGCCCCGAAACCTCGCTGAATATTAACCTTTTAATAGCCAGTTGTAATAATATTATTGTGGCCATTGAATAACAACCTTAACTTTTCAGGACTTTAAGCTGTAGCACACAGCACCTGCATTCAAGCGTGGATTTCAACTGCGGCTTAATGAAATAATAAAATGGAATCACATGCAGATTTAGTGACATTCATTCCAACCCATTCACAATGAGAATCTGATCTAATGTAAGTGCCTGTAAATCTGCTAATTCACTCAACGACTGTGCAAATCTACTCATTAATGCCTGGAACATACTCATTCATCTAGACATCACCAGAATCTGAATATTAAGTTAACCACTGAATATCTGGCTCATTCGCTTACAGACACCCTTGGAATCTGCTTATTCAGCCTCAGATAATCCTGGAATCCACTCATCCAGATTCAGAGACCCTTTGAATCTGCTCCATAGACCTTGGCCTTTCACCCTAAAACCATAAGAATTTGCCCATTCATTCTGAGATTCTGCTCATTGACCATAAGATTTACTTAGATCTCAGATAATTTATTACAACATTATAAGAAGTTTATAACAACTATAGCCTGTAATGAGCAAAAGGAACAAATGATGTTCATTGAAAAAGGAAATCTGTGTTTGCTGCACAGATGTTTTCTTAACTGTTTAGTGCTGGGCCCGGCCCCTCACATAATTTGTATCTTAGAAACATTAGCTGGGGTTCATGTCTAAGCCAGAGGTGATTTGGATAATGGTTTAATTTTAGAAAACAATAGGATTATGTATAAAAAGTTTCAATCACCAATACACAGAGAGAAAAAGCTTATTTTTTTTTATCTTTACATGCCAAGTCTCTACAAATGAGCAAATCCAGAACTACTTGTATGGTACAGACAAATATCCATAATTTCTACCCTCTCAATGCCTAGCTCTGTCTAGCACTACAAAGTGAATGAGATCACGACAGACCTGAAGTGTATACAGGAAGAATGCAAAATTCATTTTTATTCATACAACGTAACACAGTTTAAAATACGCCAAATCTCTATAAATTTTCATTGATCCTTAGTGTCTGTTCGCGACTACGTATTCCGTCCATTCTCTGCTCCTTTTGGCTCCCCCCCCCCCCCCTCCATCTTTGCTGAAATATATTGCTGATCTTGGAGACTTTGTAACATGAGGAAGCAGCATCGAGTTTCCTGATTATATTAACATTGATTTCTGATTCCTGGATCTTATCTCCCCCTGAACTGAGCGCAGAACAGACACATAAAAGCAAAATAATCAGGAGTAATGCTTCCGAGCTTTAAAGTGGGAGTCTGACAGAATATATTGGTCCTTTGAAAGTGGCTGCGTGCTGGTGAGAATACGCAGTGGTGTATATAAGCGAGACACGTGAAGCAGGGTAATAATTCCCTGTCTGCGCACCTTGATTAACCTCTGGATTCTGGCACCATAGTGGATAATAAGGAGAGTCTGTAGGTCTGTCTACATTACTCTTTTTTAATGCTTTAATTAGGACGTTATTATTATTTCTCATGCAACTGATGTGCCTCCCCACCATTAAACTATCATTTTAAAAGTTGTTTCTAGATATATACGATTAACTGCAGATAAGGCATGATTAGCGCACTTCCTCGCTGTAAAGATTAGACCCCCTACAATCCTTGGATGTCTTTTATTTGATAGAATTGTTAATGAAATTGTAAATTGTAACATTACACATTAAGAGGCGCTGTTTTTGGATTCAGTTTGGACAGCATCGGAATTTTAAATACTAAATCTTACCAATATTTCATTATTTCCTAAACCTCAGATTCGGACCTGAATTGGAAACTCTTAAACTAAACCTGACAAGTAATTTTTCACACAGTCTTAAATTGTAAAAAAAAAAAAAAAAACACACACACACACACACACCTCAAATTTGTATTGGGCATTATCTATCATGGTGCAACTGTGTCTGAAAATTTTGTAAAAAAACAAACAAGCATTTTTGTAATGAAGCAAACAAAATAAACTAATGGCAAAAGTTGATTTTAGAATGGCTCAAGAGCTCTTCCTGGAAACCTGTGCTTCAGTGATCTTTCCCCACACTCCTAAAAGGTAATTTTACTATGCAAGGCTTAGATCATGAAACACGCTATGCCCTATGGGTAGGCTAAGCCGGGCCTCTGTGTTGACAACAATCTACTACATATTTTATTTCTCTCTAGGAAATAACTTTGATTGGAACCATACTCATGTCCCCACTGCCCCAGAACTGCATTTATAACACAGGACACTAGACAGTGACCAAAACAGTGGTTCCAAACTTGGACCTCAAGGCATATCAGTGGACCATGTTTTGTTAGTATTCTTATAGGAACATAATTGAGAAATATCTAAGTATGAACGTCTGCTGTCAGTTGAGGACTGGGTTGGGAACTAGAGCACCATTTTTAGTTTTGCTATTACAGCAGCGGTTCTTTTTCCTGGATGCATGCTTTTTATTGGGTTCCCAATGATTGGTACAAGCACATCATCTTGATCACGCCCCATCAATTATTTACATTGTATTCTGTACTGTAGCAGCCACCTGACACCTGGAAGCATTAAATGCAGTTGTTTTACAGAACTAATGATATTCTGTTAAAGGATGAGCTATTAGACTGATGCCCTGTATGTTTGGGTGCCTGTGAAAAATGCTAAATAATACTAAATGCTAAATTAGCCCTATCTTTAATAACTGTAGAATGCTTTGTTTTGGAAATAGAGGCTCCAAACTCTAAACTACTCCTCATTCCTAGTAAGACTGCTGTCCAGCACAATCAGAGTATCCTGGCATAGCATGTTTCTTCCCTTTATGGCACTGCTCAGTGAGAGAGATATAACACGGTTTAATATGGCATAGTCAGAGAAATGCATCCATCTTGCTTTATCACTCCAGATGCAAGGTCACAGGACGTGTACCGGTGTAAACGCCTATCATCGAATGATATATGATGATAGACTATAGGCATAAAGGTCAGTGAATCTTGTCAAAAAAACTTGTATTACATCATAAGTAATCACAGCTCATAGTTACAGTTACCGTGTATGATTTGTCACTCATTCTATCCAGCATTATGGCCGATATTTGCCCTGATGACCTCATGATTCCTCATATTCCCATATTTAAAAGGACCTTCACATAGGTTTACACGCAAACCCGAGGACCGAACACTCCAATTCTCAATACAAACGTTACGCACCCCGATGCAAGAACCTCTGACCACAATATAACAATATCCAATGAGTGGCACACAATCATAGATTTGTAGAAAATAATCTTAGCATTTAATAGGCTTTAAACAAATTGTTGATGTTTCAGTCTACCAACAGATTAATCCTCTGTTTGCAGACTGAAACATTGATATTTTGCTTAAGGCTAAATACAAATATTTTTTACAACTTGTTGAGTGTCCCTCTTCTTGGATATTTATATTTGAATTATAGTCCTACTACTCTACCACTAACCTATAAAATGATTTATTTTGAAAATCCACATTTTCTTTGGTGTTATGTGGTAAGTGGACATTGGGTGAATGCTATTCCATCATTATTCCTATCCTGATGCGACCTCTGTTTTCTTTTTGTGCATGAATGTATGGAGCTTGCGTAAATCTCTTATAATGTAAATGCACCACTTGGCTGTAAATTAAGGCAGGGGGTCATTTTTGACACATGCATGCAATCTTATTCTGTGGCACACTCAGAGCATGATGAAATCATTATATAACATGCAGGACTCAATACAAGCTCCCTTTCCCGTGCTCTGTACAGTAAACAGATGTACGCGGTATAACAGAGACATTATCTGTGGGCAGTTAGATGTTTTATCA
This sequence comes from Pelobates fuscus, assembly GCF_036172605.1. NCBI lineage: Eukaryota > Metazoa > Chordata > Amphibia > Anura > Pelobatidae > Pelobates > Pelobates fuscus. Next base: position 176,737,003 of record NC_086319.1, read on the forward strand.
CCGTCATTTAGCTGAAAGCAGAAGTAAGAAGTGGAAAAACCTTAATAATCTCAGGCAGCCACGTTCTGCAACAAAAGGGCAGCTGGGTGCCGAGAGACAGGGACCAAACGGCAGATTGTAACTGTTTTATTGCTTTCTCTCCTCATAAATTTCACATTTTGGAAGTTAAGTGTAGATTGAGGTTTGTGGCTTGTTCAGAAGAGGAACCCAATGTGGTTCTTAGGTTTTCAACCTGAGACTTGAGGCAGCAGCTGTGTTTCTGACACATCTATAGGGCCGGTCCTGATTTGTGAGGCGTATTGCCCCCGTGTTACGGAAGAATTGGGCTCCAAGTGCCTGTTTAGGAAACAGCTGCAGATTTTCGGGGTAATGGCTCTGGGCTACTAAGAGGTAAAAGTGAAGCACATAATCTAATGCTTCTAAAGTAAGAGATACAGCAACAGTGAACTTCACAGACAGCGAAATAAGAGTAAAAGTCAGGAGCTGAGAGACACAATAAGATAAAGTAGAGAACTGTGCAACAACAAATAAAATGCACTGTCTATCTATCTATCTAAATTACACAGTATAACAGTAGATAATACTGGTCGTTATGGCACATTCTATTGGTTACAGAGAATTTGTCACCCTAAATCTCTGCTTTGATGACATGGATGTTCTGCATATATTACTATTACATACTGTTCTGGCTGGGATCTGATTTGTGCATTTCTTGGTCTTCCCACTTATGAGTAAATACACATTTTTCCTATGATTTACCTTTTACTTTTCACAAGTTTTTCTTTGTACATTCTAATTGAGATCATATGCCTTTAGAGGTCTATACTCTCATGCAAAATAAATATTTACATAACTTTTTTATTTAGTGATTTTATTACATCGATTAGCCCGTACACATTTTATCAACATATTGAATTAAAGGGACACTATAGGCACCAAGACCACTTCATCTCAACGAAGTGGTCTGGGTGCCATGTCCCTCCCATTTTTACTCTGCAGTTGAAAATGTTGCCGTTCTGCAAAACGTCAATGTTTTCATGACAGGGTTTAAGTGCTTCTATTAACTACAAATACAGTTAGTCATAGGTTTTGGTAATATGTGTGGCATGGCAAATGATAGGGGGGAAATATAAATGGAGGACTGAGAGGGGGTTGTGGATGGTAATGTTACCATAATGTAGAAAAGAGAGAGAAGGAATTACATGGGAAGAAAGAGGTAGCACAGTGGTTGAAAAAGCTAAAACAAATAAAAAAAAGAAGTGAGAGTGACAAGAGAATAAAAGTGGGAAAGAGAGAGAAATTCGACCAGACGATGAACACTATATTTCTCTGCCATGAGTTTACTATTATTGAAGACCTGTAAAGCTTGCAAAAAGAAGGAGCCATGTTTCTGGGGCCTCTTTCTCATGGGAATCAGCTTTTTGGATGTCAGTGATATAATTACCACATGTCAAGTCAGGAGCGATAAAAAAACAGCCATCCTGTCACAGCAGGAAGGTGACAGTGAGTTTGACCATAGCAGCTCTGGATCTGTTTTCTATTGCTCGGTCAGAAGCTGCACCTTGCCCCCCCATCGCTTCACTACATCCTTCAGAGCTCGGTGGTGTCCATGTAACGAGACCATGGAGCCAGAGAGCTAATGAGAAGAGGTGCGTGTGCTCCTGTCCTTTGGATCAATACACACAGCAGCATGCTCCAGACACCCCCGTCTCGCTGCTTCATTTCTCTTCTTTCCACAGATGAGTCGTGTTATTATTTTCACTGGGTCGATATCTTACAACCTTTCTCTTATTATTTTATCTGCTGCTCCATAAATTTTCTGATTACTTTAAACAGGGGGATTCAGGTTAAGGCTGTAATTCATATATAAAAAAAAAGAATAAAAATAAATAAATAAAAAAGATTTTGCTCCCCATCAGGAAAAGAAAGGAAAACATCTATATTTTTATTTGCAATTAACCTTTAAGACCTAAAATGTTAACCCTGTCAATGCCATGTGGGTTGAACTAGTAACACGGTAGCCACAAAATGCTTAGAGCGATGGGGGCTGTTCATCATATACTTCCCAGTGATTTCTAAGTCACACAGGAAACTTACTTAACTAGTATAAAAATTAGATACTGGATTGTTGCTATGAACTGGGCTTCATTAAATACCTTAATCCTTTAAAATCCATTGAGTTACACAACGTAAACTGGGCATTCTATCACAAATAGTAGGTGCCACTGTTATTTTGTTATTTACTGTGTTCCCCCTGGCCATTGTCAGTTACTAATGAGTTATACAGGAGTCTAAAATGTTCTGGTTGGTTGGGGCAGGTATTAAGCTTATATCCTTACCTCAGCAGTACTACGAAAGAGGAAAGATCATGGTGTAATACTATAAGAGAGAAAATTGAGTGGTCATGGTGTAGTACTGTGAGAGGAAGAGGAGTGGTCATGGTGTAGTACTGTGAGAGGAAGAGGAGTGGTCATGGTGCAGTATTATGAGAAAGGAAGAAGTACAGTATTAAGAGAGTTTTAGAGGAGTGGTCAGGATACAGCCTTATGTACATCTTCCTGCCCCATAATACTATGAGGCAGGAAGATGTACAGTATTAACAGAGTGGAGGAGGAGTGATCAGGATGATGAAATGAGTAGTCATGAAGTGGTACCAAGATATAAGGGTAGTCACAAAGTAGTATTTTTAGAAAGGAACCATTACAGCACATTATTATAAGAAGTGGTTATAGTACAATACTGTAAGAGACAAGATGCCATGGTAGAGTAGTATATGTGAGGGTTGATTAAAGTATGGTAGTGTGAAAGAGATGGGATTGTGCAGTGCCATGAATGTAGAGCATGTTCTATGAGAAAAATGTAATAACACAGCACATTAATAGAAAAATAGTCATGGCACAGCACTCTGGCAGAGAAGCAGTTATTGTGAGAGAGCAGCAATCATAAAGCATTACCATGAGAGACAGTCACGGTGCAGCACTGCACACAACAGAATGCAGCCATAAAAGAGAGGGGCATTTAGAATGTAGCAGTAAGATTGAGATACCCTCAGCGCAGTACTATGAGAGAGGAATAGCCTGCATACAGGATCATGAGTGAATATAGAGTCAGACAGACAATTAGCTCACTCATGGAGTCTATCTACAGACAATGGGCAATGTTGCTATTCCCTCCAGGCTCGTCTCTATCTCAGATGATGAATGGAGTTTCTGCGCTGGGCTGTTATTGGCTTTGCTTTTGTCGATATGTTTGTGTTGGCCTCAAGTTCTCAATGATTGATCTTTTTTTCCTGGCTGATCAGTTATTAAGAGAGAACAGAAAGGGGCAGGTACACCACAGTCCCTGGCTTCCTCTACACATATCATTAAGATAATAGAAGGAGACATTTGGAAATTTTAAGCATACAAGCAATTATTGTTGTTTTTTTTTTTTTTTATCATTAACATGTTCTTTAGTCCTTCAGAGGTATATGATGCACATCCAGCAAATGTACGGTATCACAAAATTCACTGCAAGTTGTCCTGTGATAACCAGGCCAAAAAAGCTGAATTGGAGAAAAAAAAAATACCAACTCTATTTTTTTATGTCAGATACTTCTGCCTAGCAGACCATTCCTAGTTTAGCAAATAATCTTCAAAATTCAAAGCGCAGTAGGAAAAATTGAGAAGATTGGGAAACTTGGATAATTAATAAATAACATTTCTAAAGTTCATAAATGAAAAAGTAGATGCCACCAAACAAAACATTAAAAGTAACACAACCTACCTGTGTATATAAACCTCCCGGGTGTCCCTTTGCAAAATTGCTTTGATTTGTAGGATAATGTGACTTCTACCACTCCTGGTATGTGTCGGGGAGGAGTCTGTACGCGGATGGCATGCGGAGTTATTAACTACAGAAAGAAACAAAAAAGGAAAATTTCAATGAGTAAAAGAAGGGGTAGTTGTATTTTTCTGATACTCCGTAACATCTTCCTGTCACACATTCATAAACAAAGCCATAAAAGATGTAATTAACTTGTCAATGTTTAAATGCAACATGTAGAAGGCAATGACAATTACGTTCAGATCTTTTCACGCTCGACACAAGGAGAATGTCGTAGTCGTAACTCGGTATCGAGAGTTGTACAATGACGGATTGCTATTAACATGATGTTAATAGAGACAAACTGAAGTCAGGTCAATAGATATGAAAGCAAAGTGCTCAGTATCGATTACGTGCAAATGAACAACTTAGTTGGCTGAGTAGATATTGTGCTCGTATTTTCAGGAAGCGTTTTAATGAGAAGTATTAAACTTTATGGTCGAAATCCTGTTTTCAAGCCACTAATTCCTTATATTACTGTCAGTGACATAATCGCAGAGCTAATAATAACATCATAGGTTGTTGGTCCTTTGTTTGACTCATTTTCCTCTTGGACCCGAATATTCACTAAAACCTGATTCTTTGTTTATGGTAAAACAGATAATTCTGTTAAATGTTAATTCAGTCCCTCGTTCTATATTTACCCACCTATTAAATACACCCCTGAACTCTCTTATACTAACAGTTGTTAAATGCAAATAATTTAAACATTGCAACCTGACAATTCTTTTCAAGTTTGTATTTTGAGAATTTGTAGCTTACATTGTAATTGTGTAATTGTGTCTAATGTAGACTGAAAAATTGGGAAATGGGGGCACACCCAAAACATGCATTTCTTAGTGGTGCTGCCGTAAAGACGAAAAACTATACAAAATAGAGTTAACAAAAACCAAACAAATTACAATCAATTAATAATACAGGAATACATTTTACCTACATCTGACGAACCGTTAATTCTTACATGCTAACAGAAACAGGTTGAATGACAAAGAAATTCAGACCTGTTTAAAGGACAACTGTACAACTCAAAAAAGTTTTTTTACACAATAATCCTTTCAACACGTGTTAAAAGGAAATAGATTTTTTTTTAAATAATGAAGTATGTCTAAAAAAAAAAAAAAATCAGAAAAACTCATCCCTCGTTATATTAAGAATAGTTTTGAGATGACACTTGTCCTTTATTTGATAGGAATGTTATAACCATTTGTAAATGAATAATGAATAATGTAGAGACTAGCTGAATAATAACATGAAAAACACTTCAAAAACAACTTGGCTTCCAAGGAGATATATTGATACTCTACAACTACGTTAATGGCAATACATTTTGGTTAAAAAAAATGACATTAAAAATAATATTTGAAGCCCACTGGTCTAAAGTGCTGTATTTTGTTTATAGTCACCACCAAGTACATTCTCTGATGCTAGGTATGTGTCAGAGCCCAGGTTAGTAATATAAATGAGATCCCTTTCTTGCAAACAATTTTGGTTATATTGGCAGGGTGCAATTCATTTCCATGGACATCTAAATTGGTATGAAAAGAAGTGCATGCTGTTACCTATCTTTGACTACTGACAAAAAAATAATATTACATTTGTGATCTAATATGGGTTCACACAAAACCCTTTATAGAAACTGAAATGTTGCATCATTTTGACACAATGAAAGCTGATGATTTGCTAAGTTCTAAATTAATATAGAGAAACCCAAGTACCACTGCGATTACTGTGGCTTAACCACAATGCAAAGTACGAGGGCTCTGTAACATAAGGAGGAACACCCACGCACACTAGCTGTTATAGTGCCCAATAGGAGTCCAACAAAACCGCAAAAGGCCCCACTAGACACAAACACTGAGACAGACACTCAAAAGCACACCCGTCAACGGGACCACAAGAACTGAACACAATCAGAGTAAGATTCAAGACAAATACACATCCAAATATGAGACTAAAAGTAGTAAAACGTGCAATCTGATTAACTGGCCTCTGCGCAGGTTACAACTTGCATACTCACTCAAGTACAGATAACTACGCCCCAGCGCAGGCAACAACTTTCATACTCGCTCATGTACAGATCACTACGCCTCAGTGCAGGCAACAACTTGCATACACACTCATGTACTGATAACTACGCCTCAACGCAGGCAACAACTTGCATACACACTCATGTACTGATAACTACGCCTCAACGCAGGCAACAACTTGCATACACACTCATGTACTGATAACTACGCCTCTGCGCAGGCAACAACTTGCCTATTTACTCATATACTGATAACTACGCCTCTGCGCAGGCAACACTCTGCCTATTTACCCATGTACTGATAACTATGCCTCTGCGCAGGCACCAATTTGCATACCTACCTGTGTTCTGATAACTACGCCTCTGCGCAGGCACTCACCCGCTTAAACACAAATACGTTTCAATTGGAATTTAGGCTGTGAAACCAATAAACATATAAAAATATATATATAGAGAGAAACCCATCTGAACCTCCGCCTCCTCTAAATCATCTTAATAGCTCAATTAGAAAGCATGTATCAACTTCTTCAGTGCCAGATATGTGAGAAACATTGATGAAAGCTCAAACTTAGAATCATATATTCCTCTGCCAATAACCAATGCAACGTTGAGCATAAAGGTTAAAGGGACGCTATAGATACTGTAACTGCTTCTTCTCCATAAGTAAGTCATAGTGTCTTGAATCCTCTGGTGGCGCCAACCTTCCATTCAGCATTAAATCGCTTTTAATGTTTTAATGCTAAATAAAAGTCCCCAGTAGCTCAACCCCTCTGTGCTGCTTGGGCAAATTCGAAAACATTAGTCTGAGCAGCATTGGGAGGCAATTGGCTAAGAGAGTCATCTGATTGCTTTCAGTCTATCACAGCACCCACTGCTGGTATGAATTGGTATGGCTAAACTATGGGTGGCCATGGTCCTTCATTCAGTGATAATCTGTTTGAAAATGCATTAGGATTGAATGGAGGGACAGCACCAGAGGACTCCAGGCAAGATAACCAATCTACCGTGTCCCTTTAAGTACATATAAATATTGGGAAATTTAATTTATTAGAGACCTATTGATCTCCTCCGTCCTCTTATAGTGTGCAGGGGACAAGGATTGGGCAGTCATGGATGAAAGTTTGGATGCATCCCTAAATGTGATTAAGACCACCTCAAAGTGGTCAGAAAACATGGATCTGGAGTTAGATATGGAATGATAAGAAATGTAAATATCCCTGATTGGGATGAGCAATGATCCATGTATTAAGGGAAAACAAAGCCATATAGGAAACATTTTGGAAACATTATAATAAACTATGAGACCAACTGACATTGTTTCTATTATGTATCTTTTATATGAAATGATGAGTAAGATTTTAATTTGATCTGCCCATTGAAATACATTAAGTACACAACTACATGTGTACATATCTCTATCTATCTATAAATATATATATATACACATATATACATACACACACACACACACACGCTTATACATATTCTTATCTTTAATGCAGTAGCAAACTCTGGCTCTGGAACAATTCTCAGGTGGCTGGGACTAGGCTGCAAAGTTATTCTAAGACCAATCACAGTGACAAGCTATTTTAAGAGGACCTGGAAATATTAGTTGACCTGAATGTTTCCTCAGTACACAAGACATATTGTAAGACATCCTGCCATCAAGGCATTATTAAAAACAAGCAGAGACAGTACATAAAGGGGGAAAATAGAGCATAAAGCTATTTCTATTTAATTGGCAACAAATCAGTCAAACAGCTTTCTCTCTAAACCTCCCCCTTCCCCCCCCCCCCCCCCCCCCCCCCTTTGTGAGGCAGACAGGTGGGCATTGCGGTGCCTTTGTGATTCCTCTCTTAAATTTAGTAGTTTAAAGTTAAATCTTATGGTTAACTCTGGCATGTCAAATGTTTGTGGACTACATTTCCTATAAAACTTAGCTAACTTGCAGGAAATGTAAACTTTGGCAATCCCGAAATTAGCCATCTCTACCCTAGAAGTCACTTTGTATGAGGGTCCAGCTAAACAAGCTGTATCCAGCACTATAATGATCTGTTTCATATTGCCAATAAAAGCAATTCTAAATAAATGATGTATTGGGAAGGGCAGTGGAGAAAAGAATTGGAAATTCAGCCACGCGCACAACCTAATTCCAAGAAATACAATTCTTCATCCAAACACTAACTTATATGACTGTATTTATATATTTTTTTCATATAGGGTCACATTTTTATATCGGGTTACCACCTTTGCACTTTGCAAACTCCACCTCAAGCAGTGTTATTAGTGATGTCAACAAAGGCGAATTGGGCTGGAGGGAGAACTTGGCCGTGACATGGGATCACAGATGAGTTTTCGCTTTCCTTTTCTAATCCGTGCCAGCAAGGGTTATTTCAAGAAAACACAATACTTTATTAAAACACTGTTTCTACCCCTTGAAATGTTCTATAAAGTTAATATTGGACTCAACATACTTTTTTAATGTTTTTTTTTGTTTTTGTTTTTTTTTAAGAAACGTTATTCTGTGTCAGTTTTTGCTCAGGAGCACATGCTGCCACCATCCAGATGTAAATGCAATAAAGGCAATATTAAATATCTATTGAAAATGATTCATGTTCTAATATTTACAGATGTAAGGAAATGTATACTTTGTTATATATGCTAAAAGAACCAGGCTGTGATCCCATTGTGTCCCAAGATATCAGTTTAGTGCGCCACTTACCATGTATCCATATTAACCCCTTAAGGACACATGACATGTGTGACATGTCATGATTCACTTTTATTCCAGAACTTTGGTCCTTAAGGGGTTAATTTGCACATGTTATTACAGTTAAAGGACCTTAATGGAGTTAAAGGACCTTCAGCTTAATGAAGGGGTCTGGGTGCCAGGTCCAGCTAGGTTTAACCCTTTTTTTTTTATAAACATAGCAGTTTCAGCGAAACTGCTATGTTTATATAAGGGTTAAGCCAGCCTCTAAATCCTCTAGTGGCTGTCTCACTGACAGCCGCTAGAGGCGCTTGCGTGATTCTCACTGTGAAAATCACAGTGAGAGCACGCAAGCGTCCATAGGAAAGCATTGTAAATGCTTTCCTATGCGACCGGCTGAATGCGCGCGCAGCTCTTGCCGCGCATGTGCATTCAGCCGAAAGGGAGGATCGGAGGCGGAGAGGAGGAGGAGAGCTCCCTGCCCGGCGCTGGAATAAAGGTAAGTTTTAACCCTTTACTCTACCCAGAGCCGGGCGGGAGGGGGTCCCTGAGGGTGGGGGCACCCTCAGGGCACTATAGTGCCAGGAAAACGAGTATGTTTTCCTGGCACTATAGTGGTCCTTTAAGGCAGCCTGGTAAAATACGATCCTACACTGACTATGGTGGAACACAGATATTTACTGCCGGGCGGCCACCATGCTGAATCTGTGTCAAGGTGATATTTGTGACACTGAAAACATTTTATTTCTAAGGCATATTATCAGCACAGGAGTACCTATAGTCTGTCTGTCTTGGTAAAGACAGGACTGCTCCAGTTCAAATCCAATGTACAGACCCCAAGAGTTATTTCTTTGCTTCTACGTTTCAGTGTTTGATAAGATTAGAAAGGTGTTCTCATTCTAACTAATATATAAAATCAATTAGAAATCAAATAAAATCAATACAAATAATATATGGTTATGTTGCTTTAAATCTATGGATAACATCAAACCAAATTACAGTTCTGCATTATCAATATCTATGCTTGGAAAAATAAAATGGGAAATGAAGTGGAAATTTTTTGCACCAAAATGATCTGCACTGGTTATGGTACTTAGCGTGTTCCTTTAAACCTGGATGCCCAAACCAATACATTTCCATGGGGCCTATGAAGTTTATATTCACTAGAAAACATGAACGAAAATTATACATTTGATTGGAAAAGTATATTAGGAAATTGCGGAAAAGTCTGGGGGATGAATCTCAAATTTTCTCGCAACATATAAATTGGCTGAAAGGATTGCAAACATATGTGAAACAGGATAGGCATGGGGTAGGCACAGCTAGAAGAAGCCTAAATGTATCAATTAGCCCAGATCTCTGGCTCTGCTGGCCCTAAAACGTCAGAATTTCAACGTTCTGATTCTCATTAGCTGCGTCTTTGTGTAATAAATGCAGCAAAGCCACGACCTCAACACGTGTAAAATGTCGGGTAACAATGCGGCTCTGTACTGCTCTCAGTTCTCAGGAATTGTTAGGGGTTTCCTTGTTAGCAAGCTTTTTATGCTCTAAAGCTCTCTGTAATATAAGATTTGTGCACTTTGCCTCCCAGTTGCATCAGAACTTCTCCCTTGCTGTCTTCACTCGTCTCTCAGAGAGAGCCTGGCATTGTCCTGCCGCGGTGAAATTTCTTAGCCGAATTCTGACAAAGAATTCACATGGTCTCCAAATACAAAAGAGGCCCTAGTTTTTCTTCTGCTGGATGATAACGGCATTTAGCTAAGAGTTACTGTTATAAACACACTTTCAGGCTATTAATATTTTTCTTTGTAATCTCTGCCAATTATTTTCCTCTCCTTGTATAATAGCACATGAAATGGTATCCGAGGGTAATCCAAACATACTGTGGGGTTAATGTCCGCCAAAGGTGCTAAATGGAGATTTAAGTGGTCCCTATGAGAACAGTACAGGGATCTTTTCTCTAGCACAATTCAAGTATTTTATTTAGCACATGGCTTTAAATATATATTTTTATTTTTGCCACACACCATTATATTTTAAGGGATATTTAAGTACGGTATACTGAATGTTTCTTTTTAAAAGTTATGGGCAAATCCGTAATCTAAGAAACACTAACTAAAACAATAAGCAGGTAAAAACCAGGAGCTGGTAAATAATAATTATCAAAACTCAAAGTGATATAATTTTTTAAAAATTGTGCGGATATCTCTTTAAGGTTCATATAATTACATGCAAACCAAAACAGACAGTGTAAGTTTTAGTGTATATTAAAGTGCTTGTGCTGCGAAAAACAGATCCACAAACTGTTGATCATTGAGGCTGCTAGTATTTCAAACAGTTTAAGAGACCAATAGCTCTCTGAATTGTATCTGTTTCTGCACCTTCACAACCTAGGCCAGTGATGGCTAACCTTGACACAATAGCTAGCTTTTAGACTCTAAAAGCTAGCTGAGCATCATGGGAAATGTAGTCCAGAAACAATTTATGGTGTCAAGGTTAGCCATCACTGACCTAGGCAGACTGCGGTACATATAGGGTTAATCACTAAAGTGTGAACTGACAACAATTTAAAGCTAATTTAACATTTTAGGTTAAAATAGTTGGACTGAAAGCGAACAGCTTACTTGTTTTTTGTTTTTTTTCTAATTGAGTTACTAAAAAATGTGAAAGTCACTTTGAATCTTCCAATAATGGTTTAATGCAAAAAGTAGATCTCCAGATGTTTGTCAAACTACAACTTCCATGATGCTTTGTCATTTTAAAGACACGCAAAGGCATGCAAGGCATTATGGGAGTTTTGCAAGATCTGCCTTTTTTGCAAGATCTACCTTTTGGGCACCCCTGATTTATTTAATAACCCTGAGAATGTATGAAACAAACGTGGACCTCCCGAGCATGCTGAAAATGTGTGACACTGCATGTTTTCTCTTTCTGTCCATCCAGTTAGCACGCACACTGGTACTAACATTTGCTTTTACTGTAGAACCAATAAAAGAAGACTTTTAACTTTATGAGGTTTTGCTATCACTTTAAGCAACTCTGGAACAATATTTTGTCATAATTAGGCTCCCTGCTGTAACAACACATCTTGCAGAATGAAGCTTAAGGTTGCAGACTACAGAACGGAAAAGGATTCAGCACAAGGCTCTGCTGAGAGGTAGGAAGCAGGCAAGCAGCACGTTTCTGCAGAGGTAAAAGGATGCTGCACACACGGGGAGGGACGCTGCACAGGGCTTTTGTAAATGTTGAAGAACCAAACTGTTGAGAAATTAAGCGACCATCGGTCTCTAAAGCCAAGTTAAGTGTTGTGTGTTAATTGTGGTACATCATTCTGTAATGCACACACTGCTGTTTTGGAAAAATACATTCGATTGCCAATTTTGAGACTGAAAGAAGGGACATGTCAGTCTGTAACAAATGTACGACAGGATGACTGGCAGACAGGTTGGTCGCATACACGCAGGGCAGCACATGCACAGAGTGCTTTCGAAGGCATGGACTTAATATGTGACAGCGTTTTGCAGTGTGAGAGACTGACTACAGACTGCAGTACATACAGGCCTTGTCACTAAAGTGTGAATTGACCAGTATTCAAAGCAAAGTCTTTGGTGCCCTAGCTCTATATTGATTGGGGACATTTACCTGGTGTTCCTCAATGCAGGACGCCATGTAACTAACCTGGGGTGGCAGGACAGGAGCGCATGGGATGGTCTTACTAAACCCAGGACTGTTGGGAGATATGGTGGATATGACCCTTTCCACCCAGACCAGAAGATAACAGCCTAGCTTTACCAGGCTTCTATTGACAGTATTTTTACATATTACCCTTTTTTCAGAAAAATGCTAACATTTGAATTCCACTTTGAGTTCATGGTAACTTACACTTTGTAATATTTGCTGGAACAAGAAAACGCTATTTCCAAATTTGTTCTAGCTCAGTTTTATAACACTGCTGGGGATCATCTATTTCGTGAATAATTTATTAGGCTATTTCATTTACTATCCCATTTTATTTTTAAATTGCATGCCTTCTGTTAACACATTTTGTGTATGCATGCAAGGCAGCTACTTTCTATGTGGGACGTAGTATCTCTGCCATTCATTAACTGTCGAACTTTTAGAGCCTCGTTTAGCTCTGAATTGTCACCAAAATCTGTGCTTCTTGTAAAATCTAGGTAATGACTTCAGCACTGACACAGAGGTTTTCCAATATTCGATAAATCTCTTTCTTGACATGCGGTACATCACCTTTCTACCTGCCTAAATCATGTTTATCAACAACCGAAGGATGAACCCTTTGTTTTGGACTATGTGTCTTAACCCATCCAGCCACATAGGATTGTGCAAAGCTATTGTTTTGCGCAGCCCTCTGGGACTGATGATGTTAAGAAACGTTTAGCAGTAATATGGAAGTAGACCAGCAGGGATAAAACCACAAAGTTATAAAAAAACACCTACCTCACTCCAGACCAGCATGGTGCCGAAAATGACCTGTAACCCATCAAAGAAGTTGTCTCCTATGATGATAACCGTGGCACCTCCTGTGGTCCACCCCTCGCTCGGACTGATTGCTTTGATACATGGTGTAGCTGCTTTCCAAGAGACATGAAAAAAAGAGAGACTTTCTCTTATTATAGGTAAAATTATATCACTCAGGATCAAAATAGATAAGAACAATATTATTAGGAAGAAAGCATTTATGTGACACCCACATCTATAAAGCATCTATAATCGACTAACGTTTTAAGATATTTTAAAAGGGAACATTTACACAAATCACACACACAGCTAGTAATATTTTAAAGGGATATCATGCATGCGAGCATGCAAGGTCTATTCACTTAACAGTGCAAAATAAAAGTCAAAATTGCAGAGGTGGAAACATTTCCAGACTCCGCTATATTACCATTTTGCCTACTTTAGCCTATGTTTTGCATAGCTGACTACATGATTGAATTACATTTACAGTTTAGTAAGAACAACAAAAACATTTGCTTGAATTGCCTCGGAATGATAGTTAATGTTTTGCGCTAGTTTATTTGAGATCGCAAAGTAGTAATGACACAATATTTCTTAGCAGTAAGCAGAATAGGGATGGGTAATACATTTTACTCATATGTATAATTGCAGGGTAGGCATAAAGGAAGATCCCAAGCTAAACTACAACTCCCATCACAAGTCTTTTACATAGGAACATGGAGAGGAAAAAATGTGTTGATCGCTTTTTAGAGAAAAGAGAAAATCTGATCAGAATAACTCCTCTTGTCTGATGATTTAGACCTGGGATAGGCAATCTTCAGCACTTCGGCTGTTGTGGACTACATCGTCCATGATCCTCTTTTAGCTATACTGTCGAGAAAGCATCATGGGAGATGTAGTCCACAACATCTGGAGTGCCAAAGGTTTCCTACCCCTGATTTAGACTGTCATACGTTATAAACACTAAAATAAAACATTAGGAAACCTGTAGCCAGTCAGAAAGAAGGTCTATTTTACAGTGTATTTACTAAATAATGTGTTGTGTAGTTGTGAGATAAAGAATATCGATCGATATAGCAGAGTTTACAAATCTCCAAGCTTAGCGAAGTGTGAGAATTTTCCCAGGTCTGCTATTTAGGGCTACATTTTGCCCATGCACAACTTGGATTAGTAACATTTTGCTCATAACTTTGATAATGGAGTATTTTCCAAATTACAGCAAATGGGCATGTTTTACAACGCTCTTATCATATAATACATGATCCTCTTTATGGGACAATAAAATAATTTAATGACAATGTCACTAGCACAATTATGATTCACATGAAAAATAAGAATAATATGATTACCATTTAACAGCAAAGCAGAGTATAGTAAGAACTTTTTTCCCCCTGAGTTTCAAAGGGCCCAGAGTATATAAATGTGTATAACATGTGGGTAATATTTGGCCAAGCATATTGGAAATCATAGTACATAATGTTAGTATTCATTGAACACATTTTCAGGAACTGCCAAGTGAATTTCAAATTGTAGAATAAAATAGCTAACTAAAAGCGTAGTTAGGCTGAAGAATATTTTCAGTTCAACTATTTTATCTTAAAATTCTGGGAACTATTGAATGAAAATTTAGCAATTAAAGGGACACTCAGGAACCCTAAAACACTTTAGCTTACTGAAGAGTGTGTCCTCTATTTTTGAAAGAAATTGTCACTTTTAAAAATTAACCTTATTACACCCCCTGACTGTCAAGCAAACAACCTGTCCTGTTATTTCCTCCTAGTGGAACTAAACTCAAGAGGCAGCAATTGCCCAGAGCACCTGCCTTACCAAGCTTTCTCATTGAGCTGCTTTAGGAAGTCTGTGATTGGACAGCCACAGAAAGTCTGGGCGGGCTTAGAAGAGGAGGGCTTGCAAAGGCAGAACACAAGAACTGTGGCTTTTGCAAACTGTTTATAGATATAACTCAAGTGGAAAAAAATGCCCAATTAACTGCAAGAGTGTTTTCATTGGGGGGTATATCTACTAAACAATTATTTTATTTTATTTGGGCAATGGAGTGTCTATTTAACTGGAGAATGCACTTTCTGAGAAGTCAGTAGATCAATCTTAGAAAGCATCACCTTATTAGAAAAAACAAGAATTGAATTTAATTAGGTCTTCCAGTTTGCCCAAGTGACAGTGGTGACAGGTAGATATGCAAGCTATAAGTATTTATCATAATCATAATAGACATATAGAGTATATTGTATATAATGCTTGGGGATAGTTACCATTTCTTTGGTAAAATGGGTTTACATTACAGATAGATTTCTATTTTATGTAGATTGAATGGCAATATACATGGACACATAAAGCTGAAATCTATATGGAAGTGAAAGCATTGTACCTTCTCATTTCTATAACATATTACAGCATAAGGCTAGAAGGCTTACATACAGATTGCAGGCTTCTAGATGCATATATGAGCTAGACACAGATGTTGGAAAAGCTAATATGATAATGATATGAATACGGCTTATGAGAAGATTACAGAATATCATTGTCATAAATACGGCTCCTCAACATTTATCCCTAATATAAAATGCCTTATATCCCAGCAATTTTCATGCTTTATATAATATCATTTTCTTTCTGACTCAGTTTTAAAGAGACACTCCACCCTAAATATTTACTACAGTACAAAATTTTAAAAATCTCGGAATACGTTTTCCAGATCTATGGGGGCTTGGTAGTAAATGCGTGGCAGTGAATGTATTTTATTGTCCTGATATTATGCCACATTTTGGGTTCATGTGCAGTGTCCCCACATTCTGAAAGCTTTGGGGAGAATAATGGATTGTGCTCTGAACGTGCCACTTACATGTTTGGCAGCAAATTTACAAAGTGACATTTATTAAAATTAATGGAAGCTACATGCAGGTGTGTTGGAAGTGCAAACATTGCGCATCTGAGATTTCCAAAGACGTAATTAAAAGATGCAGACTCCCATATATTTCAATGAAGGGAAGGGCACCGACTACAGATACCCTAAATTCAGCAAGCGAACTCAGTGATCATTCTGCAAATCAGTCCATGAAGCCATGGAGTGTGTGACATGATCTCATTTACTTATAATGATAAAGTATCATCATTGAGAGCTTACACGTGTGCATTTATTTTCTGTTAAAGTTTGCATATATTCAACCTACTTTAACTTTAACTGAGTCTAAATATATAAACGGTTTAATTTAATAATTTGAAGAGGTTTGGCAGGGTACTTTTGCATTTTAATGCAGATTTTTAGCATGGTGGAACAATCTCAAACTGCTTTAGAACATCACAGATTGTCAAAACCCCATGGGGAAGACTATCACCTTAATTTAAAAAGCAGGTGTTCTCAATGTGACTTACAAAGGCTTAAAGGACTTGCAAACTGTGCATTTATGCTTCAGGAAAGGGGCTATCTATAGTGGCGTTGTTTATATATACAATGGGCAGCACTATTATTCCAGCAGAAAGTGTGTGACAATGTTGTTGCTGTTTCATTGCAAGTCATAGGATTTAATCTCAGTTCTTGAAGGTTGTAAACTTTTCTGAAGCTTAACAATCACTCAAACAATTAACATGGTGCATGAAAAGCATTATTATGAACACACCATGTCCCACCTAGATTCAAGTAATCCAATCTTCAATGTGCATTAAAAATAAATACATAAAATTAACTTTACCTCAAATTCATAGATAGTTAAGAAACTGTTTACATGATGTTGTAATGATTTATTAATAATTTTCCAATAATGCATATATGGACAAGTCATCCACAGAATGCATTATATTATGGGTACTGGGTAGTAAATGTGAGGATGACCACTCTCCATCCCACATAACAGGCAACTTCAAGTGTAAAGGATTTAGAGATGACCGGCTTCTTTTTTTTGTTTTCTCTGCATTTTTCCCTAGGGTGCTCCTATCTTTCCTCTCAGGGGAACCGGAAAAGTTTCAAGTCAATCAAGAAGATTAGGCTAGGTGCACTGTAGAGAATGTTATGTACATCAAACATGTTGAAATTAAATTCTGAACATCAAATATGTTGAAAATCCATATATCCTGTGAGACTTTCATATCCAAAAAGACAAGCAAGTAGTGGCCAACCAACCATCGCTGTGGTAGAGAAGGAATGGAAGATTGCAGTGGTGGTGGATGTAGCAATATCCAGTGACCATAACTCCAGGAACAATGAACATGAGAAGGTGGACCAATACCAAGGACTAAGAGAGGATCTAGAAGACATGTGGAAAATGAAGGCAGTAAGTTGTTACCAGGTTGTGACCCACAAGTTGGGGTAGTGGCTTCTGCAGATTCCAGGTTGGACCTCTGAGATTGCTGTTTAGAAAAGTACAGTTCTAGGAACAACTACTACGCAAGATACAAGATACAACGCAGAACCCTCAGACCTTTCATAGAGGACCCAAGAATGAAGAATACACAAAAATACCACACAGAGGGGTGAAAAAGTCAGTATTATTTTATTATTCACACACATCCAATTAATTTTATATAGGCAGGGCATGCTTTGGCTAGCCTGGGTTATATTTGGTAGTCTACTATTTCTTAGTATGTTGCCATGCCCTTGCATTTAATGCTAAGGATTATACTGGGATTTACTTACTATATGGTGAATTGTGATTACATAACAATCAGCGAACTAGGCAAAATATCAGAGTTAGAAACAAATCCAACTTAAATTACCTATTTTATTTTCCTGTTCAGTTTCTCACTGTTTAGCGAATAAAGCCCGTAAAACAAAAGCATACGCTCAGCATATGGTTTTTGCTAGTTTTCTCGGACCATATAACAGCTGTAATGGGATAGATTTAACGTGGGAGGATAGTATAATTGTCTAGTAGTACTAGCCAGTTGAACGTGTTCGTGCTTTTTGTTAGACTATCAGAATAAAAAAAAAATCCTCCCCTTCAATCTGTGACAATAAAATCATTACAGACACAATTTAGCATAATGGTACTGAATAGCTGATAGCGTATTGGAGAGTTAAAGTGGAAATTATTAAGTAGCTCTTCTTTGTTAAAGTAATGATCACTTCACAAATAAAAGCTTTTATCCCAAAGGTACCGTGAGCGACAAAAATGCAAATTCGGCAGATGATGTGCGTGCCGTTTATTAAATATTACCTTGCCCTGCCTGTTTAAGGTTTTCCGTCACTCTGATTGCTTTACAAGAGCCATGTAAATGTCATTTCATTTTGCTGGCAGCAGATTTTGCATGTTAGCGTTCGTACAAGACATCACTGAAGGTTACGAGCCTGGGGATTTGCTAAGAAAATATCGTCAAGTGTGAAAAATCTAACAGATTAAGTGGTTTAAATTTCTCTTTGGGGTGATGAACTTTGCCTGGGGACGTACAGTATTTACTGCAGCTCCGTAGCGGGAACAACAATGAGGTTGAAATGCAGGAATATTAGAATACACTTAAGGGGACAGTGATATCTGCAATTTAAACTGGATACCTTGAATTATAATATCCTCGCTTAATAGCAAGTTGAATAGGCACACTCTTATAAATAATGAGAGGGATCCGTGTTGCTCCTGGAAAGTCCTGCACTGCCCACGTGATACATTCAGTAGAGTTCTAAAAACATTGCTTAGATATGATTCTGGATTAAGTTGACAGGGTAGAATCATGCATTTTTTTTTTGCAGGTTTATACTGAAAAATTCCCATTCCACCACTTCCCATAGATGCTGTATTGGATTGAGGTTTGGTGGTGGTGATTAAGGTGCACATTGGTATCATTGTCATGTATATGGAACCAGCTTGAGATGGTTCCTGAAATGGTGAATTATTTTACTGGGCGTAGCCATTAGAAGATGGGTAGACTGTGGACATTTAAAAGATGTACATGGCCAGTAACCATAGTTAGGTAGGCTGTAGTAAACAATGCAGAACCTACTATCAGAATGTCACAGCGGAAATTGAGATTTGTCAGACTGGGCGATGCTTGGTGGCCTCAGTTTTCTGCTCTTAGCAGAGAGATCTTCTGCTGCTATAGTCCACCGATATCAAGTTTCTCTATGTTGTGAATTCAGAGATACGCTTCAGCATGGTTGCTACATGTGGTTACTTCAATAACTGCCTCAATCCTGTCCAGTTGAAACTGTATGTCTTTTCTCCTCTAGAATTTTTTTTAAAACAAGCTACTGTTTCCCACAGAACTGATACTCAGTGCATCAGTTTCTTAGATACTCAAATCAGCATATCTAGAACCAACAATAATTCTATGATCAAAGTCACTTAGATACCATTTAATGCCCATTCTAATGTTTGATTTCATGAGCCAAGTCTCTTAACCATGTCTTAACCATGTTAATTAGAACATATGTGTATACATTGGTGCATGCGTATATGGGTGTATATATTTAAGTGGTCATTGAGTATGAGTATATATATATATATTTGGTACACTAAAGAGGTTGGACATGCACTTTTCGTAAGAAATCAATTTGGACATGTTTGAAAATCTGACCTCTGTTTTCCACGGTTTACCTTGCATGCAGCATCAGACCATTTAATTCAGAGGTAACTGTTGTGTTACCTCTAAACACTTTTGGGAAGAGGCTAGTACTAGCAAATTTCCATTTTTTCTCTCTACTATAACCCTACTAAATTGTCACACAACATCAACAAATACTATCCGATAATGAGCTCTTTCAAATGGATACCCACCAAGGTTGGGTTTTCTACCACTGAAATTCTTATCACCATAGGGCATATTGTGAGATAATAAATGCCCATCGGCCTTGAAGGACATGTATTCATGTGTAGCTGGTGATACACAAAGTTAGATTTTTTTTTTTTTTTTTATTGTTTTGATATTTTAATCTGGCAGTTCTGTCCCATATCCTCTCCTGGTGGTTGAGTCACGTGCTATAATCTATCACACACTTTCAGATAACTAGTGGTTTTGTCACTCTATCCTGCGTAATGGATTAATCACAGACTCTCTTTGCCTGTGTTAAGATGTATCACAGAGCTGGATGTCCATGATCTATGTCTGACATGTCATTAGGGCATCATGTAGTTAAATCATGTAATCTAAATTAGGGGAAAATATACTATTTCTTAGCAGCACAAACTCCAGCATTGCACCAATTCATTAGCTTTAGTTATTTATTTATCTCGTTTTGTCCCATTCTGGGATGTAGGTCAGTATATTCCTGATCTGTGCATTTTCCAGATAAAGAAAATACTGGATAGGTAAAATTTCACACAGCCGTGCAGAGTTCAATAAAGTGAATTATTTTGTATTGACTTCTTGCAAGTGATTGCTGTATCTTAGGATACCGTAACTATGGATGGTTCAATCAGTTGAATTGAAGGTTTTTTCACAAAATCCTGCACTTTTTAATTTGTAATTAATGAAAGACACTTCAATATATTCAATGTCTCACCTCTTTTGGCCAGCTCTACCAACATTCTGAATTAAATTAAAGTATCTCCAGGCTAGAAGGAACCCTATAATGCACTATAGCTAATACCAAAAAAACAAAACAAAACACAAATTTGGGTGACAGATCCCATACCAGGGAGTGAGGTATTTAAATGGTTAGTTACTACAACCAATTTTTATTAAACACTGCTTTTGGTTAGAGTAACCCTTGCTGTGTTGGTCTGCATCCCTTTCCCATTAAATACAAATAAATAAAGCTAAAACTCACCTCCCTCCAGCACTGAGGCCAGTTGACAGCCTTGGGCAATGAACTGACTCTGTACCACCGGTTTTAATTCAGGAGAGCATGCAGGAGCTATGGGCTTTCACCGGAGGAAGTGACTGGTGTCCAGCAGATCCCAGGTCAGTTATATCAGCCCGTTGACAAATGGCTTGACTACTTATACTGGGGGAGAGCACTTGTTGACAAATAGCTTGACTACTTCCACTGGGGGAGAGCACTATTGCACTACCACAATCACTACTATTGCACTACCACAATCACTACAGTACAACAAAGAGGTTATGGTGGTTTGAGAGTTCTTTGAAAGCTACATAAAAAATTGGAAAACAACCTTTTCCAAATATAGTCTAGAATACCCTGGTTTGGAAGGTTTATTTTTTTTATCTTAGAATTTACAGATTAAGTTTTAATTTCAGCTTACTTTATTATTTAATGGAAAACAAAGAGAGGATACTTTTTTTTAGTGCATAGTGATTGTTTTGTGACATTGAAAGGTTTAGTGGTGAATTTTCTTCACCCTTCACTGTCCCTGTGTTGCACACCTGTGAATCCAAAGATGGTCCAGTAACGTCTGCTCATCTCGCCGTGTAAGGAATCCGATCATACCCACAATATGCTTCATACAGTGAGCGGAAGATTTAAAACTGTTTAAACGGCTCGAGGCTAATTTTACCAGCAGGAAGACACTGTCTGTTTCCTTTTTTTTTTTTTTTTTTTTATATTTATGTTCTGTCCGTCTCCTAGAGTTATTCAAATCAATGATACCTTGCAAACGTCTCATAGCCTGAAATGTTGGGTTTTGTCAAGAGGGATAAATGCCCATCTGCTGTATTAAGAAGTCACAGCTAATGAACAAACTAATATTTTGGGGGTATTAACTATCAATAAAGTGACTAGAACAGCTTTTTTCTGTGCATATTGTTGTGACTCAATATTTTTGGTGGCAATGTATTGCAGGCCACTAAGGTTTATAACCCTTTAAAGGCCTGTTGCTGCTATACTGCCAAATAGTAAATGAATCACCTGTTGACTTAGAAACCAGCAAAACAGAAATATAAACACTTTATACTAGTGATTAACACTGAATATTCTGGGCATGATGACGAACAGGCTGCTAGTTGTATATAATAGGGGTTGGATTTGTAAAGTGCAGTTCTGGAGGCAAAGTTCTACAAATAGAGCAATCACTTGAAACTATGCTCCAGAATTGATCTGAACACATAAACTTGAATGAAGAGTCAGAGGTTCGTTATTGCCATGCTACAAGAATGTATGCCATCACACCACCCAGCGACAATATATGACATCACTATGAAACAAAGGCTGCCAAGGCACATTGATGTTGGTTGCTATTATATTTAGCACTTAGAGCCTTATGAAACTGCACTACAGAAGGTCATTTATGACACAGAACACTGTACATGCATACCTCCCAAGTGTCCCTATTTAAGAAGGACAGTCCCAACTTTGTACAGAAATCCCTCTGCCCCTCATTTCTACCCTAATGTCCCTCTGTTATAGAAGCTCCATATTGTTGAGCTCTGCAGCAATAATTCTGCAGCACAATAATGTGTCTTTAATAAATGTGTTTAGACACTAGCACGGTTATTATAAAACTGTAAGTAATCCCCTTTACATACTTCCCATCCCAATTATTAGCGTTATACTACACATTGGACAGGTCGCACTGCACCCCCCAACGACACCAGGTAGAAAATACCAAAGGTGTAAATACAGTGGCCAACGGCTATCCATGCACAAACGGCCAGACCGCACAGCATGTCACCTATCCCAATCTTGTGAACTATACACGTTATCTACGCGTTCTTATGTTTGTACCACAAGGATACAAAATGGTCATTCTCCTTGCATGGAGAACTGTTACGTTAACAAGCTTATTGTACCTGATGTAGTGAAAGAAAGAAAATAAAAAACCTTGAAAATCCTATAAATAAACATTTTTTTTTTTTTTTTTAAATAAATGTGTTTAGAAATCAGCCTGTGTAAATTAGAAACAATTATCTTGTAAAATGCAATTTACTTGCATAAAGCATTAGTAGGTCATCTGGAATTTTCTAAATATTCCCGGTCACACCCCTAAACTTAAAGTGTCCATTTTTGTCCATTTGAAATGCTGGAGGTAGCTCATTATCATATCATAAGGGGCAGTTATGCTGGTCAGTATAACATCCCATTTGTACATATGAAGAAAAACACCATTACATCACCAATAAATGAACAAAGAAAATAATAATTGTAACCAAATGCCTCTTTAGAAGTTGTAAATATCTATTTGGATGTTTCTGTCAGTATAATATACATACCCACTCCTTTACCCATCTACATGTCCCCCGTTATACGCTTTACAAATACAATTCTGGTCCTTTGGGCATGGCTGTGTTTTTCACTTTCTTTGTGATTGGAGCTGTTACGAGGAGTTGGGGGATCAGCACCATGCAATTTATGAAAAGGAGAGATGCAATCTCTTGAACATAACAGACAAGATTCCTGTTAAAATTGCCCTCACTCTGTAAAATGTACAAGTCTCCTGGACAATCTTTAGCATTAATCTTGGCCTACATCGTGTTTTTGACAAGCATTGATTTTCTGCGTAGGATTATCCAGATGGTCATAAAAGAATCCCTCTGATAGGATTAACCCATGCTCTGATCCATCTGGTACCCTTGTAAAGGGCTGCAGGCAGGGTGCCTGCTAAGTTCTATGGCTGCGCCTCCCAGGGCTTTATCTACTAAGCTGTGCATAGATGTCACCAGTGCCATCTTTAGTGTTAATGGGGTTCCAAGAATACTGCTGTGCTCACATAAAGCCCTATAAAGAAAGCCCTAACAGACCGCACAGCAGATTTTACCTTTTATGCAGAATCTGCTTTATTAGCTTGCAATCGGCCCTGCACCTTTCATGAACGCAATACAAGTGTAAAAACAGTTATCTTAAAAGAAAATTTGGGGGGAAACGTATAAAAAACAAGCTACTAAATTCCTTCGGTGTATTACTAAAATGTAAACAAGCTTTCTGACACATGAAGGGTTAAATAAAGTACTTATTAATAAACAAATCACTTCGCACTAGTACCAATGGACTGTCCATTATATGAGCAAAATGAGCACACACACACACACAAACAAACAAACATTATTGTGCAACAGACACAATGCTCCTGTTTACAAATACCATATTCACAGTTGATGGAGAAATGGTCTCATTTTAGTCTCTGGGTGGATTCGAGATGTGTTTCCAACTCGTACACAGACCCCAAGAGACTCCAGGCTGCAGTCCAAAAAACATTTTTCACAATTCTTTATTTTCCATTATCCTGTTTTTCCAGTGGCATTAATATCCTCCTGGCTCATTTTAAGTTTTGTTACATAGCAGATTCTGTGTGCAGCCATATTGATATTTACTAACGCACAGGCTAAATGTCATGGTAACAGCAGTGTTAATGCAAGCGAAGGGCAGTGCATTCTTGTTTGTTGTGATTTAACCTTTTCTGTGAAAGAGGGGTTGTTTGCTGCATTAAGGTGAACTGAAGCCATGAAAATGAAAGTCATTTTGTATCGATGTCTGTTTGTGCTAGTAGAAAAATAATAAAGCATTATTGCTTGTCCAGGGCAGTAATAGCTCACATTGTTTCTGCAATTTTGTGAAGTACGGTGATGTTTTGCTAGGGCATCATGGGAAATGTAGTTTATGAACATCCACAGGGACAAGTTTACACTAAGGTTAAAGGGATTTACTGCTCCTAATAGACAGGAAGAGAGAATACAAGGATAATATGAGGGTGGTGTAATGGAGGAATAAAAAGTGTTTATTGGGGGCACGGCCGGACCGCCGACGGGATCAGACACGCTTTGTCTCAGCTCCCGCTTTGGGGCCGGGAAAACGGCGCAAACTGGAGGCAAAATCTTCCTAACCACCCGCAACAATACTCACCCTGATCCCCAGATCTTGGGGTACAAGGGGATACCCTTCAAGATGCCTTCCGTAACCCGACAAAGGCCCGAGGCGTGAGGAGCTTGAGTTGGGACGAGACGGCCACTCTCCTGGGTCTCAGGCCTGTGTCCGGCGTCCCCCCCCCTCTGGACCGGGGGGGTCATCCCGGTCTGCTCACACACGCAGCAACCCCTGTCATGTCACGACACGCAGGGCCGAAAACTACCACCCTGCTATAGAAAACTCTCCAGCGGTACTTGCCAAAATGGCTGCCGCACGCCAGCCACATGTGCGACCTACTGCAGGAGCAACTACCCAACGCCATCGGATCAGAATGGCTGACCCCAAGATGACGGCGGGAGCGTATCCAGGTGCAGGCTTCACGGTCAGCGACGCTCTGTCCAGGCTGGAAGCCCTTTTCGAATGCTTCGGGGACAGGTTACAAGGCAGGCTTCCCACAGGTGCTCCTCAAACATCCCCAACATGCTTACCCAAAACCACTCGGCATTACTGGCCTCCACATGTGCTCAAGGCCCTAGCCCCACAAGATGGCGGATCTTCGTGCAGGAGCACCACGAGGCACCCAGACACAGTACAGCCTCATCTTACGAAAGGTGAATACCTGCGTGAAACATGCCCTCTGCAAAGTGACCAACGACCTCCCCATGGACTGGGTATTGGATGAAGGGGTAAGAAGACTCGGACGGCCTTCGGGCACGATCCAGTGATGGCGCTGGCACAGACGACATTGCAGACCCTGTTTAACCGGGCGGACACCTGTTATGATCCTGCTTACAGAGACTTAAGTTTCTATTTTCTTTTTTATCCCTTGCATGCCTCTACTTTACTTTAGCCTATGGGTCTAACACATAGACACATTCTCTCCCCAACGTCCAGAGCAGCACATATCCGAGTTTTACATGCCATGCACCATGTCTTGAGTAAAATGTTTGTATTATGTCTTTGACTAATAATCAATGGATAACTGCTGACCTATTTGCAGGTCAATTCGCTTGATGGTACAAAGAGAGACTCATGTGGGAGTGCCATGCTTGTGACTTCTCCCCAATACATCTAAGCTTGGCAAGCTCTGCCTCTGCGCTAGGCACCTAAAGTTAACTATGTGACCTGTTCCAGCAGTATATGCCTGTATGCTATGCCCACTATTCCTGCTTTCCAGGTGATCGCTCCATTATATGTTAACTCTCTTTTATGCCTTCCGATATTGCTGGTGTGTTTGTTTCACTCCGCACTCAAATGCTAAATTAGAAGTATATATGCCCTAAGTGTAGGATTAAAAACTGGATAAACAGGTTGCAGCTTATGATATAGCCGTCCTCTGACAAAGCCTAATTTAACGCTAATGATGCGATGGCACTATCCAAAAGTCTCACCTTATATTGTACGAGCACCCTAACTAAGCTACTAATCTCATAACAGCGACTGTACACATGCTTTAGTTTAACACAGCGACTTCACAGTGATACAGGAAATATCTAGATAATAAAGCGACGATACTCAACATAAATACCATTGTTAGGCTACGGTTACCAATTGACGAGGTAATTCATTAAGACAAAGATAGTTACCAAGCCTGTACTTAGCTTGTATTATAAACCAAAAAAATGTGTGTTTAATCTGAATGCTATACAACAGTTAACCAATATGTGTTTTTTCAACTGTTTACAAATGCTGTTGTGGCATTGTTGACATGCGATTGTTATTTCAAGCACAGCAAAAATAAAGAATAAAAAAAAAAAGTGTTTATTAAATAATGACTATTAGAACTAAACAGGATTAATTCCTGAAATATAAATCTAACAAAACTAAAGGTTTCTGTTTTGCTATTCTGTAGAATTAATATTTCTCACATAACACAGCATTTTGAACATCATTAAAATAATTTTTAAAAATTAGCAAAACTATGCTATATATGTCAGGGTTTATTATTAATTCTATACTATAGCTATCGATTTCAACAGGAAAACGTGATTTGTACCAGAGTAGTTCACAGACCAGTACTATTTCCAACCTTACTAATGTATGTATACTTCCATTATAGTAACAAAGTTGGAAGTCTCCTGTCAACTGTGTGCAATCGATTGTGAGATTTTGGAAACAAACAAAATAAACCTTTCTCTTTATGATCCCATAATCAAATCCTCTATGTTTCTACTGGACAGGCCGAGCGGGGAGATAAGGCCTCTGGCATCTTGCACTAGACTGCCAAGACACATCTATTGTTAAAGATACGATGACTTCCTCATTCTTGGTTCAGTAGCCCAGCTATAACTATATCATGCGCCATAGTCATTGTATGGGATACAATTGCTATGATTACCCTATAAATTCCACCCCTGAAAAGCACACCTATTTTCTTACTTCTTGCCTCTTAACTCTGAAAATCCAACAAACCATACAGAGCTCAGCCAATGCCAAATACATAGGAAATTCTGTCTGATGTGATGATAATCTAAGTAAGATGATAATGCTAAGTAAGACGAGTCTCATTCATGTTAAATGGGTAAGGCATTCCATTCTATAGAACCCTGCTAGTGTTAAATGAGTAGGACATTCTATTCTATACAACCCTGCTAATGTTAAATGAGTAGGACATTCCATGTTATACAACCCTGCTAATGTTAAATGAGTAGGGCATTCTATACAACCCTGCTAATGTTAAATGAGTAGGGCATTCTATACAACCCTGCTAATGTTAAATGAGTAGGGCATTCTATACAACCCTGCTAATGTTAAATGAGTAGGGCATTCTATACAACCCTGCTAGTGTTAAATGAGTAGGGCATTCTATACAACCCTGCTAATGTTAAATGAGTAGGACATTCTATTCTATACAACCCTGCTAATGTTAAATGAGTAGGACATTCCATGATATACAACCCTGCTAATGTTAAATGAGTAGGGCATTCTATACAACCCTGCTAATGTTAAATGAGTAGGGCATTCTATACAACCCTGCTAATGTTAAATGAGTAGGACATTCTATTCTATATCACCCTGCTAATGTTAAATGAGTAGGACATTCCATGATATACAACCCTGCTAATGTTAAATGAGTAGGGCATTCTATACAACCCTGCTAATGTTAAATGAGTAGGACATTCCATTATATACAATCCTGCTAATGTTAAATAAGTAGGGCATTCCATTATATACAATCCTGCTAATGTTAAATAAGTAGGACATTCTATACAACCCTGCTAAAGTTGAATGAGTAGGGCATTCTATACTAACCTAATCATGTTAAATGAGTAGGACATTCCATGCTATACAACCCTACTAACATTAAATGAGTAGGACAGTTCTCCAACATGATGTGTATTATATCATCTGTAACATGAGCTTGTTTTTGATAGATGTAGGGTTGGGTTTGGTATCTCATAGTAGTGGTTTCAATATGTGTATCTCATGATAGTTGTTTCAATATGTGCAAAGACTGATAAAAATGATGATAAAGGATGAATGGAGATGACTTGTGTAATGAATTCCAAACCTCTTTGTGAATTTCCAATCTCCTGTAACATTGGATCTGTCATATGGCATGTTTTATTGCTACCACATACATGCAATATGTAAGAAGAGTACATATGCATTCTGTTGTATTAGCTAATAAAAATAGCTGTGGGTTGCTTTGATGGAACAAAAACATTATATTTGCTAATTTAATTTAAACTCACTTACTTTTTAGATTTTATCCTCAACAGACCTTTAAATTTCACTTAATTTTTATGTATGGCCTAGATCTCCAGATGTTGTAGAACTGCAACTCCCAGGATGTTTTGCATGCCTTTAGAATGACAAAGTATCATGTAAACTGTAGTTTTAAAAGATCTGGGGATCTACTTTTTGGGCACCCCTGGCCTACATAATCAATCCAGAATATAATAAAATAATATTCAAATATATCATTTTTAAATTGTAGGGTAATAGCTCCTTGATCCAAGGATACATCTGACTGCCATTCTGGGGCCAAGAAGGAATATTTTCCTAGTTTGTTGCAAAACTGGAAGTGCTTCAGATTTTCTTTTTGCCTTCTTTTGGATCAGCAGCAAAAACAGATGGGAGAAAGGCTGGACTTGATGGACACACGTCTCTTTTCAGCTGTGTAAATATGTAATTATTGTATAAAATTGCTGCTCACCTGGCTGGACCATATTCTTATATTATGACACATATTCTTATATTTTGACAACAAAAAATAGAGTGTAAAAATTAAGGTGAGCCCCATTTGTGATCACAACAACATGGGAAGTCTCCATAGTAATACTGAAATTATGGAATGTCTATGAGCACAGGCCAGTGGTAAATAAATTTAATTCAGTATCGTGTGTGTCTCGTCTTTGCCTTCCAGGACCTCTCAGAGGGGGCTCATGCTCATTTACATAAACACTGGAGAGAGTTCGTTGTGGCTGCCACTGATGCTAATGGTACATAAAGTAATGTAGTAATTTCTCCTTGGAAGGCTCTCCGGGTGACAAGCTCCCCTGCTTTGTCTACTAGTGGATTCAATCATTAGATAATCATAATATGTCAGAGCCAGGATCTGTGAGGGGTCCTGGACTATCGCTGTATGAGGTTAAACTATTCCATTGCCAAGACTTTAAAATATGAGCATAGGATGCTACTTTTATTTTAACCCACTGGAAGACTGGTGAGTATGCAGTGTAAATAATTGGCTTATTTAGAATCTAATAATGCAATCTTACCAAGTTTATAGTAAATTTAGAAACATTTATGACATACTTTAAAACGGTTATCTTGCTATATTTTATTTATATGTGTTTGTTTAAAAGTGTTTGCTTGCTGGTTTAATAAAATAATTGTCAAGCAAGCATGCTTGTGGTTACTAATGGAGGGTGTGAACGCAGTCACTGGGTCTTCTAACCTATGCTCAGATCCTCACTGAGTGTCAAACCATAAGGAGTAATTAATAAAGTTTGCACTAGGCAGAGGTGCAGACCATGCACTCCACAGCCGTTACACCATGGAACCATTATTAAAGAGGCACTGAGGCATTGACATGGCCTGGGGTCCGGTGGCCAGGGCGGGAGGCAGGTAAGTGACAGATTGACTGCAGTGGGACTGCCTGGGTTGTCAGCCAGATCCACCAACATATACTTAATAAAATTATATAATTATGCACAAATAATATACCGTCTAATGAAATTATATATATATATATATATATATATATATATATAAAATGTTATTCTGCATGTATATTTATGTATTATTTTAACATTATATATTGGGAGACCTGATGACAATTCAGGCAGAAAGTCATGAGATTTTGATTTGCAAGCCCTATATTTAAACTGTAATTTTCAAAAACACCATAAAACCTGTACATGGGGGGCTACTTTTGAACTTGTGAGACATGGTTGAACACAAATATGTGTATTTTATTGCAGTAAAAGTTAACAGTATTAAGACATTCACAGTTGAAATGACATGCAGAACTTGTAACAAAATGTATTTTTTTCATTTTTTTTTTTTAATTATGCTTCATAAATAAATATTTTATATGAAATGAAAGCCCTATTTTTTTGCTGAATAAAATGACACATTATATGGAGAAAAGTATGGGACAAAAGAGGGACACACCTCTTAATTATTGAATTCAGGTGTTTCATTCACCTATTTCCACAGGTGCATAAAGTCAAGCACATAGTCATGCAGTCTGCATTTACAAACATTTGTGAAAAAAAAGAGTTGTTCTGAAAAGCTCAGTAAATGCAAGTGTGATACTGTGATAGGATGCCACCTTTGCAATAAGTCAATTTCATCTCTGCTTGATATTCCATGGTTAACTGTAAGAGGTATAATTAGAAAATGGAAGTGTTTAGGGACAGCAGCAACTCAGCCACGAAGTGGAAGCTCACATACAGTCACAGATCAGGGTCAACGAGGACTGAGGCGCATGGTACGTAAAAGTCACCAATTATCTGCCAATTCCATAGCTGATGAGTTACAAACTTCCACTGGCATTATTATCAGCACAGAAACTGTACGGGAGCCTCATGGCCGAGCAGCTGCATGGAAGCCTCACATTACCAAGTGCAATGTCAAGTGTCGGATCAAGTGGTGTAAATCACGTCGCCACTGGACTCAGGAGCAGTGGAAACGTGTTCTGTGGAGTGACGAATCTCGCTTCTCTGTTTGGAGAACGTTACCTGCCTGACTGCTTTGTTCCAACTGTATTGGTTTGGTGGACAAGGGATAATGGTATGGGGTTGTTTTCAGGAGTTGAGCAAGGCCCTTTATTTCCATTTAAGAGAAATCTTAATTCTTCAGCGTACCAAGATATTTTGGACAATTCTATACTTCCAACTTTGTTGGAACCATTTTGGGCAGGCCCTTATCTATTCCAGCATGACTGTGCCCCAGTGCAAAAAGCAAGGTCCATAAAGACATAGTTGGATGAATTTAGTATGGAAGAACATAACTGGTCCACACAGAGCCCTGACCTAAACCCCATTTAATATCTTTGAGATGAACTGTAATGGAGATTGCAAGCCAGACCTTCTCATCCAACATCAGTGCCTGACCTCACAAATCCTCTACTGGATGAATGGGCAAAACTTCCCACAGAAACACTCCCAACACTCTTGTGGAAAACCTTCCCAGAAGAGCGCAAAGTGGGGAGAAGGGGACAACTGCATATCAATGTCTATTTAGAATGCAATTTTATAAAGGTCACCGTCGGTGTATAGTGTATATAAAATGTGTGGGTGCACTTAATATGAAAGAGATAAGTTATGGTTTAACAGACTTATGGCGCAAATTCCATGTTTTGTTTTGGTTCACAACGTCTACAATTACCTCCATCCCTATGGGGTTACTAAGCAACAGATGTTTCCTACTATTAACCACAAGTTCATTTAACAAAAAAAACATTTAAAGATTCATTTAACAGTGAATTGTAGTGAATTAAAAATACTGTAATTATAGCAGACGTGGGGGTATTTTTCCCAAATCAAGCAATTTGAAATTTTGCCATGCATTTTCCATTTTACTTCGATTCAGTATTTATTAAATAAACCCCATAGAGTATTACTAGGAAGAAATTTTACCATGTTCCAGATATGAAGGTGTGCCATCTGACGGGTCCAGCCGACGCGCTCTTCTTCCATGTTTTGAGTTATTGTGAACAAACATATTATCGGACACTGCAAGCACATGGCCATCCACATTGACTGTGGTGGAGACGACAACCTGTAGGAAAACAAATATGTTGGTCAGTTAACAAGAATGTTAAATCATAGATACAGTGAGTCAAATTTAATTCTCATCACATCACAAATCATGAGATTGCTCATAAACACACATTAACTGCAGACAGTTTAGATCTATTGCATTTACATGGTGTATAATGGTAGCAGATACTTCTTCTTGTATATATCATATATCTCTTGTACCACACTAAATCATTTAAAAATATGATCTTCGTACTGTCTTTTTTACCATAGCAACATATATTGTTGTTTTTTTTTTTTTGCTCATCAATCAACATATGCAGTGTATGAGGGGTTAATAATTATCAGGAATAAAGCACACCTGGGCACACCTTCACCCATATTTGATGGCTGAGGGGATAGATAAGAATAATAATAATAATGAGGGGTTCAGTGATCTCGCCTTTTAACCAGGAGAGAGCCTTGTACACTATGTGCTGTAATGGGACGTGGGCAAAACTGCACAGACAAGTCCATTGTATAATTTGCTAATTAATTTAATAAGTCTTATTAGGTTAGCCCCGTCAGTAAAATATTGTCCCATGCATACGTTCAATGCCAGTTGCCCCCAAAGTAGTGCCACCACCCCATCCTGTAATGTAAGAGTATGCCCCGTGTCCATGAAACTGTGGGCACTATGAAAAAAATAAATAAAAAAATGCCGGCTGGAACAGAATTTTACGCACAAAAACAGATGCTGCTAGCACAATGGTGGGCTTCAAAATGGCAAACAATTTTGCAGCACAACTGTAAGCATTAATGTGATTGTCTGGTTTGCTCTACCTAACTCTACTGCTTTTTTTTTACTGTGATACAATGGTTTAACCCACTGCATTACAGCAATTTGAAAAAAGGTGCCAATATCATTACGCTCACTGACCATCAGGTTACTAAGCTATGATCTGAAGTAAATATTAGACTAGCATGGATTTTTGCCATTTTTATCACTGCTGAATTGTTTTCTGTAAAACATGAACACTTTGTATGAAATAGAAGTGATAGACAAATATGAAGCCAGTTTGGTCAGTAGAATTGTGATAATGTATACAACAACTGAGTGAAGATGTATGCATCTAGTTATATATTCAATGTACAGCAATAACAATTATCCCTGTGTGTTTGAAATATTGGTACATGTCACATCTTATTCACCGGAATCCATCATATTATCATGGGGATATCTCCACCAGGAATTCGAAGTAATTTGGTTGGTAAGTGACACAATTACTCTACTATACAGAAAAGACCTCTCAATAAAATGGGATTTAGATTATTTTATTTATATTCATGTTATTAGGACACTTTTCTCTGTAGTGGGTGTATACATCTCACTGCAAAAGATAAGATTAAAGATATTTAACCATTATAACATTGGTAGTGGAGTAAAAGTCTTATAAATATAGTGGTTTGGATTCTGAAATGATTGGTTTGACACCTACTTTCCTCCACAATATCTTTGAAGCTGCAATTTTCCCTAAACATTACAATTTATTTGACCTGCGTCTCTGACATGCAAGGGTAGGTATATTTTTAATAAACGTAAGCCAACGAAGATTTAGTACATAATATATGTGTTGAAGCACTTTGCTATCCCATTAACCCTTTTAGGATAGATAAAAGGAATAGGATCAGGGTTGAGCAAATCCATTATTACTGTAGTGGCCTGACAAATCTATGATCCAAAAAGGGTTAAGTAGATGTGGAAAGGGAAATCCTCAGATCTGTCATTGACCTGCGATTCTCCTTCAAGGAACAGAATTAACTGTGAAAACCAAAAGTGGCGCATTTATTCATCTTACACCTAAATGTAATAATTGTCTGTTAATTGCAGCCTAGTCTGCCACCTCGTACAATGCACGTAATCTTGCAGTCTTGCTCTGTTCCTCTTTAATCCACCTATTATGTTGACTAATTAACTTTGCCAGACAGTTTATTCCTTTCACCATTATCAGCTCCTGTCAGCCGCAAGCTTCTGGCCGCCGAGGGGGGAGTCCAGCCTGGTTGATTGATCACCGATAGATTGACATGCAGATTCATTTAATTAGAATCACCTTGCTTGCGATATGAGAGAGTCCATCAGACTAATAGGTCAGTTTCTTACTGTTTCCAGCACAGCTGGCTATTATAACAATATTATAAAATACTTTGTTTTCTCACTGGCATTTTTACGTATTTTTTTTTTTTGTAAACCTCTTACCCAGTTTTCTACTCTGCTTTAAGTGTGACATGAAGATCTGACATGATTACCTAGTTAGAATTAGCCCAGCTCTGAAGTGTTTAGCTATGGTACAACGATCTTGTTTTAATCTAAATGATGTCACCGATAAACATCTAAGACCATTAAATACAGAGGCTTCTCCATAGGGTGATGATTTATAATGATCAGACACCATGTTGAAAGGAGAAACACCCTATTGCACAGGGATGGACAAAATAAAGATTCCAAGCCAGCAGTTGTTCTATTATAACAGTTGGATATCAATTATTGGCCACCCCTGCTGTAGAATATCAATTAGAATCCATATACAATATGAGGTAATTCTCGTCTCAACAGGAGTAATGTCAAACCCTAAATGTATGTTTTGGCTCTTTGGACCTTGTCCACGAGGTACAGCCGATCTCTACAGGTATTTCTTTTAAATAGATCTACTCAATATTGACACAGTTAAGGGGGACAAGACGCGACACACTCAGATTTTTATTCTATGATAAGACTGGGAGGTAAATGAATACGTATGTTCTCAACTCACCCTATGGAAACTACCACATTCTGGTGCGTAATAAGAACTGCCATAAATTCAAATAATCAGCGCTACATTTTATATTCAGAAAAATGTTCTATATATTTTTTTTTGGGTTCTTCCCTAGAGTAAAGAAAGTAGGGTCACAGTTTGACACATATAATAACGCTCTACAAGAATTGTTAAAAACTCAGGAGCAGCGTGGCATAGAAGAACAGATGGTTATATTTACACCACGAGAAAACATCTTGCTCTTTGCAGTATTTAGAATTATTTGCACTCAGTGGAAGTCTGTTGTTTTGAGATAAAACTGCTTTGTTATTTAGGAATCCTCACAATATTCTTACATTATTCTGACAGAAAACATAGGTAGCATTTTCTAGTTTCTTTTACACGCTATGAGTGATTATGTGCCTTGTCAGATTTATTTCAATATCTAAATCAGAAATGTTACATTTCTCCCCTCCAGCTTTTGTGAGACTTCAACTCAAGCAGTGTTTGTAGAATTGTAGTCCTACTAGCAGCTGGAAGGTTATGACTGAAAATACCTGATCTAAATAGAATGGATATGATTGGTCACACTTATGTGGTACTGGTAACATTAAATTTTGCTTGCTGGTAGAATGCTCTATTTTCATTGTTTTTTTGCAGGTATCCTGGGTAATATTCTCATAGTGGTGTATTGTATGCTATCTTGTTTGTGCCTTTTGTTGTTCTCCTGTCTCCTATTTTTAAAATAAAATAGATAGAATGGCCAGATTCAAAGGTTATGCTAAAATAAACAAAAAACAAACAAACAATAAATTGGTGCCTATCAAAGACTTATTCAGTGTGATTAATAAGCAATAACAAGTTAACATTACTTCACATAATCTGGAGATACACAACAAAAACTCTCACTAAGTGGTGTAGCTATTACATTTATGTTCTTGTCACTTCCATATAGCCTGTAGAAACTTGTTTATTTAGATATAATGAATTTCAATGATTATATTAATTTATCAAATGTTTTACCAGGAAGGATACATTGAGATATCTATATATGTTTTCCATGTGCTTCTATTTCAATTCACTGATTAAGTCAAACTATTTTGAAATAGTTCTTGTGCACCATTGCATCAACCTGACTCCCTGAGCATCTTTTGGTACGCTTGTGCTATTCTGATTAAACATTTCCTTGGTGTCCCCAGATGTAGAACACCAGAGAATTAACCCAGAATGGCAGGACAGGAGCCTGAACTCGGAATGGCTCGCTGAAAGCTGGGACAGTTGGAAGATATTCATTCATCGTTTATAGAAATTGGAAAAAAAGTAAAAATAAAATCGAAATTATGTAGCAATTCAGAGTTTAGTGAAAACCCTGTTAGCGAATTCAACAAGAAAAGTACTTGATAAATTAGCGCAAACACTTTTCAAATAATTAACCAATACCTAAACAATTAGCAAGTGGTTTTACACAATAACAAAACAAGTACCACAAACACCTCCCCTGATTTCATAATGTGTGGCGGCAACATCACCAAAACGATTCCAGGTTAATCAATTAAAACAAGCAAATAAAAGACAAATAAGCACTGTTACACTAATATAACTTAGCACAATGAATAGCTCAACAAATACACGTTATTATAATACCCAGAATGTCCAATCTGAACATGTTTAGAGAAACACATATGCATTAAAATGTCAATTTGGACAACAACAGGTTGTCCCCTACTATCATCACCACTGCTCTATAAAAGGGTCAAACAGGCAGTATAGATCTTTCCAAGATGGGTCCACTATGGTTGTTTTTAACTTTGTGATCTCGACTCAAGATGTTGTGAAGTATGATGCATATGAAACTTGTAAGTTATCTGATGGCATTTCTATGATTACAATTTCCTACAAATGCCACCAGTATGTTAAAAAGATATATGTACGTATGCATTATTGCCACATACAGTAAGTACAGTTATGTACACAATCAGTACTATACAGGGGATTGCATTATGCTACTGCACCTCATAAAGAATCACTAGGTACTGAGTGCACTCAGATCCTTCCTTCCTCCCTCTTGTTTTTACAAGACTGTTGCCATGAAGTCTGGCCTAAAAAGGCTGTTGTAGTGTATGGGATAATTGACAGATACCTTAGAGCAGGGGTGGGCAATCTTCGGCCCTCCAGATATTTTGGACTACATCTCCCATAATGCTCTTATAGCCATAATGCTAGCAAAGCATCAAGGGAGTTGTAGTCCATGCTGGGTGAAGACTGGTGCTGGTGTAAAGTCAAAAGTCTAATTTTATAGCCTAAATCCCATTTTTCACTGCAAACGGGAAGGGTAAGCAGTGCGAATAACATTATCAATCACTCTCCAGTTTTTCACCTAGGTAAAAAACTGTAGCAAAGTGATAAATATAATTTTTTCTCAATCTATGGTTCCATATATCATGGTCAATCAAAAATCTAGAGTTCACTTCATTTATTTACAGGCTTATTATTTTACAGATATGGTGCTCTGTTTCTGGCTTGTGGTTGAAGACACAAAATCTATTTTATGAAATTTCTCTTTATTGCAAACGCTAACGAGGAAAAAAAACAATAAATACTAAGAATTTTCTTTTACAAAAGTGTCATCCAATTTGACAGCATAAAAGCTCCTGTTTCTCTGAATTTCAGAGAATATTCATATTCAGCAATAAAAATTATAGCAAATGCCGATTATGTATATAGATTTCTTAGTACTAGGGCGGGATGGGGGATGCATGTTTTGTATTGATCTTATCCTGTTAGCCACATGGGGCTTGTTATATAAAACAACAGGAAGATTTAAAGATGGAGTTCTTACTAATGTAATAATAATGGTTGACAATCAATTCCTGTATGCATTGACATAACCTTTTTTCATGTTGCCATGTATAATTTAAAAAGCCACCATTGTAAATCTGCAAATAAAATGTTGTATACTACATTAAAGCAACACTGTCACTGTCTGGGGAGTTTGCAGTATTTGCAAAGACTCCCAATGGTGACATCCCCGCTGGGGTCCGTTGTCCAAGGGGTGTGGGGCAAAGGTGAGTTCTTCGTACCTGAACCTGCCATCGCAGGCATCTCCATCTTCTCCTGGTGGGTCCACTTGAAGCACCAGGAACCAACGTCACTGCTGAACCCTTGCGCATGCACGATAGTACAGCATTGAGGTCTCCTCAGATAAAGCCAATTCCCTTCCAGATGATGGTACCTCCACTTAGAAGTGTCAAGCTTATAAAATATACAGAGACACAGCAGTCCTTACATTTTTTCAGTATATCGCTTGACAGGGTTGGAAGTTCAGTGAAATTCCAACATACGTCAATATGAGTTATTTCATAAATATTTTATCTCAATAAAATAATAAATTTGCACGGGGGTGACAGTGCCGCTTTAAACACCAGATTAATATCTAGAATGGAGTCAAATTATTTTAGAAAGTGTGCATTCAATTGCAGATTTGACTACAAAATGATGTGTAATAAAAATCCTACATTCAATTTTTAGCAGATGTATTTATTTGTGCATCTAAAAAAAATTAAATAATATAACCAAATCATGGATGTAATTTCCAATTTTTACAAAACATGTTTTTTTTTATGCGACTTTAATTTTACTTTTTTTGCAGTAAAACTAAGCAGCATTGTCTTTCCAAATCAATACTTGATAAAGACCTGAACAGGTCAAAACATTGCACGGTCATCTTTTTTTTGACTATACTAAAGGTATATTCAAAACACTGTAACCACTTGGTGACATCTCTCTGTTTTAGTTTAACCATTTTAGCGTTAATCCATTTGCAAATGGTTTAATACCGAATGAGAATCCCCTGCAGTTCAGCAGCAATGGGCAAATATAATTGGCTAAGAGCATCAGATGACCACTTTCAGCCCATCACAGCCCCCACATACAGGTATGAATTGGTACCCGAGTCATGCCTCTAGCAGGGATCTTTATTCTGTAAACAAATTATAACCACATGGGCTACCTGTTCTTCACTACTATTGTCTGTTGTAAAGAAATTGCTTAGTATGTTAAAAGATCCCCAAGCCACATTCACACATGAATTTCTCATCAGTAGCTGTTCATTGTAGCCGTGGACAAGAGCTATATAACTGACAGATCTGATTTCAGTGTCACACGAGCTAATAACCATTATTGAGCATAGATGCATAGTGTTGCAATCATGACTACTTTAACCTTATTTATACTGCAAGCTCAGTGGGTCAGGGATTTCTATTATCTGAATATTTATTGTACCATCTCTTAAAATGTCTTTAAGGATAATGTACATCACTATTGATATTAAATACCTACTGTGAAATACTAAGTGCTTCTGACAATGTTCTAAGAATTAAAATATACATACATAAACCCTTGCTTGTAAATACCATCAAATTTTATATCATAATTTTAAAAAGTCGGACCCTCTCAATTTCTGAGAAAGAAAATATATGCTTCCTTGAGAAAATAAAAAGATGCCTTTAACCCCTTAAGGACACATGACCTGTCATGATTCCCTTTTATTCCAGAAGTTTTGTCCCTAAGGGGTTAAGTCACATTGTTTTCTGGGATAAATATACAGAACATATACTCCACTTTAAACACTTAGATCAATCGGCTCCATACTGTTTCTCTTGATAATTGTTACACTACACTATGTCACCCATGAATCAATCCATAATGCGTTGTAACAAAGAGGTCTAAGAATCATGCTATAATATAGGCCAGGCAATACGTGTTTACCGATGCAGAAAGGTGCTTTGCTATTTGTATTTCTTCTAACCTTCTAAATCATTTATTATGGAATTATCTGGGACTGCTGACTTAATGGCGTTGCCTACGATACACACGCTACTTCCTGAGCATGGAGGAACGTGATTAATTCTGGGAAAATGCAAAGGTCACTCTAATTGACATGACCTGCGTAATTAAGCAATCTCTGTTTACACGTTGCGAGGCGCCACTGCTGTGAAGATGGCACTCCTGACAGGATGTCGTTACAAGTCTAGAGATCATCAGCCTTCTGCATGTTTCTGCCAGTCACCTACACAGATCTCTGCCTGCAGAGAATGCCCGCAGCCCGCTATCACCTAGAACACAGCTCATGGCTGGAACATGCAGTACAGATGACAGAGGTTTTCGAACAATAGCAATTTATGTGCAATTAGACAGGTCCACTTAAACCGTGATTGCAATCTAGATTACAGGCTACAGCATGTCTCTAATACAGAAGAACATTTATCATCACTTGATCCAGTCAGGCCATCGTTGCTATTTACAAGCTAAGACTGTTTGAGTAATGCTTCCCATGGACCACTTCCAGTAGCAATGACCAAGTGATGCTGCATAATTAACACCGCATTTTTATCCCTTTGATGCTAATATGGATATGCGTGAAGCTATCACTCCTTTATAATGTGATATAAGAATTATGTACTGCAGCTTTTTTTATAGATTGAATCTTTTTGTATCTACTTAATGCACAGATATTTCCGATGTTCTAATTTCAGATGTCTTGTTCTATTATTTGAAAAATACTACAACTCCAAGGCAAAGCACATGTCTTACATCAAGGCGAGAATTAAGAATTACTGAATGAGGACTTTATCTTAGATTGTGTAAGTCCAGCAATAATTACTCAGATATGAGTAGGCTGAAGGCTATTTTACTGGCAGAGAAGTATGTCATGAATTGTGTAGTACATGTGTACTGCAGTTATTTATTACTTACAGTGGCCCAGTCTGACCTATAGGACCATGAATGAATATAGCATATTTCACCACTCAAAGCAGCCAAAATGAATGGTTAAATCAAAATCGATCAGGTTATGTTATGGTTCCCCACCTGTCCTTGTTTTTTGCGTGTATGAAACAAAACCCCAAGAATTACCTTATCACTTTCAGTAGAATTTTTTCTTTAAAAAAAACTTTTTTTTTGCATTGACAGATTAGTAGTGCAGATGCAAATGCCATGGCTTACGCAGAAGCTATCAATCATAAGTGTACTAGTCAGAGTATATTGCATATTTAACAAGAATTATGGGGAGTCTTGCAGTACGACATTGGTCAGGTTGCCAGCAGTATCATTCTGTCAGATTTTGTAACGGTAATATGAACATTAGAGTAGGTAATAATTACCAAAAAGTTTAGAAAAGAAGAAGTAACACAACAAAAATAAAGTTAAAGGCTCGGCGATGTCTAGGGAGTACATATCTTATTCCCTCTGTGAAGGTGCTAGGGTTCGGTTTGGTTGGGGTATGTGTGTGGTTGGGCGTTTCTTACGTGTCTGATGTTGACTCATTGTATTACTCCCACAACTCCCATATTTTAGTAAAGGTTGGGACAGTATTTCGGACCTGTGCAGTTAACTTGTCCATGATATAGTTATCCCTTATTTTTGAGTGTACTAAGGTCATGCTAGGTAGGTCTGGGCTAGCCCATTTTTGTGACAATGCCCTCCGTGCTGCCAGGTATATCATATTAAGTAATTTCTGCTCATGTCGGTTGAGTCCCTCCATGGGTCTGGATAACAGACAGCCCCATGGGTCCAGTGTCATCCTTCTCTGCAAAACCTGGGAGCTAAGGGTTACCACTTTTTCCCAGTAGGCTTTTACGTTCGGACATTGCCACCACATATGTATGTAGCTTCCTTTGTCACCACATAGGTGCCAACGTGTGTCTGTAGTGCTTAATTTCATATGGTATTGTTTTACCGGTGTCATGTACTATCTAAAGAGTGTCTTGTAGCACTGTTCTTGGAGCGTGACACACATTGACACCTTGGTGCATGCCTCCCAGATTTCTTGCCAGTCTATTCCATCTAGAACCTCTCCCAGGTCGGCTTCCCATTTATCTGTGTATTTGAGGGTTCCCCATTCCCCTTACTCTGAGCTAGTGTGTTGGTATAAGAGCGTGATAAGTTTGGTCTGGGTCGTTTCCTCACAGCAGAGCTTTTCCAAGAAGGTTAGAGGCCCTGGGGAGATAGCGCAGCTAAGCGGACAAGGGCACATGTAGGAGTGTGGGGATAGATGCATGGGATTGGTAAGGAAAGAGTGTGTGGGTGGGATTATGTTCTGTGTAAGTTAGTGTGGGGGAGGTCTTACCTCAGTGCCACTTGGGATTTGGGCCAGCAAACAGCTTCCCTCCCGCCCAACCTATTGGTATATTTAGTAACAGCTAGCTGGGGGTATGTCCTTGCCAATTGAGTTTGAGGGGTTACGTTTAAGTATATGGAATGAGATGAACAAGTTTTTAAGGTCTCAACCTCCCCTGCTTCAAAGGTTTAACATTAGGTTGCCTGAGGTCTAGTGCCCATCGAGCGTGGATAAGGTCGGCTGATGGCGGGCATTGGAATGATATGTTTTTCAACGACGAGGGGGGGAGGTGAGAGGAAGTGGTGATTAGGAACCACTGTATGTTTATTGGCAAGAACGGTTGGGTCACTGTATAACACTATGTGTGGAGTTAATTTATGTCTAACGTTTTGGTTACAGAAAAAGAAGAGATTTAATAAATAAAGATGTGTTATGCAGTAATTTAGTTTGTGATAATAAATGCTGTGGCCTGTTTTCATCCATACTAAGTGGTCTGTCGTTATTGGGGGGTTGAATGGGGTTCGCTTTTGTTCTAGGCTGCATCGCGATTCCCCACTACGTACATACATGTTTGTTTTGCTGCTGCTTGGATCTCTGGTGTGTGGGCAAAGTCCCTGATCTGCAGGTATAGGAAGTAGTCCCTGGTTTGAAGTGTAGCTTTGTTTTTTAAGTGGTCGTAGGTGACTACATCATTGTTTATATATAGATGAATGTATCTTTGTAGCCCTGTGGCTTCTATGCCTCTGAAGTCCCTAGCTCTGAGTCCCGGGGGAAATGCACGGTTCCTGAAGACTGGGGTTAGTGGTGAGGGATCGTTCCCTAGTGCATATTTACTCTTGACCTGGTCCCATATTTGTAGGGAATTCAGAATGGCCGGGTAGGTGGTTCTCAAGATGGGTCTTGGGAACCCATAGATAGAATTGGGGTAGGTCCGCTCCTGTCAGTAGTGACTCTATGTCTACCCAGTGTCTACAATCCGAGGGTGAGTGCCAGTGAATGATCTGGGCCAGGTGGGCAGCTAGGTAATAGTGGTAGATATGGGGCAGGCTCAGACCCCCCTGTCCTTGGGTCAGTATAGTATGTTTCGGGCTATTCGAGAGGCCGCTTTTTCTGCCATATAAAGGAATCTATTGCCTTCTGCATGGTTGTCATGTCTCCTTTTGTGAGCCTGATGGGTAGGGATTGAAACAGAAAGAGCAGTCTTGGCAAGACATTCATTTTTACCGCATGTAGTTGCCCCAGCCAGGATATTGGGTTGTCAGTCCACGTCTCTAGGTCGTGCATAAGGGTTTAAAAGAGTGGTGTGTAGTTTCACTTGTGGAGGGAGGCAGGGTCTGTTGTCAGTGTAACTCCCAGGTATTTAAGCTCCCTAGGTTCTATTCTGTAATTATAATCTTGCCTAATGGACGCTGTCTCTGAGGAAGTTAGATGAAAGGGCAGTGCTACTGTTTTTTTATAGCCCGAGATTTCCCCATATTGTGTTATGAGGGCCAGGAAGTGAGGCAAGCTCTGGATCGGGTCTGATAGGGTCAATAGC
Source organism: Pelobates fuscus (assembly GCF_036172605.1). Taxonomy (NCBI): domain Eukaryota; kingdom Metazoa; phylum Chordata; class Amphibia; order Anura; family Pelobatidae; genus Pelobates; species Pelobates fuscus. The sequence goes on from NC_086319.1 coordinate 176,780,401, forward strand.
ACATCGGCCGCATATGCCGAGACCTTAAAGGACTGGTGTGCTATTTCCACCCCTCTAATCTCTAGCTTCTATCGTATCACGATCAGCAGTGGCTCAAGGGTGAGCGCAAAACGCAGCGGTGAGAGTGGGCGTCCCTGTCGTGTTCTATTGCGCAGAGGGAAGTGGGTATTTCAGTTGAATTTTACATGTTCATAGGACCATGCTCTTCTCCCACAGCTACTGAGTGCAAGCTCAGTGTCACATCTCCTCTTTGGCACTCACATTGTTAAATATATAACTCTCAATTCTATTATCAGCATAATATCATATAACTGCTAGCTTTGAATGATCAAGTTATGTATTCTAATTGTTTCTCTCTCTTATCCAATATTCTACTAACCTGGCTTCTGTCTCATATATTAAACCTGTGCATATCTTTAAATTAATACATGCTATTTATTGCTCATGCTCCCAAACAATTTTAGGGAGCAACAAGTTCCATAATAATAATTACTGGCTTGATTTTGTTCTTTCCTATAGAAATGTGTCATGAGATTATTTTGAGTAAATTTTTGCAAATTATTGTGAACTCAAGTTACCTACTGATTAGGGATTTTTAACTCTTCTGACCCCTCCTGACAAGTATAGGAACTTTGCTTCTTCTTAAAAATATACCTTTAATTTAGTTTCTAGGATGCCAAACTATTTATTCCGAATATCAATAAAAAATTAGGTTTCAGGTAAGATATTAGGTTTGGTTGGTTATAACCTGGTAAGTCTTAAAGGGACACTGTAGTCACTATAACCATTTCATCTCAGCGTATTGGCACTGTCTCTCCATTCAGTGTTTGACACTAAACAAGGACTCTGTGGCCACGAACACAACCAAAAATAATACAAATTTCAGCAGGGCAGAACACAGCTTTATAAAGGTGTCCCAATTTTTTTCCCAATCAATGCCTCACTTCATTGGTGCAGCAACAAGAGGTGAAAGAAATGATAACCTGCATATGTGTGGTTGGATGGATGTAATTTTGAATGTGAAATTTCAGTTTGTTAGGTGTTGGCTAGTACTCTGCATGCACTCTGTTCTGTTGCACATGTATAGACAATGAACCTTCTCAATGCCACACCCCCTAAAGTTCTGCACTACCTATTTGGAATGTTTGCATATGGCACATGGCATTCTGGGAGAGGTGCATACTCTTTCCCAGCTGCTGTGTATTTTTACATTTTTAAAGTTTGTCTTATAATCTGTGCATTTTTTACAGCTATTCATTTGAGAGTTCACATCGTTCACATGGAGATTTGCCACTATGAAATCTTACAATGACTTAAATAACACCTTCTTATTTATGCATTTTATATAAATGCACATTAACTTTTTTTTATGATTTTCTCCTATTATCAAGGCATAATACTCAGCCTTGCTTAAAATGACAGATACCAACATCTGTTTAATTTCATAGCCTCCTCCCTGCTTTGGTGGCTAGAAACACTGTCTAGAAATGGAGGGGAGTAGCCTGTCAACATTAAATAGAATCCAGAGCAAATAGGGTGGGGCAGTAAAGAAAAGACGTTTTAATAATAATCAGGAATAGGAGGGAAAATACATCATTGCTAGTGAGATAGCTCATTTGATTAATGCACCAACTGAATTTGATTTTATTAATGCAAACACATGATCTTAATGCTTGACCTCTAGGGCAGAATCATATAATTCTATTGGGGTAGTCATATGCTCCTTTACCTAGCTTGTTCTAATACCCATCCCCCTTTCAGTGAACTTTTCCATATGTTGGTTTCATTATAACGGTGAAATAAAATGATAGAACATGAGTTCATGGTGAGATAGAAGAACAACGATGCACTGATTCAACAAGGTACACCTATCTAAAGCGAACTAGGTCAGAGATAGATCAATGAATGTGAACGTTGAATCAATTTAGACATATTGCGAAACCGTTTTGGGATCATAAACTCGTATTACTAATTGTTTTCTATTTCCATTCAAGTCTTACCTGAAATCTGCGCATATCACGAGGGTTGCCGGCATTCTTCAGGCAATTTTGGTTACATTTAAGGAAAAACTTCAGAAAAAATCTGTGGAAAAGAAGATATACATATTAAGAAAAGATGAATGAGGATTTAGAAATAACTAATGTAAATAATTCCAAAGTTAAAGAATTGTATTACCATAACATTCCCCACACTGAATATGAGAAAAACAGCAAAAGACAAATTATAACTACTACTGCTCGGGGCAAGAACTAGAGCCCCGAAATACTGCTTTCTGGAACAAGGCAGACATTCCTTTTGTAGTCCCAGCTATGGGTTATCAATTCTGGGGTCAAAGGATCAAGTCTGCAAAATTCCAGATTATGTGCATACCAATTTTATAATTTAAGAAGTGTTCAATATAAAATAAAGGAGTGAAGAACCATATGGAAAACCATATAAAAACAACAACAAAAGATGATTTAGTGTATGGCGTATGGCCACAGTGTCTTGAGTGCTTGTGCAGAAAGGGTTATGGTTGAGCAGAGCTGTGTATTTTTGTTTCATTCCAAACGGAGCGACAATTATAGGGTTTGACACGACAAGTGTCTGTATCACCGCCAAGGGTTGAGGGAAACGAGCAGTCCTGGGAACCCATTGCAGCCAAAGAAACCAAAGTGTGAAGTGCAAAGGATGTCACACTCGAGAGTTGGCTGGGCCTGCTGTTAGCACCCCATCATTTATAGCCTGACGTGTAAAGGACGTAGACACTGGATACTCGAATTATTTCTGAGTGTGGTGAAGGGCACTGGCACATTATACAGGTCTGTCTGCATTACTATCTGACTAAGCAGAGCCAGGTTATTGAAGAACGTTAGCTGGCAGCCATAACTGTATGTTTAGCCAAGAAGTGACTCCCCAGCTATTGTCATACAATTCCAATGAGATTGAGGCAGATGCTGTTTAACAATAGGAGACGTATAAAGGCAGAAAGGGGGCACGACTAGAAAAGTCACTGCAGCACAAAGTTGTAGGCCTAACACAGACCTTTTAGAAAAACTAGATTAAAAAAAAGTTTGGGGGTCAAGGGGCTTTTTCACTAAGCAATGGCAATGAAATGCAAGTGTGAATTGTCTACAATTAAAATTGAATTGAAAATGTAATTACATTTTTTTAGGGCAAAATAGTCAAATTGAAAATGTACCGGTAGATTGAGACTTTTTCCAAATTGGATATTGTGGCCTAAAATTTAAAACCGCTTTAATTCCCGACAATTCACCCTTTAGTGAGGAGTCAAAACCAAGTTATAAGAATAATGTCAAAATAACCCAGTTGAGGAAAAATTTATATTTTGCCATTTGGTTGTCCACTATCAATGACTCAGTGTTTAATGAATAAGTACCTTTACTTGATACAACAGGAGATCTACCTCTAAATAATAGTTGTGTATAGCAGAGCCTTATGTATGAGATGGGAGGGTTTTTTATTAACATTTTTTAATAATGATCTATATTTAAAAATTGCCCAAATATTTCACTTTTTGCCAACATTCCTGCATTTGTCATCGTGGTGTCATTGAATGCTATATTAAGTCCACTCATTATATAGTAAACTGTGATGCATTCACTTTTATGCTGTCAATACCATTCAAGTCATTACATAGTATTCTACAAAACATCCACATGGGATAAACTACTTTAGAACTACACAGATCTACTGATGCTAAATAACCATGCTTCCAGATGGTGTACAAGAACCAGGGTGCAACATAGACACTGAGTGCCAATGGACCTTAAAAGGTTAAAAAATACACTTATAGCTGACCATGCTGGAGACAAAAAGAATAGGACAGAACAGTATAAAATGTTAAAAGTGTTGCGTTTTCCTGTAATTAAATCACACAGCACTTTGAATAAGGTGGACATCTTCTCACACTTCCAGCTAGCCAATAGATAAATACCACCTAAAACACTAATCTGAGAAACAAGAAAGAAATGTAAAAATAAAAAAGGGACATCCCCAAGGACAACACAGGTGGCTGAGAATGATGAGAATGGCAGCAGACAGCAGGTAGAGTGGTAATGGTTGCCTACTTTTGACGGCTGCTATAATATAGAGTGCCCTTTTTCCCACCCTGTCATTTTCTTAGTGTCTTCCCTTACACTAATTCTCAGCACTTGGTATATTTGCATCCTCCTTGCTGCTCTCGCAGAGTGAGGGGTCACTGCCTCGCCAGAAATGTGACAGCCCTAGTGCTTTATTATCACATTAGCACAGGAAAAAAGCCACATAATTAACAGAACTTATCTTCATTTACTTGCTGAAAGCTGTAATATTCAATCATGCCTCACTGCCTAATTGCTTTGTCTGCCTGAAACGGACTTTGCACAAGAATGGACGGAGCCCAGTTAGTTGTGCAATTTACAATGTCATTTTTAGCTATCTCCCAATTTTTATTATGTGAATGGGATGCTGCATCTAAATCCAGATAAAGCTTTGATAAATAGAGAGTTAGATCCTACCTGGAGATTTTAAATATACACAAACGGACATTCACATGTTTCCATGTTCATTTGTTTGTATTTTAAATTGCTCATAAACTGCACATAGAAGCCACAACTAAATCAGCACTGATAACCCTATGGATAAGTCACCATATAGTGCATGTGCTGGACCCCAAAGAGAACAAAATCAACATAATATTGTTAGCACCATAGCAGCTAAATCACAACAAGGCTTTGTACAAACAGTCTTTCCTCCTTTCTCTAGGTCACACGCAACACAGCAGAACAATTACAGGGAAAAAAGAAGTAACTTTCAAAAAAAGAAATAACTTTCAACACATTCTTCCAACCAAATATCGTGCATTCTTCAACCTCCCCACCATGGCCCACACATCACTTTGGACCACAATACCTACAAGAAACGTATGTATTCATACTTCAAACTTAGACCCCCCAAATCAGGGTCAAGCGATGCAAGAAGGCAATAAAAGAAGGTCAATCATCAGTTAATGGGGCACATCTCTGGAATGTTCTACACATAACAACATAGGACTTTAGACATTTCAAAAAATGTGAAGACATGGCTCTTTAAAAAAAAACAAAAAACTATTTATCAATTTAAAGGGTTTGTGTAGACACTATAACCCCCTATTTCCAATCAACTTTAACCCCTTAAGGACACATGACATGTGTGACATGTCATGATTCCCTTTTATTCCAGAAGTTTGGTCCTTAAGGGGTTAAAGGTCTAGTCTAAACTTTAAATAGCTAGTCACTATTTGCAGTAGTAATTGTAGTAATTATTATGCTACTAGACTGCGGACGCCATGCCTTCGTTCTTGGTCAAATAGTTTTCAAGTGGTTTGACCAAGACTGAGGGTCCTCGAGGTACCTACGTGGCCCCCTTGATCTCCTATGCCTAACACGAAAGTGGAACTTCTTCATTAGCAACATCAATATCATCCGTATGTTAAAACCATTATTGGCTGAGTGGGAGAACTGACATGCTTAACCAATAAACAGCTTTAAAATATGGATAAAACTAATACTGCTAATTCTAAATTGGGACATGTGGCTGAGCTATGGGTTCCTGGGAAATAGATAGATAGATAAATATATGTACACATTTGTTTTCAATTAGCATCAGTCTCTCTACACTACATTCAAAGATAATGATTTACAGACCAACGTTGCCCTATGAATGGGCTTCACTTGCTTATATAATGATGCCACCTGGACTTTGCAACAAAATGTTGAAAACACATAATCGAGTGTTTACTTGAGCCTTTGTATTGTTTCTTTTCTAGGGTTTCGGGATAGATTTACTCATAAGTAAAATGTTGAAATACAAAATACTTGCCAGGAAGCCATTGTGCCTAAAATGCACTTCGGGTTCATGACTCGAGAGATGACTTTTTATATTTCTTGTCCTAAAATGTATTCTGCTGATTCACCAGCTTTGAAATAAAGTGCTCAAAATAAATTAGATCTATCGCACTCTTATTCACCGTTTACTAAATCTTCATGTTTTTCTTCCTCTGTTCCATCTCTTCCATGCATAGATCCATCAGTATGCCTCCACTTGCAATCAGGATCTCAGCTGTTGTACAATGTCATTTTCAGGCTGTGTGCGACTTTTCAGGGATTAACCTCCGCTTATATCCATGTCTTATGTTAACCTTGATAAATCCCCTTCCAAAACTTTAACTAGGAACTCTGAATGCGAAATGTGAGCCGTAAATCCATGTATCAGATCCCCTGCCAACTCTGATTATTAATCCACATGCGGAGTGAGCACCCTCTGCTATTTATATAGCAATCAGTGCATTTCTAGTACATGCAGATCTTCCTAAGGACTTCACAACTTCCAACCTAGAATCCCATCTCTGAGAAAGGCCGGTCGGTGCAAGTTACAAAAACTTGGGGGAGAATGAGTCGAGTGGATCCAAAAGAATTTATTTTGTAAACAAACACTTGAATTATTCGGATGACTGTAAAAGGCTGGTTCAATGACTACAGTACTGTCTTTTATTATTTAGAGTAACAAATCAACTTCGCGGTTGAGTTAACACCAATTATTATCACTTCTGAAGATTGCAGGATATACTTTGAAGACAGCCATGTAATAATAATGATGATCATAATAATGATGATCATATAAAACAGCTTTCAATGGGATAAAAGCCATTTGAAAGCAAAGACTGATTGTATTCATTAAACAGCGAATTTTACTGAACTGAAGCTAAGATTGCAAAATTTAGGTCAAAATAGTTGAACCGGAAAAAAAATCTAACTCAGATACAGTTACAATTTTATTTCTTTTTTTCTTTAAACATTGACTTGTAGTAAACTTAAATACTGAGAGCCAACGTATTGAATGTGGCTTGTGGCAAATATACTTGGACAACTGCTGCATATTGCATAAGCAATTTTCTATTGATGTTGTGTAAGCAAGCAACATTAAAACAATGTAGACAAGTCTTTTCCAGAGTCTAAAATAAAGATTTCAAATGCTGGGATTAAGGCTACAGACATAAATTGTCCCTATCCAACAAAAGATTGGATTTCTCACTAACTTATCTCCCATTGGTTGCATACAAAGATGTTTCTGTACATCCACTTGCAGGAACTGTGCTTAAGGCAATTAAATGAAGCAGACTACCGATCATCTGTTGAACTAATTGGATTTCTCCAAAATTTTTATCAAAGGGTTCTGGTCATATAAAAATGGCGTGACCCACCAACACAAAGTTCTAGCCAAACTGCTTATTAATGCATAACATTAAGCAATTTACTTTACATGAGTAGGTTTGTGTGTTAAACCATATTATGATAAGCACCCATTGGCATCAATCTGTAAATTCAGACATAAGGTGTTTATTCTTAGAACCCATGGTGTTAATACTAACCTGTTTCTTAATGGTCAATAATAAACATTACATAAAAATGGGGAACATTTCTAAACAGTAAAAAATTTAGACATCATGTGGCATAATCTGCACTTTTGAAATTGCACAAGTCAATGTAGTTATTAGTATCTAGTAAACAGACAAAGAAGCAAATATACATCATCAAAGGATAATACACTCAGTTGGGTTCAGTCATTAACTAACACCAATATCTCAGGCACAATTTTGTATATGTAACCTGTGTCAAATTTAAATTTCGTGTTTTTAAACATTTCTGTAAATTGAGTTTCCTACCCATCAGAAAAAGGAATGTCAATAATCTTATATTATAATAAAGTTATTCTCGGGCCTATAGTCACCAATTGTCATGAAACCACTAGATCGGTACTATCTCTACCAGGGTCTGTCATACTGTAATTCGTTCTAGAACATTATCTTAAGTGTGTGTGTTGGGGGGTGTGCGACTTTTCTAAAAAAAAATAAAAAATGAGTAAGACACAAAATAACTAAAATCAAAACGAATACCCAAAAATCTCACCACCAAGAGCAAAAAATTAAATCTCACTCCAGAAGTACATGTATAATAAATTACAGTATAAGAAAAATATGGACGATATCCATTGGTGTTAATATAAATGTTCGCAATAAATCAAAATGAGCAATAGCCCCATTCTCCCCAATGAGGGTGTCTCATTCTCAGCTAAGTGTCAGACTTCGTCTGACTCTGTGTCTCCTTCCTGTATTAATGGTTACTTGGCAGCCATGTCACATTCTCCTGCCGCTGGGAGGCTGACAGAGCCGATCAGGTGCTGTCCAAACATTTATTAAAACATTTGAAATGATGAATCTATCCAATTACTGCTATTAATGCGGCTAATGCTGAGTAACGAGGGGAGAGACGGCAGCATGCGTTCTCCTTCATTCATTAACCTGCACTTGTCAACAGCTCCCAGCCCCAAACCTAATCACCCGCACTGGCCCTGCTCTCACACGCGTCACTTTTAATAAGTTGCTATACCGCCAATAAATTAATCGGCGCTTGTCTACACAGTAGCTAGTGCTGCTGGATACATATGGTCAGGACTGAAGAAGCTGAAAGATAATGTAGATGCGCCGGAGAGACATACCAATTGTAGGAGTCAATTGACTTGCATCATTTCTTATCAAAAAATCCAGTTGGACTTCTAACTCTGCCTGTCTTCCAAATACTACATTTATTAGCCAGCTCCTCTTATTTACAGCTAAACAGACATTCAAATTGACAAGCAGAAGTAAAACTTGCAAATGTTCTATTCTGTAGTGAACACATCAATTTATATAGGTTTCAGAATTTATTTTTTTCTAGTGGACAAACCCTAAACACATGCAATGGGAATGTTATTTTTTGGTGCCAGAAAGGGGATACCTGATTTGTGTTCCCCTCATTTATCTATAAGATTTTAAAATTCAAACTTGTATTAAAAACATATCACGTATATTGTTGCAATGTTTGGTATAATGTGGGCATTGTGTTATATATTGCAACATGCTAGTGCCTAGCTTCAAAATGTACTTGGTGCCTGATGTCTAAATTAAATTTACATACATTAGATTACAATGAACAATATGTTTATATCCGTTATAATACAATTCTTCTTTAGCTCTCATTTTGTTGGGTTCAAATGTAATATTTTTAAAGTAATGGTCTTGTGCTGACTAGACAAACTGCTTTTCATACATTGGAATTCCATTGGTAATTAATAACAGGTATATTTAAAGAGACCCTATCCCCACCATAACCACTACAGCTTAATGTTATGATCCTGCTGTATTTAGCCTGTCCCTGCAAGCATTTCAATGTAAACACTGTCTTTTGAAATAAAAGGCAGTGTTAGCATTGCTGCCTAGGAACACCTCTAGTGGCCATCACTAGGATGGCCATGGGAAGTGCTTTCTGGGCAAATGCTGCACAGTTTAGAACATGGAGGCACTGAACATTCCCCATAGAGTTGCATCGATTCAATGCATCTCTATGAGGAGATGCTGATTGGCGCAGCACAACGTTTTGACCAGCATGTGCAACAGCGTCCCAATGTTTCCTATGGGAAAGCATTAGATTGGCTGAGATCATCAAGACTGATGATCTCATTAAGTTCTGATAAATAACTAGATGCTAGCAAACTGGTTCCTTTTTGGTGGTGCGAAAAACAGACGGATGACATTTAGGTCGTGCGGTCGTCTTTTGTCTTTGCATATATATATATATATATATATGTTTTTGAGTTGATACCCAATTAACCGTTAGAGTGTTTGTTCAAATTAGAAATATGCAGTTTTATTCTGCATTAAAGATTTTGTCTATAATATTAAATTTAGGTTTGTTTTGTCTATTTTTTTATATATATATATACCTTGGACATTAGTAAAGATCAAACATTTAAAAAAAGAGATAATTTCTGCCATGGAGGTGGGGCCAACTGCAGCGCAGCGAGGGAGAAAAGGTAAGTTTAAACACATTTTGAAAGCGATCTGAGTGGAGCCAGGGAACTAAACAGCTACTTTAGCACTATAGTATTAGGAATACACGTTTGTATTCATGACACTATTGTGTTCCTTTAACTTTGTATGAAAGTCAGAGAGTTATGTAGACCTGCCTCGCACTCAAGGAGTTAATTAAGAAGTTAATTTTAATCGCTGTAATACTGAATGAATATGCTCAACGAAAAACAAATAATAAATTACCCACAATAGCATATCCACTACAAATAACAAAATTCCCTTAATATTCCAATAGTACACGATATTAAGTTGATAAAAATGTAACTACACACACTGATCAAGTAAACAACACCTTGCAGGTCCTTAGCTCAGATGGAACAAGAATTTATTCCAGTGTAAATGTGTTTTGTGTTGTGTTTTTTTCTTTAGAGAACAATAATTCCTGGATGAACGGCTAAATCATTTCAGCCACATCTTGATTCCTGTAAGGCTCGACAGCAGTTACACAGCTTTACAGCATCCCAGCAATTAGCATATTATAAATAAAAAAAAATAAAACATAAAGAGTTGAAAAATAAAGGGGCTCGCTGCTCACTACCTCCAGTAATATAATTCCACTACTTAATGCAAAATAAGAGGCATTATAGGGCTCAGAATCCTTTTTGTTGCTGTTATCTTCTCTATCAGTAAATGAGACTCACAGAATAGTACAAACTATAAATAATTCAAGACTTGAGATGGCAATTATAGAAGCATGCACAACCAACATGAATATTTTATGAAGGCTAAAACAGCCCTCAGAATGAATCACAGATAGATGAACACACAGTACACACACACACACACACACACACTGGTACACAGGAGTGACAGAACCAACACAAATGCACAATGAGATACTTTAGCTACAAAAGAAAATAAAAATACTTAAGAATAATTCATAATAAAACAAATATTGGAAACATATATCTAGTTTCTTACTAAAAATATAATAAAAAGTATCGCAGCCATATAAAAAAAAAAACATATAAGATTAACATGGGGATACAACTAAAATACAAGGGGAAGGAAGCAGGAAAAAGCATATATTTTTTATTTTAAGTTAGCAATTCTTTATTTCACAGTGAGTACAGAAACCTCTATAAAGAACAACGCTAGGCTGACACGTATGCATGTCGTAGCACTATAATAGAAGTGTATTTATTAATCGATTTGTTTAATAGCCGTGTGAGAAACAGGTGTTTGTGCTTTAAAATGGACCAGGCACCTACAAGAACAATTCTATAAGCATTTTTTTTTTTTTTTTTAAGTTTGGCAATTTTTAAAGACAATTTATAATGAAAGATTCTAACAGGACCACCAAATCGCCAGAAAAGGGGACACATCAAACTTCTTCTCTTTTGATTCCTACCCCAAATAACCTCTAATGGAAGCCACTCAGATGGCCACTAGAGGTGCTTCCTAGTCCAGTGCTGCACAATGTGCGTGGAGACCCTGAATGTTCCCTATAGAGATGCATTGATTCAGTGCATCTCCATGAGAAGATGCTAATTAGCCCAATACTTTCCTATGGGAAAGCATTGGATTGGCTAAGAGCATTAAGATTGATGATCTCAGCTAAGGAGGGGGCACCATTTGGGGCCCGATGCAGCTGGACTGACAGAGCTTTGGGAAAAAAAGGTGAGTAAAATCTACTAGCATCTTACTAGCCACTTTAGGACTAAAGTGTCAGGAATACATGTTTGTGTTCCTGACACTATAGTGTTTCTTTAAGTTTGTAAAGTAGTAGTATTTTTTCACCATTAAAAAAAAAAAAATGTAATGTAAATGATTTTGGATTTGGACAGGTCTGAGCATAACTTACTGTGCACTTGCATATTGACTGCAACACTAATGTCGTATTTAAGTCTGTGTTTATAGCATTGGCAAACGTGCTCTTGTGATGCTGAACACGTATTATGAGTAAATAAGAGGAGTGTATAACATGCTTCATAAAGGGATCAGGTAAGTGCAACTTAGATACAGAATGGATTCCACGTCTAATTATAAAGAGTGATCTAAACTGATAAAGTAAGTGAAAAGATTAAAATTTTGGATGACACTAAGAACCGTTCTAAGAGGCTCATACAACATTGGGAGGCCAACATGTCACTACACAACCAATCTGGTGAGATGTTAGATGACGGTTGGAAGAAGTCTTCTAACCGTGAAGATGCCAATATATTATGATTGGTGCAACTTCCTCATAGCATCAGCTACTTCTGCACCGTGGGAAAATTGGCACATATATAAGATATACTGGTACACTGAAACAGGCAAAGATAGATTACGAGCAGAGATCTGACTGCTAGTGATTTCAATCTTAAGGGAAGTTGAAAATGATGCACAAATGGTTACTGAATTTACTGAAGTGGTTCTTTTGAAATTGAACCACAAAACAAATAGGTTTAAAGTGCTCCTGAAAAACAAATCCTATATTCATGTGTTTGACCTCCATTGACTTGCACTCTATGTTATGTGGGATGCTTCATGTATGATTTGGGAGCGGGACACCATCTTGTAGACAGAGGAAACGAACCTTGGGTAGGTATATGTTTAAATGAATACATTTTGCACAATTTGCAGATTACGTGTATAATTCCTGAAGGTGAATGGGTTATTCACATGTTTTGTGGATGATATGATCCATGATAAAAATTCCCCACACATTAATATTATTTTGATCTAACCAAGATAATAAATTAAGATAATACGTGTAATTATCACTTAAAAATAGTACTGTTCTTACAAGCCAAGGTGGTCTTCCTAATATTAATTAGCGATACGGCAAAAATGGCTGCTGGGACTATAAAAAGCAAGTAACCAATCAGATTAATTGTGGACACTGTATTCCATCAGTCAGAAATCCAGTGTTTCAGATCTCTGATTATGGAGAATGCACACTGTGTCCATATAGAATACCCAAATTAATTAGAACATTTTAATTTCAATTTATGTGCAGATCATACAGTAAAAACCAAAGAAAAGTTACCTGTGCTCTCTCCTTAATCCCTATGTATATTTAAACAAATGGAGGTCATTTAGTTACTCCAATGGCCATTGGAGGGAATGCTCGCCTGCCAACGTCAAGGCAAACCCCGTAGGTGGGTCCTACACTGACCCTTCACCTTGCTTCCTTAAGCTTCTGGCAAAAATATCTCTAATGAGACAGAGAGGGGTATTTTTTATATACAGCCCTTCATACGTATTAACCCTTAATAGGGAACACATGGGATGGGCATTGTAACATAGCTGTGTGATACAAAAAGTGAATACAAATACAAAAAAACAAGTCCTGCGCTCAAACTCCCATCAAGGCCAATGGCCATTGGAGTAACTAAATGACCTCCATTTGTTTAAATATACATAGGGATTTAGGAGAGAGTGCAAGTAACTTTCCTTTGGTTTTTACTGTATGTATTGGGGATGATGTGTACTATGGTCATTGATGCCGCTAAGGAGTGATGGGAGTTTGAGTGCAGGACTTGTTTTTTTTTGTATTATGTGCAGATCATGTTTTTAGACTTTGTGTTCCCTGTAATGCATGGCTGGACTGACACTATGTAGTAGAAGGCCATTTGTTTCTGCTCAAGATTTGTGGGAGCTACACTTCCGTGCAGATGTAACTCAGTATCTTCAGCTGCTCTGCTGGCATATCACTATCAGTAAAGGATCTAAATAGTAGATCCTGCAAAGGAGTGCAAATCCCATCAATCCCATCAATCTACATGTATGTCCCCAAGCTCCCGTTAGTCTAAAGCAGGGGAAGGCAACCTTTGGTACTCCAGATATTGTAAACTACATCTTCTATAATACCCTTACAGCCACAATCCTGGCAATGCATCAGGGGAGATGCAGTCTTTAACATCTGGAGTGGCGAATTTTGCCTACCCCTGGTCTAAATAATTCCTAAACTTGGCATAACCTTAACCCTAAAGAAATAGTGTAATATCAGACACACTTTGGTTCATTATGAGGTGTCCTTAGAATATCTCAACTGTATTATTTTCCCACTATACATGCTATATAATGATACTACCGAATAACTATAAGTCCTGCGTCATTGTACAACATCTTATGAAAGCTGAAATATTCGAGGAAAGAAAAAATACTTGATAGCTCTGCTACCAGAGATGTTCTGTAGTAGGTATGATTACATAAGCTTTCTAAAGTAGGAGGGAACATTATAACCAGTTACATTTTTTTCTGTCTAATCAAGGATCTGTCACTCTTCCCTCCTTCTTAGAAGGCAGTTCGAGGTTGCATGAGTTACCAGCACTTTTACAAGAGGCTGCATTTTCCCACGTCTTCAGCTTATTACTTGACACCATTGGTAATGCATGCTCAAATTACTCAAAAAAACACACACAAAAAAACCACAGCTGGGTTAATCGGTTATTTCTTGTATTTTGACATTTCTGTTTACCTTTTGGAAATGCCATCAGCATCACGGAGTGGTGCTTGAAAGCTAACAGCTAACACATGCCGCGCTTGCGCTCGCCAGAGAAACGTCTCTCTGACTTTTTACAAGCGCTGATGCCAAGATCAACAGCGCAGGATTGATTTCACTCCTTGTGAATTGACAGCTTATTTATCTCAGGCTGAGAACTTTTTAAACCCTCTAAGGCTTCCACAGGGCTTATAGCATAGATCCGCTGACATACAAAAGCACAGGGACGCCTCTGTATGTTGTTTGCTTGGGAGATTCAACATACTGAAAGAGGCCAGATAGACAGCATAGGGAAAAGGACATTAATATTATTTCTATTTATTTATTTAGAAAGCGCCAACATATGCTGCAGCACTGCACAAAGAATAAATAAAAATATATGAGTACGTTTGACAATAGGAGTGTGGGTTACAGGAACAAGTGGAGACTAGGGCCCTTCGTAAATAAGCTAAGGGCATTATTACAAAAAGTAAGGTGTCGAGTACTCAAATGGTAAGACCGATTGGCAGGTGTAAGTGCTCCATCTGACTGCACAAGCTGGTTAGACTGATTCAGGTTTATTGTGCAAACAGAGGGCAACTGTGTAGTTGCCTTGGGGCCCCCCTCGGGCACATAAAGGATTACAAAAACGATTACTGACCCTCGGCGATGGGTTATCAGATGGAGAGACCTTATGAGCATGCGCGGTGAGTGCTTCAAGCGCATTAGACCCTCCACATAGGAAAGCATTGCCTCAATGCTGTCACGATTCGGGGAACCAAACACACTAACACACACAGAAAAGGCGCTGTACCGGACCTTAGAGTGGCCGGGCTAAGCACACAAAGAATAGTCAGGAGACAAGCCGAATAAGAGGAACCAGAAGACAGAATAACGAGAAACAAGCCGAGGTCAAAGGGTAGGAGAAAGTCACAAAGTCAGATAAACAAGCCAGAGAGTACGTAACCAGAAGCACAAGTATCAGTAGCAATACTAGCAAGCAAAGACCACAACAGGGCACTGAGAGACAGGAAAGGTAAGTATATAAATCCTGTGTTTAATTCTGATTGGATAATTTCCAATCAGAATTATCAATCACACGTGGGAGATATCTATACCTCCCACTGTGATTGTAGTGCTGTGACTTTAACGCCGGGTCACGTGGCTGACCCCGGCATTTATATGAATGCGCGGTCTCCCAGCGTGCAGCATTATACATGCTGCCGCTGGGAGACGAGAAGGAGGATGCGAGCGCCATCCGCGGCTGTGAGGACGCCGCTCGCCAACAGGTAGGGGAAGGGGAGACCGCGGGCGGCGAAGAACTGAGGGTGAGTGCTGCAAGTGGATTGCAGCCTCCCCTTACAGCCGCCCTCGGGATTCCGACAAATGCTTTCTATTAATGCTGGATCTCCTCATGCAGAGTGTCAAGTCCAGTGTAGTTTAAGGCACTTAGAGTCCCATAGAATCCTAGAAGTGCTTCTAGTGGCTGTCTGATAAACAGTCACTGGAGGCAGTCTGAGTAATGCAAGGTAATTATTGCAGTTTCTAAAACATCAGAATCCTTCAATGGTATTATTTTCCCATAATACACGGTTCATATTTATATACATATATATATATATGCTTATATGCATACATGCTATAATAGCTATAAAAGGACTTAGGGGGACAGGGACACTGCACCCATACCAATTCAATGAGATGAAGTGGTCTGGGTGCCTGTAGTGTCCCTTTAACACCAACATTTCGACCTTTGGACTTTGATAGACAATAATAGTTCCGTAATTATTTAATGTGTTTATTCTAAAATGTAAAATTGATACAGCATTGCTTTATAGAGGGGAAAAAAGTAATCTATACGTTGTGCCAATCAAATTTGTGGGATGATACACAAAGCAATGGTGCGGATGGATAGGTATTCACTACAGCAGCCATCTTAGAGGAGACTGAAGCAAACATCAGGTAAATATATTTTTAAATTTAACTGGGGTTAATCTTGCTAGGACACTGTGAAGATCACATTTTAATATCTAGCTGAAGTTGACCGTGTCCCTCACACCTTTTGTGGCTGAGGGCTGCTCTTTAATTCCACTGAACAGGATCTAACCAGCAGTTCTCAGCAATGTCAGAAACAGATGTGATTGTATATATTCAATATATTTCATTTTTGGTGTTTTGGATGGAATTGAAGTTATGTAATAGCAATACATGGCAATTGCTCCAACTTTAGAATGTGGCTTCGTAATTATTCATATGTTTATGTAATAATATTTGAGAAAATATTTTTGATACATTGACTTCGAAGGGCATTGGGTTTGGCCTTGCTTAGGTAGAATTTTTTGCGAGCCAAAATATCTTTTGTTTTTAAAGAGAGATTAATTTTAATTGTGAGTTTATAAAAAAAAAAAAAAAAAACAATTCCCACCAGCCCCCCCCCCCCCCAAAAAAAATAATCTATAGAATCCAGAAGTGCTAATTAGGTGAAAGGCACAGCTGTGTTATTCTTCATTATATTCTGTGTGAGCAGCAGCCTCGTTGAGTTGTACAGGCTGGTACTTTAGTTTCTATGAAGAATATTACAAGGAAAAAAATAAATATATATATGTCCCGGGGCTTCAAACTAACGTTATTTTACATCAGAACCACTTGATATTGTATCCAGTCATTCATAGGCCCCATGTATGAAGAGGATGGCTTGCCACAGCATTCACTCATTCCCACATTTCCTCTGTTGGATTTTGATTGGTATAGGCAGTACGAAAGTTCCATATGTGAATATTTCTAACAGTGCCAGCAGCTATTTCTCAGCACAGACTAAACGTTAAATCCTTGACGCATTTAAGGCTAAAAGGGATTCTATACTATCACTGTGCTTTAAATATCAAGGGTGCGAGCTATACTACTAGCCAACAGCATTAAAACGGTCTCATCATCCACTGCCGGCTTGCTATAATCGTTTGTTCTGTGGTTTCTTCTTTTGTTTTTTTAAATACAAAATGTGCCGATTTCCAGAATGCCACACTAACGTCCTGTAAATCTGTCTTGAATAGGCCTGTCTCTGCTGTTATGGCAAGACAAGCTTGTGTTGTTATCTTTGCACAATAAAAATAAATATTTTTTTTCTTAAGTGGTCTCATCATCTGAAAAATGCTACATTTTAGCTAATTATACCACCAGAATAATGCAATCTTAAAACAGTTATGTACAAAAAAAAATAAAAAATCTTTAAAGTTGCAAAACATACTATATGGACTATTTTGGGAGGGTTTTTTTGTTTTTTTTCCTTGTTATTTTTTTAAATTATTATAAATTATAATAAACTATTATTATAAATATCAATATGTTTAAAACAGGGTCAAAAGATAACTAAATAAATGTATGAAATGTTAATCTCCAAATATGTCGCAATGTCCATTCTAGAATACAAATAACGAAATGGCACTTGTAAGAACTGACAGAGGTTGTCCAAATTATCTTTGGGCAGTGGTTGGACTACAAATGCCCTTCCTTCCTGTGACTGGAAGATAAAGAATAAGCAAGTGATAAATGCTTTACTGGGTACGCTAGTAAACACTCTACATAACATTGCCAGACCTATACTAGTTAGCAGTTCTTTGATATGTGCAAATCTGTCTTTGACATCATTCAATTTTCTACTGCTTCCCACAAACCTGTTAAGGTATCTCTTCACTAATCCCAGCATGTTCTCTGTGTCCATCTAGTGGTTGTATGAGTTCTCCAGTCATGTATTAAGACTAACATGTCACCTTAATACAATATTGATCAAAGAGCTCAGTCAACTGTAACTTGTGGCATTTTTCATAATACTAAATAGATAGTTAGATATTCTATATTAAAGAAGCAGATGCTGTCCATATATCTTGACATCTATGCAGGGTTTCTCATGGAAAAGTGATTTGAAGACTGCCTATCCACATCTGCAGCTGGGTGCACCATGCAAAAAAAATAATGGCCACTGTGCGTATCCAATAATGTATTATCACTGATAGCTGAGTTTATCCAGGTCTCCTTCTAATGGTGGAAGAATTATTCACAAAATTATATTTGGTGCCGCAGTGCTAAACCTTTCTGCCAATCGTATTGTTTTACTTGGAGCGAGGTCCAATGGAACAGCACATATGGAGCTAGGAAAGATGCCTGACTAATACACTAGACAGCAGAGTTCAGTACTGAACCCCAGAAGTAGGCCGACATAGAAGTTTGTTGTAAGATGTTTACAATAATTACAGAAACTGACTGTGTTAAGAAATTGTAATTCTTTAACTTTCTTTCATTGACTGTGACGGCAGATAAGAACCATTCGGCCAATCTAGTCTGGTCAATTTCCTAAATACTTTCATTAGTCCCTGGCCTTATCTTATAGTCTGGATAGCCTTATGCCTATCCCACGCATGCTTAAACTCCTTTACTGTGTTAACCTCTACAACTTCAGCTGGAAGGCTATTCCATGCATCCACTACCATCTCAGTAAAGTAATACTTCCTGATATTAGTATTAAACCTTTCCCCCTCTAATTTGCATGACTTTTTCAACAAAGCCCTGTTCTATGAGATTACATAAAAAGAGCAATTCTGGAGCAACATTTGAAATGTGCAACAAAAAACATGGAAACGAAAAGGATGGCCTGGGTGATATCTTCACTTTAAAAATCTAGCCCTGAAATTACTCCTTTATGCATAAACTTCTTTTATATTCCTTAGTCCTTAACAAAACTACCCAGGAATCTATGATAAACTCTACAATAACCAATATAATTAGCAGGTAGGAGCAAGTCTACCTAATTATACATGAACAGGGATAAGCACACTATTCTGGCATATTATAAAAACACACAAATGCGTAAGTCAGAATCATAGTTTCTCATTTTTATTGTGTCCCTTTAAGGCTGCAAATAAGAGTGAATGTCAAAATACACAATTTCATGAGTAAAGCTTTTACATTTTGTAATAAATGTGTTGCATATACCGTTTCTGAAATGTTTAAATGTATATGTTACACACGACTAAGCCCAGAGAGTGTCAGCTACTAAAAACTCTTTATGTTGTGGTTAAAATTTGAACTTGCAGAATAAGTAAGGACTAGGGGAGACATCCCATTAGACAGATGTTTCTATTGCAAAGAGTGCCTTAATGTACGTTCTTGTATTTTACGTTAATGGGTAAATCGATCCCATATATTTAGAGCATAACGTGATGTTCTGTTCTGTTTGTTATGTCTGAACTCTGAAGTAACACTTTTTAGAATCTCTATTTTTCATTTTGTTCCGGATTATTGCACACCAAAACGGCAGATGTGATTCAAGACACTTTATTTTCAAAACGCCTTGCATAAAACATTCCAATGTAAAATTTTAAAGGCAAATTACCATAACAAAAGTAGTGAAAATGTCCAAGTAACACATAAAAATAGACAATTATACTGAAGAGCACCTAGGCACGTTCAGAATAAGTGCCCTGGTTATTATTTAACGTGAACCTATGCACTTTAAAGTGATAACACCATCAATAAGCAATGACTATATAATTCGTCCTTATAGTCATTATTACTGGTATTTATAAAGCACCAACATATTCCGCAGCGCTGTATAATTTGATAAAGATATATTATTTTCTTAATTGTTAAGGCTATATAAATTACATGCTTATCTGCAATACCACCACTAGCATAATGCCCACCCCTGTTCCCCCAGACTCCTGCATCATTAGGAATACCTGGAAAACACAGTCACACATCCCAAATCAAGGCATATCTCCATCATACTGGCTTTATCACAAGAGTTTTGACACCTGAACTGAGTTACATCTGTTACCCCATACCCTATATTCTTCTGGCAAAGCACCAGACACATTTGCCTTAAAATAATCAAAGCAACTACGATGCATGCTCTGTAGTTGTTGAGTAGGAGAAAAGGAGACTTTCCTCTAGTGGGGTTCTTCTTCTGCTTACCTGTCTATAAGTATGCTTTGCCATATGAATATAATTTGTATGAGCGTAAGCTGTGCGTACCGTGACAGGTTCCCTATAATTAATCATACTGCAGTGTATTTTCACTTTTGACAATTAATATTTTTCTCCTCCTAATAAATGCTACAATTATCTTTAGTCTACATAATATCGTTCTGAATTAATTCATATTGGTAATGTTCATCAAAATAAGATTTTGCTTAAAGTACATTTTATCCTGGATATTCCTTGGAATTTTAAAACGATGCCATTCTACGTGTGAAAACGCCACTGGCATAGTGCTGTACATAAGCAGGCACAATGAAGAGTGTTTAGCTTTCCAAGGATTAGTTTTTAAGGCATTGTGAGTAATGCAGTGTAATCTCAATACAGGTCATCCCATAGCACCCTGCTTGCTGTACTGTATTTTCAATTACCAAGCATGTTTGCTCCATAGTAAGCCAGCTTTATTCTGTACAAAGCCAAAATATTACAGCATGTCCCAGTGTTGGAAGAGATGAGCAATCCTAGTGCCCTTGTAAATAGTTTAGCCTTTGGCACTTTTAATTCCCAAAACACCAGGCAAATCCTTCCCAAAGCTTATAATATGTAGTTAGATTTTTTTGCAGGAAGATACTGCTCTGTTAATCTCTCCCTGAGGTCAGAGTTCTTCTCTTGTCTAATGAATGGAAATCAAATCAAGACATGTGAAATGAAAATATATTAGTAGACTAAAACCAGGTCCCTGAAGAGTATAGATTTATGGTGCGAACTGCAGGTGAGATTTAATAGCTGGCAAAGGATCATGGAAATTGTAGTTTGTCAAGAGCTGAAGTGCTCAAATTACCTAATCTGGTTCTAAAGCCATTGTAATAATTTAGAATACTACTATTTAAATCAAAGAAAATATTCAACCCCTCCAGCTGTAATGGTTAGATCCAGGATTTCGGTTTAAAGAGCCAATTGCTTTTCCTTATGAGTCATAGCTCTTTCCCTTCAGAGAGGGCAGTGTTCTTTAGCTCCACTGACTCCCTGTACCAGGGGTAGGCAAAGGGGTAAAACCCTCACGAATATGTTGGTGGGGGGGTTCTCCATAATGTAAACCATAGTCGTGTAGAAATGAAAACAGAAGCATAAAATGAAAAGATGATGCATCTTTCACCAGCACAAGCAACACTTCTAGTAAGAGCTTTTTGTGTTTTTGTGTTAGAGGTGTTTGTGCGTGTCCTAAAATGTACTCTTCTGGGATGAATTAAGGATTCATCTTGATAGCTGATGGGAAGTCATTTTAGTGTATTTTTATCTGGGAAATAAAAAGCAGACAGCGCTACTGAAATACGTAACCTTTGCACATGGAGATTATAACAAGGTTAAGTCTTCTCTATTAACCCACTGAAGTGCTAGAGGGCTCTCAAAAGGGTTAAGGCAATTTCAAGTTTACCCACGAGTGATAAAATAATAGATTGATGCACCTCCCCTTAGTAAATAAAAACTAAACATTCACAGATAAATAAATAAAAAAGCAAAAGTGCTTAAAATATGGTCACGTGCACTGTAAAAGAATTCCACATGGGAAATATTATTAAAATGCATAATAACTGGCAGACTAGTAGCATTTAAAGAAAATTGTGCTGTTGCTAATAAAGTATTATTGCTGTCCTCACAACTTTTCTACCTTAGCCAAAGCTTTCATCAGCAGAAAATAAACTGAATATAAAGAAAACTATGTATAGGAACAAGCAGGCTCTAGCTGGGTTTTATTGGACCTACTTTGCCGTCATATAAAACTTATTGAAGAGCTGAAAAATTGGAAGAGCAACGCTAATATTGCAGAAACAATGAAGTAGCTGTCTGCCATGGCAAGTATTGTCACCATTGTGTGAGTGATGCTCCTTTCATAATGCAGAGCGCAGTTGACAAATCTTTCCCCAGTGATGAAATATAAATGTCTTGTAAGCAAAATAGTAATTGTTATGAGCATAAAACGTGCAAGTTCTTACAGTCACACAACCGTTTCAAAACTGCTAATGCGGTATCATGGGACTCATAACTCTCTCCATGCATGTTTGGATGGGTCTAATTCTTCCTTATACCCAATGTGGTTACTTGCAAATATAATTCTAGTAACAAGATATGTCACCTGATGTGGCAAGGCATGCAGGCCTGTTTGGTGATTAGATACTAGAGTCTCAATTCCTAACCTATGGAAACAAGCGTCTGATTATAATATGACCTTTTAATGAAGTAAGCCGCATTTTAGGGTTTATTCACTAAACAGTGAATTTAAAACCAAAGTAAAATATTTCGGTCAAAATAGTTGAGTTGGTAACACGTTTAATTTCAAATCACTACATATCACAGTTGAGTAAATAAAGTTTGCTGTCTGGATGTAAAGTTTCCTGAAGAGCCCGGGTCGTGTTGGCCCTCTGCTCTGTAGATTGCAGTACTCAGATACCCTCTCCCAGACAGCAGCTGGTTCTTGGCAACCTCCTGGAGTCATGATTTTACATTTTCCCACAGATGGAGCAGATCAAGCACCGATCACTTGGGTGGTTATTGCTTCAAGATGACAGAAGCAGTTAGCTCTACTGACAGAAATCCCAGCTGCTGCTTGCCTTTGGGCTACTGTCCGAGGTAGAATGTACGAGTGAAAGTATGAACCTTCAAGGCGTACTTCGGTTTGACGAAACAAAGCTGTATCTAAATACCACTATGGTCCTCTCAAAGTTGCTTGCACCAAGAGATGATGACTTTCAAGGGACTGTTTCAGAAAAACTAAATGATGCTATTGACTTACAACAAATTTGATATTGATCCTCCATTATAAGGAAGCAAAGTCCATCCAAAAGGGTTGATCCATCAGCTGATATTTTCCTTTAAATTGTGGAGCCTGCCAAAAGATGCCCTTAAGCTGTTGTGAGACAACAGTTCCCATAATTCTCCGCCAGCTTTAGCCAGAGAGAAAGTTATGGCAAAAATAGTCCAGCAGCAGGCCAAGGTTAGACACTGCTTGGTTACACTATTTGCTGAAAAATGGTTGAAGTTCGTAAGTATCACGATACAGAAAATGATACACAGTTATCCCACAAACTGATCCAATACGGCTTGTCATGGAGGTGTCGAGAACCCATCCTGAGGGCTTACTTACACCAGCTTTCCAGGATAGTACTTAACACGTCGCTCAGTAAGTTATAAAGACACTTGTTAGGAGATGTCATTAGAGACATTCCTAAAATTTGGGAAGGGACGCAGTTCCCATGGCCTGGGTTTGACAAACTTGGTCTTTTATATGCTCGTTAGCAGGGATAATGCCAGTCTGTTTCCATATATCTGTCAATTATGCGCTTTTTATTTTTTATAAAAAGAGTGCTAATAAATGCGTTTAAAGATTTGCTACTCTGGAAATTATCCTGTAATCTGTGTTTGTTGTATATTACTGGTAAAGACTAATTTTCACAGTTTTTTTTAAATTAACTATTATTTTTTACTTTTATTTTTTGCAATAAAGCACTGCCCACGCAAGGAAGTGATCAAAGAGTATGTGCCAATAACACTCTGTGGTAACTTTCAAAGTTATAATTTGATCCCATAAATTTGAGAACTACAGAACGTTATAGGCAGAGCAGTGGTCTCTGGGAGTTTTAGTTCAATTATCCGTTTCTTATTTATCATTTGACCTACAACTCCAAGAAGCATTTGCTGTCAAGGTAAAGAAAGGGAGCTCTTACATCACATACACAGGTGTCGTAACCAGCAAGAAGGAAGTATTTTGAAATGGGGTTGGTGGAATAGAGGAGGCAGGCTTAACACACAGAATTGTATGACATTTAAAAAATGTTTTTTTTTTTCGAAAAACCATGCAAAAATTGTATATCCAAACAATGCAGCTAATTATTTTGACAAAAAGCTGTACACTGTATAAAGCTTATGTTAGTACCTGCAGTGTCCGATTAACAATGGAATTATAAGCATAGGTTAAATAATAAACCTCTATATGCTTTTGTAATAGTTTAATGATTTACATTAAAAAAAAAAAATGCCTTATAGCTATACAATAACATATGAGTATTGTTAATGTAAAATTATTTCCTTCCATAAAAAATTAAGAACACGTTCTGGATGCAGTTAATAGACTGTAGTCAAATACAATGTCCTATTGGTCACAATTATATTGCTAAATTTTGTAATCCCTACTGTCCTGGTGTATTCTACATCCACAATCAAACCTTATCCCAGGGTTCTTAGAGAATTAGAAATAAAGACAGCCAGTGTCTGTTTTATCAGGTACGAAACAAGGGGAAGCAGTAAAGAGAATGCGATATATCTGTATTTTTTTTTTCTTTTGAGATCAGAGCTTAGAAACCAGCAGGCTCAGCTGGAGTCCCACGGGACAGACACATGATTCAGTGACCCAGAACTGAGCTACAGAATCTCCCCAGTAGTCACGTTTGCATTAGCGCAAACAGTAGAGTGAAAATATTAGCAAAATAAAACATTTGTGCTTCCTTGTAACCTCCTCCTACGACAGACCCTTTTGTGTTACAATCAGTGATGAGCACAGTTACATAGTTACCTAGTTCCATTGCCACTAATTTACTGAGAGATGTCTTCTGCTAGGGTTCATCCACAGGGGATTTCTTGGTGATCAAGCTCCCGAGCTGCCAATCTTTCTTCTACTTCCAGTGAATTTTCTACTTATATCTGGATTTATATCTCACATTTATGGAAGTTCTTTGTCAGGCTAAGCACTGTGAGCTGTTTAATGCAACAGGCTAAAGTCTTATTATGGTATAGATGTATAACAGGAAACATACCAATCTGCCCTGCTTTGTGTAATCTTAAATAATAATATTCATTATTATAAAATATTAGGATGGTAGATTAAACTGTCTTTGGTATTTTCAGATACTGTGAACCATTGCAGAGAAGCTTACAATAACATTTAAGCACCAAATAAGGAGCTAAAGATATGCTAGAGAGTTTCTTCACTTTGCAGTTGGCCAAAATGAAGTACGGTAATCTAGATATCTTGATAGTGAATCTCTGACTGGGGATCAGTTCTTAGACAGCTTGAAAGGTTTGAACCCTCAACTTGAACCCTCAACTTGCAATTTACTAATTGTATCTTCCTCAGGCTGAACTCCTGTGTAGAAGCAACTTCAGATGACCCAAAAATGTACGTGTGGAACACAACAATAGATGAGATATATAAAGACTGGCCAAGTGAGGCACATTCAGGTATCTTTTATAGGAGATTACATACAGGCTGAATATGTTGATTGGTCTGGTTACTTGTATCTGAGCAGTAGAAGGTGCCGCCGATGTTACTATGCTCGGAATAAGCCACCAAGGATCGATAACCAGATATAAGCAGATATGTCAATAATAAATGGTTCTCATTGTCTTTAAGCAGCTGTGTGATTAGATGGACAAAAAGCATTTAGTAGGTCATGAAAAAAGCATTTGATAGGTCATACAAGAAAAAATGTGGTAGCCTCTAGAGCATTTTGTAGGTCATAATTTACAAAGCCAGGTTTTCAAGTACACCGGGTAGGCAAGAGCATCTATTTTATTATGACAAATACACATAGAAAGATTATAATATTATTGTATATAATACATATGTTGTATTTGTATATCTTTGGTGAATGCCTCTTAGAGTAGTGGTATTTATTATCCAGTGCTATTAGTAAAAAAAAGGAGGTTTGATAGAAAACAGATAGTTTTGTTCATTGTTATTGAGGTACAATGAATCCAAAAGGCCTGACTTGTCTGAACTGAGTCCTCTTTTAATCTCTTCTTTTCTTTGTATTTTCTATAAAAGAACATTTTATTTGTACTATGCTATTGAATGTGCTATTTTTCAAAAGCAGTTTCTTTTAAGGATGCTTGTCTTGAACAATTCTTGATGTTGCTTTTTCAAGTAATCACTTCTTATGCATGCTTTTCTCTGACTAGGTCTGTGATTTTTGGACTAACTTGGAATGAATGCAATTTAAAAACAAATAAATACCTCAAGAAAATCTCATCTTTGATTAAGCATTTCAATTTCTCTAAAGTGAGAGGCTCTGCAGTCCATGGAACACCTAGACAGGAAGTCGCCCAGTACTCTGCTATTACTTCCTGTTAGTCAAACGATTACATACACAACCCTCATCTATCAGTGGAAGTTGTAGTAAAAAAAAGAGATTTTTCTTGATGGAGAATTTACGTATCTGAACCAAGTCATTGCTCTCCGTCCAATCTTTGAAAACATTTTGCAGTATAGTACATGACCCCATCATTCTATCTCGATTATGAAATTCTGTCCTTGTCAAAGCTACAGAGAGTTTTGTAGTTGGAGAAAAGCTCCCCTGTTCTGCTACCATTAGATGACAACCCACTATAAATGGGTATCGAGAGATTAAGCCATCGCTCAGCTTTCCTTGGCAGAGTCCCTTATTATTTACAATATTTACTTCAGGGGAAGTCTTGGCGCATGTCATATTTATCTTGCTGAGAAATGGCCGGTAAGAGCTGCTCAGCTTTCTAACACAGCCCAGCCTTGTGCTGCTGATTGAGCAGCTGAACTGTGTAATTCAAGCATCTCTACACAGGGGCAACATTTGTCTCCCGCTTTATTAAACAGCCATAAAACCATTTCTCTGGCTCATTATGAGGCTTGTGTAGAAGCCGCTGTTGATCGTACAGGCCGGGATTAATCCTGCTTCTCTGCAGCCAGGAGCTTTAAGAGGAAAAAAAAAATTAAAAAGCTGACAACTAGGTACAGGTCTGAAGAACATGCTGACCTTATGTGACTGTTTTATGTGTTCCACAAATAATTACAGCAATTAGTTGTTTTTATGGAGGTCTGTCAGTGTTCTCAATGTATGATTACATGAAGCTGTGGTGCATGCTCCGTAAATATATTAAAACTACCGAGAGAACAAAACACTGTATACAATTGCCCTTTTATATTTTAGCCGGCTTGCAAATAATAGCTGAAAAACTACCTGAGTCAAATTCTTTAAAGTGACACTACAGCCAAAAAGGGATTACATAATCAGTTACATAATCAGCTCAATAAAGTGGTCTGGGTGCGAGGTCCATCTAGGGTTAACCCTGCCTGCTGTAAACATAGCAGTTTCAGAGAAACTGATATGTTTATAATAGGGTTAATCCAGCCTCTAGTGGCTTTCTCATTGACAGCCGGTAGAGGCGCTTCCGCGCTTCTCACTGTGATTTTCACAGTGAGAAGACGCTGGACGTCCATAGGAAAGCATTGAGAAATGCTTTCCTATGGACTGATTGAATGCGCGCGCATGTGCCTTCGGCGAATGACGTCGGAAGAGTCCCCAGCGCCGAGGGAGCCCGGTGCTGGAGAAAGGTAAGACTTTAACCCCTTCCTCCCCCTTCAGCCCGGCGGGAGTGGGACCCAGAGGGTGGAGGGGGGGACCTAAAGACCCTATAGAGGCAGGAAAACGAGTTTGTTTTCCTGGCACTATAGTGGTCCTTTAAGTAAAATAAATACGTAAATAAAACATGTTATTCTAATTGCTTTCAGTTTCCAGTCTGTAGATTAATAAAATATCTAGAAAGTAATATCCCATGCTGCTGCATTCTGCTAGGCGCTTGAATGGGCCATGCTCCCCAGTCAGTTAGTTTAAGTAGGAGTAACCTTGTGAGAGATAGATTATTTGCATTTATTTGCCTATTCGATTAGTTGGCCTACATAGATCAGTAGGACCATATATATAGCTTCCAATGTGGGGGATATGAGTGCAGGATACGTGGGACTGTAAATGAGCAATGTTGGGTGTTTGAGCACAGAGCTGTTGTGCTAATTGCCAGAAATGGAACCATGTCTGTGTATGCAAAGCACTGCTTATGCATGCGCAGGGTACTCTAAGTTATCTTGAATAGCTGCAACTGGGTTCACTGTTTTGGACCCTTGAGAAGTATAACAACATAGAAGAAGCATACAAGTGGGCTGTATGGAAAGGAGAAGTTCCTGGGAAGGTTAATCTTGTGTTGCTGTTACAATATAAAGTGACTCAGTTAACACGTTGCTTTAAAGGGATGCAGTTACAGTTATTACACTATTGAATAAAACATTGAAAGTCACTTACAACATCCCTTAATATATATGTATTTTTTGATGCTATGTTTTATTTTCAAATGCATTTTTATTAGCCTTTTAATATGCTTTATTAAGGATTTTGCAATTGACAGGCACAGCATGGGCAAATAATGCAAATAACAAGGATAAAAGGGACCCCCATAGTTTGGGAATCTCCCCTTCCATTATCTTCAATGATTATAAAGGGCAACATTACTAACAACAATGGACAGGGAGACAAGATGGAGGCATGCAGTAACCAGATAGAGGAAAATATAGCCAGAATTACTTTACATTCTGAAAAGTAACAGTTCCCTTTTTAAATGCTATAAAGGTTTCTACTGCTCAGTTAAAGGACTGCTGGTATACAAATAAAATCTCCAATACGTTATAATATGATGTCATTCTGTCAGCCCATTAAACCTGGATGACTCATGGTATTATGGAGATTTTTTTCCCCTGCCTATATGTAATTAGAAACCATTATAATTATTTTTTATTACAATCATCTACGCACCATCAAGCCATTAGGAAAGACTATACTGCGTTATCTTACAAGACAATTTGCACCAGGAGATCTTGAAAAAAAATATATACATTATTTAATAGGTTTTTTAACATTAATCCCCTAGTTGTTGGATACCAATCCAATAATTCTCTGATATAATTTTGTATATGTACATACATACCTACAGTACATACACCAAACCAGAACTGCCTGACCTTGTCCACCTTACCCATTATCTGTCTCGTTGCTGATTCCTTCCCATAACTCCCTAGTTTAATTGACCAAGCAATGTCTTCTAACAAACATCTCCTGGGGATAGCTTGGCGTGAGAGTGTGTAACGTGATGGCCTTGTTACATTGTAATGCCTCTACCATAAAAGACCAGCAATGAGTGGGTGTTAAACCTATCCACATCCCTAATGATATGACCAATTAAACGCCAAATTTCATTCTTACATAAATGACGCGTCAGCGAATCTATGGAGTTATCGCAAGCATCTGGGACAAGACAGAATTATCCAAAGGTTATCTTTTTACAACCCTGCTTTTAAATTTTTAAATAACATCATGTCAAATTGTGAGCTTTTTTTTTTTAACATCTATATCTCACTTGCAAGGGTTAAACGAGTGGCGTAGCCCCCCCATCCAGCCAAATGTTAATTTGTTCACGCCCATTACTAAGCCACAGCTGGATATCCTCTGCAGAAAAACCCAAAGCAAATGGGGGATGGGGGAAGGAGGTGAATGGCAGGGGTAGATAGAATTACAACAGCACTCGGGGAAAAAAAATAAAAAAAATAGCACTTGTAGGTAAAGGATTGGTATTTAAAATGATTTGCCAGAGTAGATATTACTTATCCCAGTCAGGGGTCTGGGGAAACATGCATTTTACTCCAACACATATAATTTCTGAATAGGGATGCGGGATGCTTGCCTGGGAGGAGGGTGAGGAGTCGTGTGAGCTCTAAAACACTTAAACACTGCATTGAGATGCATGGTGTGGATCCAGACTTGTGATACAGATATACAGTATGGTACAAAATATACTGAAGTGCTATTGGGGGAAAATAATTTTAAATATTCAGGGCTATTTACTAAAGTGAGAGTTCAGAGTAAATTTCAAATTTAAGGTCAAAATTGACAAAAATGGAAGAATTATCTAAGTCAGCTATTCTTTCAGTTTGACTGCTGTGACTGTATTCTCACTTAAGTAAGCAACCTTGTAAATCAAATGGGGAAAATTGTGGGGTTTGTTTCCGCATTTTGACATAAAAATACCAATAACCAGAGCAACTGTACACAGAGACTCCTTGCACCATCACTATTTCAATAAGCTGAAGTGGTTATGGTGCAAACACAATCCCTTTGAACCAAACATAGGCAATCATCTGCACTGCTTTGGACTCTGAGACCTATCTTACACAGCCAGCTGAAATAGGAGTCATAGTTAAACGCTTGTCCATCTTTGACTTAACCACTGGCACTTCAACTAGATTAAAACTATGTACCCAAGCATACATCTTACAGCAAAAACCAACACTAATGCTAGTACATGCACTGACGATCCATAAATACAAGCAGCAAACAGTAGTGGATTATTTTCTCTCTCATTATAGATATGTGCTAGAAGTATAAATCAATTAAATACATTTTCCATCTGGGAAACAAGGCAACACCAACTGTTTATTTGACAATTTGTAGATTAAACTTGGAATTAATAATACAAATCTAATACTCTGACTGTTCTGTGAAAGCCCATGCTTATATCCACCATACCTAGCATCCCAGTGGCAACGCCACACTTACCTAAAACCTAAATTTCAAAACCAGATATGACTGGTACATGATGCAATACAAGGTGCCACTGATCAAGACACCATGCCTAGGTTTTAGTTATAAGGTATAGTGAGAAGTATCAAAGAGACACTGCACTGTACAAATTCAAAGCCCATTTAAATTCACTGTTTATTAAATATACCTCGAATAAAAACATGCTTTCGATTAATAATGTGTTTTCCCATTAGGGATCTAAAAATACCTTGCAACAGTTGCAGATCTGCCTTTGCAAGCCCTCCAATCCAGGGTCGGCGCAACTGTTAGGCAAACTAGGCATTCGCCTAGGGCGCGGGCCTGCTGGGGGCGCCCACCGGGATATTTCCTGGTGGGCTCCCCCTGTCCTTTAGACCCGCCCCCTCATGGGGGGCGCTGAGAGGAGCTCTGTCACAGCGGGTCCCAATAGGTGGCCATTTGGCCACCTCAGTGCACCCCCGAATATGTCCTTCAGTATGGCAGAGCAGGCACCTGCTTACCCTGATGTGTGTCAGTGAGTGAGTGTATGTCTGTCAGTGAGTGTCTGTGGTCTGTCAGTGAGTGAGTATGTCTGTGTCTGTCAGTGAGTGAGTGTATGTCTGTCAGTGAGTTTCTGTGTGTGTGTGTGTGTCAGTGAGTGAGTGTATGTCTATCAGTAAGTGTATGTCTGTCAGTGAGTGTGTGTATGCCAGTATGTGTCTGTCAGTGAGTGAGTGACATGAGGGGCGACAGAAATCCTTCCCATCCTCCCATCTTAACCAACTCAGACTTTCTGTGACTGTCCAATCACAGACTTTCCAATTCAGCTCAATAAATGCGTATATGCATAAGGTCCCAAATCCTCCTCTGTAAGAAATATTAGACTGGACCATCACAGAGAAGCAGTGGAAAAACTACAGGAGTAACTGAGGTGAGTGTGACCAGGCCAATGTGTTCTGCCTGTCATAAGGGATCCATAAGCTGGCTGGCTCGCCACCGTAGGGTACCCCCAAGGCTTGCAGATATCCGTTAAGGCAGCGTAGTCACCTGCTTACTCAGATGACATGTGCCTATTCTGCCAATATATACTGTGTCCGGGTGGAGAAAGGTGGCAGGCAATGGTGTTCATACTTTTTCTCGCTGCTTCCTCGTGTGCTCTACAGTGGTGCCGAAATCAGGGTTATAATGTCACTCTAACCCCAGCATCACTAAACATAAAGAATTTTTATTTTTTGCGTGTGTGAGAGAATGTGTATATGTGTGAGTGTGTGTTAGTTAGTGTGTCTGTCAGTATGTGTGTGTCAAATCAGTGAGTGTGTTTGTCTTTCAGTGTGTCAGTTAGTGTGGCTGTCAGTGAGTGTTTGTCAAAACAGTGAGTGTGTGTGCCAAATCAGTGTGTGTGCGTCTGTCAGTGTGTGTCAAAACAGTGAATCTGTGTGTCTGAGCATGTGTGTCTTTCAGTGAGAATGTATGTGTCTGTCAGTGAAGGTGTCTGCTGGTTAAACAGTGTGTGTGCCAATGACTGTGTGTTGTGTCAATGATTGTGTGCATCATTGAGAGTATGTTAATGCATGTGTGTCAGTGAGAAAGTGTTTCTGTGAAAGTCTGAGCTGCTTAAACAGTGTGTGCCAACGACTGTGTGTCATGACAGTGAGTCTGTGTGTCATTGAGTGTATGTCATTGTGCGTATGTGAATCGTAAAGGGGGTCATTCTCTAATTCTAGTACCAGGGTCCTGTGATTTTCAGTTATGCCATGATGTCGCCATAGGTAAAGAGATGAGCAGCTGGAAAAGGGTAAGTGAAACTTTTATTGCACATGGAAGTCGGGAGTGGGGAGTGGGGAGTGGAGGGGGGGGGGGGGTGGAGAATAGGTTTATATAAATAACGATATAGTGTTCCTTTAACGATGCACCTTAATGCAACAGAATAAACTGTTTTAGCATACTTGGTATTTTTATTATAAAAAAAAAAAAAGGGATTTGCAATCTATTAGGGGCATGGAACTGGTTGGAGGGGGCACACAAATAAGGGTGACTTGTGAACTCACTATGCCCCTGATGGTGTGCTTGCAGCAAAAGAGGACTGAAGGTCAACTTCTATTCCAGAGGGAGAGTGATATTACAGTTTTTAATATATAACTATCATACACATGATATAGCATGTACTGGAGAGATGTTCCTATCTATAATGACATCTCTGCTATTTTGTATGCTCTAGTAACAATGGTGTTAACATTATCGGGGGTCAGATGATGCTAAACTACATTTTATGTTGACTGTGTTTCCCTCTTTAGACCTGCGTGGATTATGTTTATCTGATTTGCTGAGAATTCTGGAAATATGGTCCATAACACTTGCAGAGCCAAAGATTAGCCATTGTCAATGAAGAACAAGAAGGTGGCAGATCCAGGCCAGAAGATATCAAAAACAGGATCAGGTATATGTAAAAGAAAGTATAGAATAGCTAGCAATGCTGTTGGATAGTTGAGTGTGTTGTGGCCCACCATTCACAAGCAACAAAGAAGAAAAATAGAAAGATCACATACTATTTAAAGACAACACTCTGTAACATTTCCTTTACAGCATCCAGGGCATATCTTAAAATAAAGTGTAATTAATCACCAGGATCTAAACGTTGCCATTCCCAATGGGCAAATAGCTGCAAGTATAATCATAATAAGCCTCACAGCATTGGTTACAACGAAAGGAGAACTGCAGGAAGCTTCACATTAATACAAGTGATACATGTGTATCTTATTCACAGAGGACCAAGTGCTCGTTTAACTCCTCAATTACCATAATAGTCTACAACGTTGCATAAAAATTGCCATTCCTCAACCTAATGGTCTTTATTTAAGTTTTGTGTTGGTTGTTTTTTAAATCAATCAATCACGCCATAATAAATATTGATCTGCTAATCTGAAACAATTCCCATAAACCTTAATTTATTAATCTGAAACAATTCCCATAAACCTATGTCAATCACTGTGAAAGTTTACACTGTGCAGAGGATTTGGGGAGTTTAGTCCAACAACAGATAACTTGTGTGCTTAGTTACTTGCCTCATGTGAATTAACCCTATAAGTTGTTTAGAAATAAACAGTGATGTGAAATTGCAGCGGCACCACACTACAAATCCCAACACATTTAGTCAGCAACTGTGGATAAGTACTCCTAATATAGATTGGTGTGAACAATCCAAATAGATACACCATACATCATAGAGAATACATCATTCTCAGTCAGCTAGTCCTAAGCAGCTTGGGTGAAAACAGTTGAGTGTGTACGTAAATAAACTCAAATGAAATAATTTAACTGGAAGGTTTAAGAATACAATACAATATTTCATTATTTCAATGTAGCACGTAAACAGATTACTCCTGCTTCTATGACAGTGGGTTTAAAATCTGTACACCTTCCCGGGCACACTGAAAAAAGGTCAGGGTATACGGTTACTGCTCCCGCAACCGAAACACCTGGGAAAACGCCAAAAGCTTCTGCCTCAGAAATTTACATTGCGATGCGCTGATAAAGCGGAGACTAAAAATATACCTTTACGTAATGCTCCCATTCTCAGGACTTAGCAAGCTACTTATTATTTATTTTTTTAGGGAGGGCTGCAGATTTTTATTTATTTATTTTACCGCTCTGCAATTGAGGCCCCTTGTTGGCGTGAGTAATGGCAATGCCGCAGCCCTGCGTAGTTTGTGCTCGCATTCCAGACAGGTTCATTTGTCACAGGAAGGGGAAAGGTTCATTCCGCACGAGGGGGGCAACCAGTGATGTTACAAGGCTACCGATTAGCCCCCTCACTGTTCCACATGACACCGTGAAGGACTCCAACCGGCAACCTTAATGCCTGCTTCAATGTCTCTAAGAAATTAATGAACACACAGCTACCATGGCAGAGCATTTCAATCAACCTCGACCAGCTGTGCCTGAAAAGAAAAAAAAAAATCAGATTTTTTTTTCTTTTCTGTTTTCCAGGACAGGTTGATCAAAATTTCCTTAGAGAGGAAAAGTCTTTATAAGCTGGGAAGCAAGCAATAAGAAGAGTTAAGGACGTTGGTTAAAAAAAAAAAAAAAAAAAGACGAGTTTCGGCCTCTATTTTCTGTTGAGCAAATTAAGCACGTTCTTTTTTTCACCTGCTGAAGAAGCAGAGCTGCATATGGCCCAGGAGTTAAAAATAAGGAAATATGCATATATTACCATACTTAATGGACGACCCTCTCTATTTAATATGCAAATTTCTTGAAATATTACTGAATGCCGTCTGTTCTAAATGAATAAATTTGAATTGCAATTAGAATAATCCTTTATAATTAATGAAAACTGTCAATTTTAGTTCATAAGTAATTTGATTAACAGGATGATATGACACCCTTGTAGTTCAGTGTCCCTGTGTAGAAGAGTGGAGGACACATCTGAAGGCAACGGAGAATGATCCTAAATGAATCGGTAACAAGTATCTTGAATGGGATTGCGTTGGGTTGCTAGATCTCTTTCCGAATACTTTTTTTTTTTTACTCGGGGCTGCATTTTGCGCAAGAGCATATTGCTTTGGGAATTTCTCATGTTCCTTTCTCATTTTGCCTTCACTCCTCTGTCTCATCTGCCCTTAGAATAGTCTCCCAGAACTGTGCCCCCAGAGGAGGACATTTTAATAATTGCCTTTAGGTGCTTTCGCATTGATTTCCCCGGTGTCTTGGGTCATGATGCTGGTTATGTCAGCAGGTGAATTAAGAACCTTGCAGGCGACAAAATAGATGTAGATAAACCTCGATTTAATAGTCGAACAGTAGGCATTGCCTTTTAACACTGCAAAACTAGGAATATTAAATGATACTGAGTATCTTTGTGCAAAGGGAAGGGAATGTTGCTTTCAGGGATTGTAAAATGAAGATAGAACAATCACTGATACTTTAATTGTAATCCTATTCTGAGCCATACTGAAGTAGATAATAATAGAAAATTGTTTTGTTTTCTCGTATGTTTGCCAAAAATCAGTTAGAAAGTGTATCACGTTCAAATACTTTTATCATGTTTTCTATTAATAAATTATTAAAAAAAAATTATACATTAACACTGGTAATCCAATTTGGGATCATTAAAGCCTGGAACCGTATCTTTGGTTATTTTCCCAACATTTATAACATGTATATAATGCTAATAATCCTTATATCAATCACACTCTCTTTTTTCTTTGAGGTTGTGTCTAAGTTTTGGATTATTCAAAAGATGTTTGTAGAAGGGGCATGTGCTAAATAATGTTACATCTTAACAAAGCACACACATTGTTTGGTTTTTCATTCTACCTACCCTCATTATATATCACTTTGCAACTCAAACTCCACCCCCACTCCTCCAACCGTAGAATGCATACCATTTAAAAAGGCACTCTAAACACCATAACCACTACCATTTGTATGCACTAGTTAAGGTACTAGGAGTCCTCTGGAGCAAACTCACAATAAACTGTCAAACTTTTTTCAGTGGTTGAAAACTTGTCTGGGTCCATGAGACACATGTGGTCCAGCTTCCTCTTTATAGACATTGCTAAAGCGGAAGTTCCCATTCTGCATTAGATATTTCAATTTTCTCCTTAATTCGTTGCCTGAGAGTGTCAGGTGAAATTTAAAATGAATTCCCAAATTTAGCCCAAACTGAAAACATAGCTGACTAGAAGATTTTTTTTTTTCATTTCAGCTATTTTGGCCTTAAAGGTACACTCCAGACCCCTAAAGCACTTTAGCGTGTGTGGAGAGTGTGTCCTCTTTTTATAATCTGGCAAAAAGTGCAGATTTTTAAAGAAAATAACACTTTTATATATTAACCTGGTTACACCCCCTTGGCTTTCAAAAAGACAACTGGTCTTCTTACTTCCTGGTTTGCTTAGCTCAGTGAAGTTAAACTCAAGAAGCAGCAATTACCCAGAGCACCTGCCTTGCAGAGACTTCTTTTTGAGCTGCATTGGGAAGTCTGTGATTGGACAGCCACAGTAAGTCTGGGCGGGGCTAGAAGGGGATGGCTTGCAAAGGCTGCAGCAAAAGAATGCAGGTTTTACAAGCGGTTTTCAGATATATCCCTAATGGAAAAAATGCACAATTAAATGCATGTATGTTTCCTTAGGGGTATATGTACTAAACGGTGATTTTTATTTACTTTGTATTTTTGCAGTCGAGTGTCCCTTTAAATTTGCAATTCACTCTAACTTCCTGACAACTCAAACATAAGTGAATAGCTATAATGGAAGCACAGACGTATTAACTAAAGTGGGAATTGTCAGGAATCCATAATGAATTCAAAATGAATTATAAAAGCTTTGTCAAAATAGCCAAAACTGGACAAATTCCTCAACTTAGGAAAATACCTACATTTCTTTTTCAGTTTTGCTATTGTGACCTCAAACTTGAAATTCACTTTGAATTCACTTTCAAATTTCCACAATTAACATTTCAGTGAATACATTTGATAACTTTATGATCCACTGCAGTTGTTTTGCTTTTGTTTTGTTTTTTTAAACAAATCCAATTAGGTTTTTGAGAATCAAGGTACATTCGTGGTCCCCTCCTTACTTCAACGAGACAATCAGCAAAAATTGTATCATCCCATAGCATCCGTAAGGTCCCACAGACACTGTCCTTTTCCAGCACAAGACATTTGTGTATAAATTACTTCAGCTATTTTTTAACCGCCAAAACAAAACAGGTACAATGTATTTGCTATGATACTCAACCTTTACTAGTATTTGACTTTCATTCGAGCTCCTGCAGCTAGAAACATCAGACTTGCAGCTCGCTTAGCCTTCATTTGGCCTGCATTCTGCAAACAGCTGACACTAGGAATAATGAATAACCTTAAGGACTTGCATCTGTTCCCCTGGTTTCGTGTCAAGGTTTTTAATTGGGCTATTTTGGCACAAGGAAACAATGGCTAGGTGAAATCAACTTATCTTAATATTTCAGAGGTCAGGACACCAGGCCTCTACGTGGAGTTTAATAAATTACTTATGGGGTAATAATCAGAGCCAAACACCCCAGGAAAGGGAGAGCGTATGGGAGCGAAATATATAAAACTGCTGTTCGAGCTGAGGTAGAATGTTAGCATAACCTTGTCATAATTTTTTTTTTCCTCTCTGCATTTGCCTTTTATTTCCAAAAAAATTATTACAAGATTAGTTCTGATGCTGTCTAACATGCGCATACCAATGCATGCCTTGCTGCATATCAAATTTGTCAATCGCATTTTCCATTCACAGTTTGATTTTGATGTTGGCGGCAAATTAGGTGACATAAGGAGATTGTTATCATTTATTTATACAGCGCAGATACATCACAAGATACACTGAGTAAAATATACAAATAAACATAGCTTGGAAGCCAGATACATACTGGCATAGTAGCAGTTGTACGTTTTATCCAGAAAATGACGCAGGGTTTCGAAACAGATTATTAGGATCCTTCTATAAAGAAATACCGTCATATTTTTGTATTACTATTTCAAATAAAAGATTACATATATTTCAGCCATTTTTTGTATTATTTTGTAATGCTTCCATATAAGCTTGTTTGATCATATTAGTGACTGTCCAATGCATTCTGTTGCAAATACTTGTACCACTTGTACAATGCTGCGATTTTTTGGGAAGTTTTACAATAATAATAAGTTAAGCTTTCTTTCAGTGATTCTCATGGCTTCTCAAAAATGCAATATGGGATGATTTCAGATCTTTACTTGTGCAAGGTCTTAACAAATAAGATGTGATAATGATCAAAGTGCATTCAAAATGGCTGCCCCCATGGAGCAAAGCTAAGTAAAGAGATTTACTGAAGAGTTAATTGGTATTAACTGATATGTAATAATTTCAAAATGCACAGAGTCTATATTATACTTAATCGTTACAGCACTTTGTCCATGATCCAAGTGTATTAGCATTAGAATTAGTCTAATGATGCACTGGCATTACACTTTTTGGGGGCAGCTCCCCATTGTCACCAAAAGTTAGACACCAGAGAACAAATCTATCAGTACAGTCCCACCAGATTCTGGGCATTTGGTAGGTATAGCTCACCATGTTAGGTATGGTATTATATATTTATATTTTAGATATATTTATGAAATTATATCCAAACTCTAGACTAGTTGCTTCATATCACAATTACTGCAGCCAGGTTTATAAACTTGGCAATTTGTGTCATCTGTGCCATAGATGTGTCCCGAATCCCACCAATTTTCCATCTGCCTATACTCCTGGAAGATCACAGTTTGCACTAATCTCCTAGCAGGACTCTTGGTCTCCTATTTTCCCTAAAACTCTTTGATGATTTGCAAGATGCCTGCTTTCAACTAACCTACTACAGAAGGATGCAGACAAAGCTGGCTGATGCCCAAGGGGTAAAAGACTATTTGTTTTGGCTGGAAAATTCAATCATCAAAATATAAACGTGGCTTCTGCAATGAATGTGATGTTACTAGCTAAGTTATAATTAATAGATGGCAAAGGGACCCATTAATCAAAGTACTTGAAATAAATCATCAAGGCTTAAAAGAACAACCCCCAGCAGATAAAAAGATGGCAAATTATGCAGCAAGGAGGAAAATAGGCATTTGATGCCTCACACCATCCTTTCAAGCTCGCTGTCTTGGTGTCACTTTTGATCCTGGACTCACCTTTGCGCCTCATGTCCAGTCTGTTGCTAAAACCTGTCAATTCCAACTTAAAAACATTGCCTGCATACGCCCCTTTCTTACGCAAGATGCTGCCAAGGAGCTTGTTCACGCTCTAGTAATCTCTCACATTGATTACTGTAATTCTCTCCTAATTGGTCTCCCCAGAAGCCGTACTGCCCCCCTACAATCTGTGGTGAATGCTGTTGCCAGGCTGATCTCTCCTGTCACTCCTTTCACACCTCACCCCTCTGTCGATCCTTACACTGGCTTCCTATCCCCTACAGGTGTCAATTTAAAATACTAACCCTTACCTATAAAGCTCTAACCAACTCTAGCCCCTCTTACAGTTCTTCACTGATTCATAGGTATGCCCCCTCTCGGTCTCTCCGCTCTACTGGTGACCTTCTCTTGTCTGCTGCTCGCACCCTTATTGCAAATTCACGCCTGCAAAACTTCTCACGGGTGGCTTCTTTCCTTTGGAAAAGCCTGCCTACCCCTGTCAGACTCTCCCCCAGTCTTCAATCCTTTAAGAAGTCCCTCAAAACCCATCTTTTCAGGAATGCTTATGGCCTCCAGGAGTAACTTCTATCTCTCAAACCTTCCTCTCGCTCTCTCCTAAAGGGCCACACTCCACTCTCACCTCCAGTTCTGCCACTTACCCACCACGTCTATTTGATGTCTCCCTCATTACCCTTCCTATTGTTTTTTTATACCGCACCTCCTCTAGACTGTGAGCTCGTTTGAGCAGGGTCCTCAACTACCTAGCGCTGCGGAATAAGATGACGCTATATAAATACCAATAATAATAATAAGAAGATGGGCAATTCTTAGGGATGGGCAGATGTGGCACCCATAGCCTTTTATGGGTGTCAAGTCAAGAATGGGATCACCCACAACACGTCAATCTAAAAAGCTGAGAAGAATAGGTAATGCATAATATAACGCTAAATAATGACAGAACTTTGTATAGTGAAGGGTTATCAAATTTATTTTAGGGATTTTATACCAAGTAGCCTATAATTATAGAATAATAAAAATTAAAAAAAACAATAGTTGTAACTATTTTGCTAAGATGTATAAAACTCA
Source organism: Pelobates fuscus (assembly GCF_036172605.1). Lineage (NCBI taxonomy): Eukaryota > Metazoa > Chordata > Amphibia > Anura > Pelobatidae > Pelobates > Pelobates fuscus. Next base: position 176,820,852 of record NC_086319.1, read on the forward strand.
TTCTGTAACATGTATTCATACTATGGAATGAATAGATGAAAAAAAAAAGGATTAAAGGTTCATGCTGAGTATATCACAACCTATGTCATTCATTTAGTCTCTGGTTCACAGTGCGTGAAGGAGGTGTCTGTGGGTAACTTTGTGCAGGTGGCCAGTGCACATAAGCCCTATGCCTGCCATGGTTATTGTTCCGTTAATTAGAATGTCTGCGGCCCCCAGCATTTCTGGCCTTAGTTCTGCCAGAGGGTGAACGCCACTAAGTGACAAGTTTAAAGACCTAGATAATTCCTATCTCTCCTACAGCAGATGCAATGGAGCTGTAATGTCCGCTCCCCCCTCTTCATCCTCCAGCGAGATTTACTGTCCTTCAAGCTGCCTAAGTGAGAACCTCTACAGAAAGATTTAAGTTAAGTGACTCTTCTGCAGTCCTTAAGCTCATTTATTATTGAATTAAGTTTTCATTTCTCAGAGGAGGTGGAGGCAGAAATTAAAAGAGGAGAGACAGCTAGAGAGGTTTACTGGGAATAAGGTACAGGCTTTGAAGAGATACACATTGACTGCGTTGTATCATATGGATGTCACCAACACCACTATGGTAAGAAATGAACCTTGTACAGCCAGCATGCCACCTAAACGGTGGCAATTTTATGCCTCCTGTTGGCACATCAAATTCTGCAGTTGCTGGGCATTAAGAGGAGCACAGATAATGGATCTTAAGAACTGCAGGCCTTCCAGATGTTTTTCATATTAAATCTTATTGATCTCAGCCAGTCTAAGCGTGAGGAGTTCAAGTAGCTGGCTGAAGGTGAAGGGAGTTGCAGTGCAATAATAGTTGGAGCTCACTAGTTAGAGCACAGCATAAAGTATGAACAATGATTTAACCATTTGAGAGCATTGTAGTTCTGATAAGGACAGGCGACGGTCGCATGAAACTTGATTTTCCACTGGATACAGCTAATATAAAGCTCATTATTATTATTATTATTATTATTATTATTATGCTATTTATATAGCGCCATTGCTTCCAGCTGACATAACGTTTAAAATGCTAACAGGGTCTATTAACACAAACTTAAAATATATAGCACATTTATGTACTGCTTTATTTAAACAGGCAGCAAATGGACATATCTAGGAGCAAAGTTAAAAAATATGTAATTCCATAAAGCTCCATACAAATGCATGCATGAATAAGTAAAGCCCTGTTCAACAGAATTAGGGTGATGTTGCATTGTATAGAACCAGTCATGAACCAAGAGTCACTGGTTATCCTGGTGAATGTGACTGGTGACAGTATGTAACAAGATCCACGGCAGGTGAGTGCAACTAAATGGGGGCTAGTGAGATATACAGAGTGGGTTTACTTTGCAGCCACACACACTGTTAATATGGTAGTAGGTGGCAGTCTGTAATGAGAATCCATAGAGTGAGGAGTCTGTGTGCACTGCATCCTATGAAACTACCTTAGCTCACTCCTTAACAGAATGCTGCAGAACTAACCTTATGTTACTTTTTTTATTCTTTATTTTCAGAGAGAGCAAACCTGGAGTCATTTACAGAATAAGAAACCTTACGTTAGACTTGGTGACATTTGTTTAAGTTTCAATAGTATATAGCGTGTAACACGGTTTCAAATTAAGATCATATGTTACCTTCTTCAGAACTAAAATAATAACATTCTGCGGAACCAAACTCATGCTGTACTTTGCAACATTCTACAGAAACAAAATGATGCTAAAACGTTTTACAGAACTAATATTATGTCACAACATTCCACAAAAGCAATATTACATCTCAACATGCACCAGAATCCATATTGCGAGATTGAGCAGACCCAATATGTTACATTTTACAGAATCAAAATGTTTCCTGACAATGGTTTTAAACTAAAATCATTTTGTGTTTTGTTTTTTTCATCTGTCATGTTTGCACCCAGGAAGTCTGTCTAGCTTGAGTCCTTCTCTGTTCGTGATGGTTTCCAGTGTGAGTGCCTCCATGTACCAGGATTTCTAAACACCCAGCCAGCAGAAGGCTCTTAACCACTGAACAAATTGCAAAACCTAGGCCAAAATAAGCAGGATGTCTGCTTAATAGCAACACATTACAAGGGGTAAAGACCGGAGATTCTCAATAGTTAATATATTTTACAATGTAGTTGTTAATTACCCAGAATTAACAATTAATTAATGCACTTCTTTACCCTTTCTCATTATTGTAATTCTGACTCCTGCGTTATTGTATTGAAAAAAAAGGTACAAAATAAAATCACATAATATATTGTACTTCATCTTATTTTGATTTTAGAACGTCATTAAATTCAGTAGGTAAATAAATACATCCACTTGGATATTTCAATTTCTCCATAATATTCCTCTTCACCTATAATCTATTGGCAAGTCTGTCTTCACCTCTATGAATGCATGCACATCCTTATTCTCTGTTTAACATTCTGTCTTTTCCCACTGAAATGTATGCAGTTTGACTCCTGTTTATTTCTTTGGTGGCCTGACAGCTCCAATATCACCATAAATATAGTATGGGGCCTGACTGGCTAAGAGGCCCCTGGGAGCAGGCTGACATTTACACATATTTGTATGTGTTATGTGATCATAATGGCACAGCCGCTGCCTACATTGTATTAGGACTAACTCACTCTAAGGCATGGAAAGCAAGACCTCAGCTGTTTTGCCTATTCCCTTAGGTGTACCATACAATCTCGGAGAGGTAACCCTCCCTCCGGCAATAATTTACTGCTTCTAGACTAACAAACAGTCGCTATTTGTATATGTAAATCTTCCAGACTGCAGGAAATAGTGCCATCAGCACTCCTGCCACAAGTTCAGAGTCTTTCATAATTAGACAGCTACACCCAGGCCCTGCTTGCTGCCTAATTATCAAATTACGTTGAGAATAGTCTTGCGCTAATTAATGCTTATTATGGTGGTTCTCAAGCTAAGGATTTCATTATCAAAATGCTCGGGGTCGAAATAAAAAAAACAAAAATTTAAAAAAAAAATATAAAAACACAATATTATTTTTAATTGATCAATAAGCACTGAAGATTATTAAAGAGAAGAAAAAAAAATCAGTAAGCTGATTATTTGTTTGATTAAAAAAAAAGATGCAGCATTTTATATTGTCTCCAGCATGTTTGCTTGGAGAAAGGTCCATAATTGGTATTCATTAGTGGCCTGTGATATTTATCTGCCGCGATTCGCCCTCGCTCCCTGGATTCCTCCAATTTCTTTTTCACTCTTCCTTCTTAGCATTTTTTTTTGTTTGTTTGTTAATTTGCCTCATCGTATTTTTTTTTCTGCCAGCACCAACATCAAAGTCAAGAGCAAGAAGTTTTAATTAAGTGACACTAATGAGGTCGTCGAAAATGATACTTCAGCAATTCAACACGCTGTTAAATGTGTTTATTCTATAAAGTCATCAAAGGTGAATGTTTCTTTCAGCAACACATTCAATTCATTAACGGAAGCATTAAAGAAGGAAGCAAAGCATGATATGTATGTATATATTTTTATATCAAAATAGAGCATTTTGTAGCTAGCTACCATCGTGGCATTGAACTTGGCAGTGATTGTTAAATGTTGTCCAAGCAGATGTTGTAGGCTATGTTTAACATAACGCTGAATGGTTTGTCAAATTAGCCTTATGGGGATACAGCCCACATCAGCTACAATGGCAAACAGTGGCCATCACTGACCAGGAAGCTGCATATACACTGGTGGGCAACAGAGTAGCTTAATTAATAACCTGCACTTAGGAACCTATTCAGTACTTTGTATATTGTTTTGCGTTCATGACTGGCTTCCAACATTAAACAGGCACTGTTACTTTGCAGATTTTCCTTTTAAATTACCGTATTTATCGGCGTATAACACGCACCGGCGTATAACATGCACCTCATTTTAAGAAGGAAATTCCAGGAAATGTCCCCCCCTCCCATAGTATTCCCCCCCCCATCCCATAGTGTTCCCCCCCTTTCCATAGTATTCTCCACCCCCTGCCATAGTATTCTCCACCCCCTCCCATAGTGTTCCCCCCCTCATCCCATAGTGCCCCCCCCTTTCCATAGTATTCTCCCCCCTCCCATAGTATTCTCCCCCCCCTCCCATAGTATTCCCCCCTCATCCCATAGTGTTCCCCCCCTTTCCATAGTATTCTCCCCCCCTCCCATAGTATTCTCCACCCCCTCCCATAGTGTTCCCCCCTCATCCCATAGTGTTCCCCCCCTTTCCATAGTATTCTCCATAGTGTCCCCTAGTGCACTTTCCCTCCCCTTGTCCCATAATTACTTACCTGTCTTGAAGCGTGGGACGGCTTCACAGCGCGCACCGCGGTACTGGAACTTCAATTTCAGGTTCCGGTTTCCGGCGGGACTGCGTGTGCACACTTCCTTTCAGTCCGGCGTGTGCACACTTCCTTTCAGTCCCGCCGGAAACCGGAACCTGAAATTGAAGTTCCAATACCGCGGTGCGCGCTGAACACCGGCCCACGCTTCAAGACAGGTAAGTAAATATGGTATATCGGCGTATAACACGCACACATCATTTCCCCCTATTTTCAGGGAGAAAAAGTGCGTGTTATACGCCGATAAATACGATAATCCTTGCTTGTCCCACTATTTCTCCCTGTTTGTAATTTTTTTCAATAATTTGTTTAATTGTACATTGGAAAAATGATGTATTAAGATCTGTTGAAAAGGTACAAAAGATAATAAATATTAATAATAAAGTGACAAGAAAGGGAGTATAATCAAAGAGATACAAGTGGCATAAGGAAGCAAAAAGTGGGGGGGAAATGAGTACCACCTTAAGCCCACAATGGCCTCCCATTACTTTTGGCCTGTATTTTTCAACTTGTCTGTCCACATGCTACAACCTATCTTGGATTATTCACTAAAACTGGTGTCAAGAAAACCGCAAGTGTTAGGCCAAAATAATGAAACTCTTCTGGAATATTCCGGTCTATAGTGCAAATGAATACTTTTTTCAAATGAAACTCTTTTTGCTTGGACTCTTTTCTCTTCCATGAAATCACTTCTAGCTACAGTTTACTTTTGCGTTTATTAATGTATTTTATTAGTATGCATTATCTGCAAACTAAATTTCTAAATAAATAAGATAAATAAGGCGAGCAGTCAGCTACTACTTGGAATGGTCCTCTAACAAAAAGAATGTTGTTTTTAAAAATGTTCTTAGTTGCAAACTTCTCATACAGGAAGCAAATCACTGTCTACCAGATTAGATGAGCTAAATGCTCCTTATCTGAAAATGTCTGCCTTTCTATTTAAATGTAAATAGTGCTCCCCATCAGAGAATAGCCCCCCCCACCCCCATGATGCACCCCTACAACATCACACGCAAGCTTCAAAATCAAATCACCAGTCACCATCAGCAGCTCACACTGGTCTGCTCTAAGAAGAGAAAAATAGGGCAGGAAAAGTGAGATAATATTTCTTCTCTTTACAATTGACTTGAATAGGTATATTGGACTTTAACTGGCGAAGGTTCCCAAGGGGCCGTATGACCCAGAATCTTTCAGCCGGAGTGGGGGTTGAGAGTACATTACTTGATACTCGCCACCTATTCAGCAGATTGTGATTCTGGGCTGTATTGTGGCTCTTGAAAGCAGCAAATACATACGTCTTTTGCTCAGTCAGACAAGTCTCTTTTATTTTTTTTCTATTCAGCCCTAATCTGTCCCGAACGGCCCCTCCTTTGATTGACAGCTGACATTCTGCCTGGTCTAAGACTCACGCAATGTCCCTGATGGTTATCGGCATGGAAATGTTAAGTCTGTAGACAATTCAATTGGCCATTAGTCCTTTTTTTGTGTGTGTCTGGGCTTTCTTCTTTTCTTGCCTTTTTGTCCCAAGTTTATGTGGCACACTGAGTTCTATTAGTAATGACAGATCTGGCAGCGTCCGAAGAAAATGCACATTATCACTTCTACCCGAGACAATACAATTTGGGTGTTTAGTCACTTCATACCAATATAAGGTTATCCACAGAGTTAGTGAATTTGGCCTAATTACCATAAATACCATAAAGGCATTTCTTTTTCAGTTGTTGAATAAAGCAGTCACTCTACAATTTGCCTTGTCAAAATTTATTTTAAAAAATTACAAATAAATAAGTTTTAAGAAATCTTCAATGCTAGTGTTACAGATCTGGTGTGAGCCATAACACTAATGGTAAAAGAAAACAGAAAGAACTTGAGAATGTTCAAGTTTACTAGCCCTAACTTTAGAAACGACATCCAGCACCAACACTGACATCACTGCCTGCACCACCACCACCACCGATAACAACTGACGTACACATGAAGGATTAACATACACTGTCTTCAACAAAAGATAAACTGCTAGCCTGTTAATGTGCTCATTGTACAGTCAAGCCTCCCAGGCCGTGGTCAAAGTCTGCATGACCTAAAATCATATTTGTTTATTTTTATCATTATTATTTAATTTTAGACAATTAAACATTCCACCTTGTTATCCTCTTTCTTGCTGAAAAATCTAAACAGCAATGGTTATATGGGAAGCTTAAACAGCACTTATATTGTTTGAAAAGCACTATATTTAATTTGTCACCGGGCTATATTCTGTTCCAGAGCATTCAGTTCCAGTATGTATAGCTCATTCTGCTTATAGCACATTTGGTATGTGTCCATTCTGCTCCTATGAAATCATTTAAGAGGTGGGTTGTGAAGAGCAGACACTGACTGTAAAAAAGGTTTAGATTATCACTGACATCCCTTAAAGTAGGATTTAGGGTGTAATGAGGCCATGAGGGCAGGTTTTCCTTTCCCAAACTCACGCTTACAATATACATTTTCCATAGCGGTACTGCTACAGGGATACCTGCCCAAGCTGCGTAAACTGCATATTTACCTATGTGAGCTTAACATGGCACTTTCAACACCATTACCACTAAATGATGGATGATGGAGAAAATTTACTGTGGGCACTTGTGACGGACCGCCTGGCACCCCGACCGGGTACCCCCGTCAATCGCTGCTTCCTAGTACTTGCGAGCACCATAAGCACTGCACTGGAACACCATAACCACTGTACACCCCACAAACAGCCGCAGCTTGGTTGGGGTCTCGTTGTCCTCCATCCACCCTGGACCCAAGACCAGGATCCAGCTTCCATTGGGTAGACCTCTCCTAGTCCAGAGAGCAAAGCAGGCTGCTCTTATAAGAGCAAGTGTTGTGATCCAAGGGAGTATAGTGATTATAGCAATCCCCAGAGTCTGAATATAGCTCTCCAATCCCCCAAACATGAGCCTAGAATTCATGAAGAGTAGAACAAATCTCCTTTAATGGTAGCCATACCTACGAGATAATTGAGTCAAGCACTATACTAAACTCAGGTATCTCCAAACACAAAAACCACACATTTACAAAAAAAAAAAAAAACTTAAAACACACAAAACCACCGCAAAAGTTACATCCCCCGATAGTCCTGATCTGGGTGACCAACATATCCAAAAATCACCCAGATCAGTTCAGGGGTTCAGGAATTTCCTGGAAGTCATAGATTTGGCTGACCACACGCATGGTCCCATGCCCAAAACAGTTCCATAGAATTGCGGCTAAGTGCCGCTGGGGACCGACCGGGAACCGCAAAGTCTTCCTGCCGAAAACAGTTCCAGGGCATTTGCGGCTTAGTCCCCCTGAAGTCTATTCGCGATTTAGGTCCATGGATTTCACCCAAAAGTGGATTACAAACTGTCACTATATCATTTTAGCTAATTAAGACCCTTGAAAATAATGTGCTTCAGTGCAGCCCATTATTGACGGGTCACTTGTGTTTATTTGAGTGTAGTGCTCCTGTCTGTCTCTCACCCCCCCCTGACCCCCCCAGTATTTTAAATAAGAAATCTTGCCTAGAATATTGATTTCTTTATTAGTGTTACGGAAAGGTCAGAGAGCAGTGGGAAGGATCAAGAAGTCAGATTCTGTCATTATTTGCTGGGACCAATAATATATATATATACACAATTATTTTTTCCTTTCTTTCTTTCTTTTTTTTTTCTTTAGAGCTTATTCAATATATCATCAAGGCTCAGTGACTGTGTATTCCAGTAGATGTGGCAATGTGCACTTCAACTCCCATCACTCTCACCAAAGCAGGATTGCCAGTTTTCCATTTGAATTAGGGATGCTAATAAAAATGACACGCTTCAGGGCTTCATTTTCATGGCTACAGCTGCTACATGTACATTTGTCACCAGTGTTTTCAAAAACTAATCGGGCAAGCCAATACCACATCATAGGCTAGGACAGGAGTCTTGGTGCAATAACAGCTAAGGTCATGCAGTTAGCAAGGTACGTTCTATATTCAGATAAAATATATAGCCCAGTAATGCCAATCGGCACAATCTTACATAGGGTTATTCACTAAAGTGAGAATTCAAAGTGAATTTCAGGTTTTAGGCAAAATAACTGAATTGGAAAAAAAAAACCTAGATTTAGATTAATAAAACAGATTTGGTGTATAGATCATGCCCCTGCAGTTTCACTTCTCACATCTCTGCTATTTAATCGCTTTGTTTATGCCGCCCTAGCCCCACCTTTCTGCATGTACCGCACACTGCCTTCCTAAACACTTCCTGTAAAGTCAGACGTGATGTTTACATTTCCTTTATTGCATACTCTGTTTATTTTAGAATTTCTTATCTCCTGCTCTGTCAATAGCTTACTAGACCTTGCAGGAGCCTCCTGTGTGTTATTAAATGTTCATTTACAGAGCAGGAAATAAAAACATCTAAAGTAAGTTAACGGCTGATTGAAATGAAACCATTTTGTTTTCATGCAGGCTGTGCCAGTCACAGCCAGGAGGTGTGGCTAGAGTTGTCCAAACAGAAAAAAAAGTGATTTCACTCCTAAATTGCACGGAATTGAGCAGTAAAACTTCAGAGGCATGGTCTATACACAAAAACTGCTTCATTAAGCAAAGGTTGTTTTGGTGACTGTAGTATACCTTTAATAACCCCTTAAGGACACATGACATGTGTGACATGTCATGATTCCCTTTTATTACAGAAGTTTGGTCCTTAAGGGGTTAAGTATTAGAGGTGGCATTAAAGAGCTGACAGACATGCTCTGAGACATGTTGGCATAAATACTAATACTCCAGCCTAATACAGTATTATCTGAAGCTTGGCAATGATAAGGAAACACTTATTTTCGAAAATTAAATGAGCACCCCTTTTGAAGCATTGGGATCTTTCTGCCTCTATGGACGATACTATTTATGATGAGTTTCCATCATACCCTTGTAATGAAAGCAGGGTCCAAATCAAGTCCTGAAACAGGTAATAAAGGAAACACAAGCTGCAATTTGTGTGTATGACATTAACTTTTTTTCTAGTTTGAAACATGAAAGGTATCTTTACTATAAAAACTCGGAATTCCGTTACTGTCCCAGTGTTCAGAGGGAGCACTATTTAGTGTGATTTATGCACTTAGATTCTGATGGTTGCCGGAATAATGTTTCTAAACAGAATTCAATTCTGTCTTTTTTTTATAAACTGTCATGTGCAAAATGTTTCATAAGTGCATGTTTTGTTTTGTTTGCTTTTTTTTTATCAGGGTCATCTGCTGCCAGAGCAATGGCATATTAGACAAAAACATTGGGGTGTTTCTGTTAGACTGTGCAGCCATGTATGAAAGGGTTAAACAAGAAGTAAAAGTATGAGGCACATCTGGGCATTCCTTTTGGCCAATCCATTTGTTCTTGCACCAGTAAACAGGCTGCCTATGAAGCGTGCAATCAGGCATCATCACACAGCCTTCATATCACCGCAATGAACCTTCCGTTACATGCATATCATCTCACTGCATTCAATTTGCATGGAGTAATAATGCACCTTACACTTGGTATTGTCAGACCTGATGAGTGTTCCGTGTACGTCGATGAGTTCTGGGGAATTTCAATGTTATTATGACTTCACTGTTTAAGTGGGAGTCCTTGGGGGAAGCTTGCGGCATCCCCCGGCACTATGCTATGGGCCACAAACGCCCTTTTTAAGATTCTGTAGGTTTTAAAAATTCAAACATGCAAACAAAAATGATTCATATTTCAAGTAAAATAATCAAACCTTCCTATTTTTTTAGGAAATTCCACGATGCTGTCATGAACAGTATATTCACACAAATAAGAAAAAAATATATTAAATTGGTACTTTAGTCACAGAACCCATTTAAATATTTTTGAAATCACCTACATACTATGCAATTCTGTAGAAAGTACAGGGCCTTATTTGCCCCTCACCAGGGACGTTTTAGCCGCGAGGCAAACAAGGCATTTGCCTTAGGCGGCATTATGACATCATATTCCAGCTCCCAGCCTCACTCTGCGGCGCGCGAGGGAGCTGAGCAGACCGCTCAGAGGAAGTGCTCCCTCGCCAGCTGCCTGCCAGTGCTGCCCGCCCAGCAACCAAAGGTAAGGAGGCTGGGGGGGGGGGGTGGGGTAAAAAAAATGTGTTAGTATGAGTGTGTGTGTATGTCTGTTAGTGTGTGTGTGTGTGTGTATGTGTTAGCGTGTGTGTTTGCCTGTGAGTGTGTGTGTCTGTTAGTGAGTGTGTCTGCTAGTGTGTGTCTGCTAGTGAGTGAGTGTGTCTGTTAGTGTGTGTGTGTTTCTGTCAGTGAATGTGTGTGTGTATTTAGAATGCGGGGCGGAAGGAAGGGTTGGGTGTGGGTGGTGCGGGGGGGGGAGGGGGGACAGGAGGGGGGCACCTGAGTTTTGTCCTGCCTAGGACAGCACAAAACCAGGATACACCACTGCCCCTCACACAAATATAAAATAATAATAGCAATATATTTAACCAAGAAAGAGGTACATTTAGCTTTCATCAGTCTTCCACTACATCCTGCCATTTAGATGTTACTATTACTTAACAACTGTACTGTTTAATTGACCTCAGAAGTATGAAAGGCTGTGCTGAACGAACCGGGATTCAAACCTGTGATATCTTATTCTATACATTTGCTATCCATTTGGTACAATGTATAGGTGAAATTGTTAGCAGATTTAAGCACGGGTCTGCCTTATTGTGCATGATGACAAGAATACCATAAATAAAAACATCACTGTCTTCAGTATTTCAGTTTGTGTATAAAAATTTAAAAAGCCATACTTGGATGAACAGATTCTATACCTATGCACTTAGCGGGTGTAAAAAGAAGGTAGCCGGGGGCGGGGCCAGGCCGCCGAGCGAGATGGTCGCATGTCAGGCCAGCTCCTGAAACTAATAACGGACAAATCAAGAAAACAGCTTACTTTGCCATAAAAAGCTGACAAACATCGACGAAACTCATCGGGTGGAGAGTACCGGACCCAGGGTGAGGCTGGCCGGACCGGTTTCAGTCCCCTGGGGGATGATTCCTCCCTGGCGCCAACGAGGCCTACTCCGGCGGTGAGTGGGGCAGCCGGCCGCTGCCCCGCTATCCTGCCCATCGGTGCTCAGACAGGAGCCAGACCCGTGGAGACGTGGCCCCGTTCCCCCCCCCCATGGACTGGGGGGGTGATCCCATGCCCCGACCATCCCGGGAGCAGCAGCAGGGCCACCCAGATCCAGCAACAAGGTGCAGGGCGCAAGATGGCGGAGACCTAAGATGCTGGCGCCAAAACCGGCAGTAAGGCTCAGAAGCGGCCCACACCGCTCCCCCTCCACGAGAAAACACAGAGCGCAGAGTCCACCTTTAAAATGGCGGAGACTGCAGGCCCAGCCATCCACGCTCGAGGGCTGACTGGTGCACCCTCCCTTCCGACTTCTCAAGGACGGACTGCCGAGGTATGCCAAACGGGAACGGGCGAGCACCTCCTCATACCCCACTAGCCTAACTACAGAGGGACAACAACGCAACCTTACCTTGCATACCGCATGCGAGCTGCCGAACACGGATTGACCCCCTACAGCCACCATACTGATACCGGTGTGCGATGCGGATGGAAAGCCCCTCCGCAGCCCACTCCGGTGAAAATTCTGCAAGACCCACAGCAGGGAGACCGCCGCAGCCTGAAGGAAGGCATAGGATGAAGGGACTTTGCACCGACCGAGACACGCAACTGGGACTACTCAGTTTGAAGGGCGACATACCACCCAAGATCCCACACCACAGTGAAAATACCAGAACTCTGAATAAGTCTCTGTTGTTTAGCCTAGCCTGTACCAGTTACTTTACCTATCACGTAGATAGCAAGCCAGTCCCTACTTAATGCATACCTCTTAAAGCAACTGTCTCACTGTGGCAACCAGCGATGTATTTTGAGCATTTATATTGTTGTTCTCCTCTTATAATGTTATAACCCTATAATCTATAATGTTATAACCCTATAACCCTATAATGCTATAAGCCTGTTATTTATCTTCACTGAACACAACTATTTTTATTAAGCGATGCAAACATATTACTCATACCATGCATATATTGGACGTATACGCTAAGGTTAGGATGACAACCATTTAGTCCAAGCTTAGCTAGACTAGAGCTATGTATGACCATCTCGCTGATAAGCTTAGGTTATACTTAAGTGTACAGCTTTGCTGGTATAATAAACTCACTTAACCCAATCGAGAACCTACACTACTGAAATATTGCTATATAAAAAAAAAAGTGCCTGAATAGCAAATGCCATGACTTGTATTATCAATGTTTACTAACTGTCCCTGATGTCGCTGTTGTGGCGCACCAAGGCTACCTGTTAACTTTGTGCACAAATAAAATAAAGAATTAAAAAAAAAAAAAGAAGATAGCCAGCTTTACAGTGGTTGCAAATAAGCAGTGTTTTTGGTAGGATTATATAATAAAATATGAATTGTCAGGATATAAAACTGGACACAAAGTTAAGCTATTGTTTGCAGAATTTGCTACAATTTTAAATTCTTCTTATATCCATTTATTCATATTTTTATTTACAAAAAAAAAATGTCCTCATTAATAATCAGCTATTTTGCTGCGCTGCGGAATATGTTGCCGATTTAGAATCAACATAAGAATTCTGCGATAACAGTCTTTGTTTCGTCTTACGGGTTACAGGAGTAACATAGACCTTGGCTGTCAAAAAAGGGGTTAAATCAGCCTGGCCCCAGCCAGCCAAAAAAATAAAAAACTCTCCATGGTCTGTGGTCTCTGCAATATCTGCCTCTTAGGGAAGTGAAAGTTGACTTGTGTGCCGTGCGGATGCAAATATCACATTTTCCACATGATTACACATTATTTTTTCTGGGTGTGTTACACGCTTAGTAGCTCCTGGCTAATTCTGTGCGGCTGCTTTTCAGCGCTGGGATTACAATCACATTAATCTGAGCTAGAAGAAGTGTTCGGTATAATCCTTCACATGGTGTAAAGTCTATCCACGCGTTGCTTAGCATATCATTATGGCTAGAGTTGATATAATAGCTGTTTGAGTCTCTGATCTCTTAACTGCATGGGTATGGAGCCAAGAGACAAGACTTAGGATCTCTCTTCCAAGACAGAGACTGGAATAAACAAATATGTAACTAATAGGTCTCAAGGTGGTCTAAAATGATTGTTCATTTGGCCTTTAAAAAAACGCACCTACAGACTACATGCAGGTTCATCTAAAGGTCTGATCTCATACTCACCAGAAAGCTGTAACCGACTCACCACCTTACCTTTACATCTATGTACCTCATAATCCTAGTCAGTGTGAAACCTAGGAGACTACACTCCTCACTTACCTACACCCAACACACTGAACACTATCCCTTAATGTTTTTTCTTCCCTTTTTAAAAAAAAAAAAAATGTGCAGCGCTCTCAACATGTATAATTTTATTGCCTGATACAAGATGTAAAGCTCTTATTTGACATGTATACGTTTCATATGTCCTCAACAATGCACAACCAAAATAAAGATTTAAAAAAAAAAAATAAAAAAAAAAAAAAAAATGATTGTTCATGGCTACACACCATCTTATATTGTCTTATTAGCGCATGCAATCTAATGGAAAGAGTCAATCAGATATTGTTATGGAAATCTTTCGTTTCGTGGCTAAAGGCAACTAAAACTAGCTTTACATGCTCTCTGTGTTTATTTGTTTTTACCTTATAAGTGGAATTAGTGTATATTACCTGCACTAAGTAATAACTTACTTTAGAAGTTTTTATCTCCAGCTCTGTAAACTTAACTTTAATACACTCCTCGGTTGTAGACTGCAGTAGTAGCATTGAAAAGTTTCAATGGGGAAGCAGTGGTATCCAGTGTCAGGCTTGCACAAGGTACCATTTAGCTTTTGGTCAGCCATGCAAACCCTGCTTTGAGATAAGCAAATGTATCAGGTTGGTTGCCCAGGGATTGTCATTTATCCAACAACACAATGAAAGGCGACACACCATTTTGAGTGTCAGAGAGGTCAGGCTGTCACCTCTAAGACATGTCTCCTAGAATCAGAAGCAGTCAAATTAGTAGCGGAATCTATGTGGTTAATTTGTTGTAGTAGTGATTTGTGATAAGTTACAAATACCAATCTGCAAATTATAGACTAAAGCAGCACAGCTGGAATAAAATCCCATTTCACCCATGTAAAAGTCAGTTAGAATATTTTTTTTTTTATATCATTAACTATTACATGTATGTCTGGGTTATTATTATTATTTTATTATTTATAAAGTGTCAACAAATCCTGTAGCGCTGTACAATAGATGGACTAACAGACACGTAATTATAACCAGACGAGTTGGACGTACAGAAACAGAGACATTGAGGGGCTATACTAGAGGAAGTGGGGTATAGTGACACAAAAGGTAAGGGTAGGGTAGAAAAGTAGAATGCAAGAAAAGTATTCATTGAGGCTTGGTAGATTATTTTTGACAGTTGCAGGAAAAGAATCAGGGTGCAGGAAGAGAAAGCTGCTAACAGTTTAATTGATACGCTATCCTGAATAAGTGATTATTCAATGATTTTTTGAAGGAGTGGAGACTGGGTGAAATTCTAACGGAGAAGGGAAGGAAGTTCCACAGAAAAGGTGCAGCCCTGGAGATGTCTTGAAGGCACCTTTAGCTTTATTAACCCTAAAGGTGCCGGAGGCTGAACAGCTTAATGATTGTTATTACAATGGCTCAGATGATTAGTGAAGTAACTATAGTCATTATTCAAACCTCAGTGTTGCATGTTTGATATCTAACAGGACCAATCCATGTTCTCATTACTTTGAGGTAGAAAAAAGAAATAAAAAGTGCTATCAACTACTAACATCTAAAGGCCAGGACATAATTGATGACAAAATAAAATCAGTCAGGGACGTTATTCACTAAAGTGTGAATTTCTAGCAATTTACACTTCAAATAACCCAGCATGAAATTCAAATTCACATTGAATTACTCACAATTCACACTTTAGCAAATAATCCTGTCAATATATACTTCTTGGTTAAGCATTTTTCTTATTAAAATCCCAATTATATGAAGAAACTCCCCTTGCCCGTTCAACGGAGACAGCCGACCGGATCCTGGTGATCTGTGGTTGGCCCTCCCTCCCGGACTGGATATACCAGGTGGATTATGTTGACTATATGGCCAATTTGCCTCCAAACTCCTTCTCCTCCTCTTAGATCTTTCCACAAGCAAAAGAAGAATTAACAAAAGCTGTGGAAGAGACTTGTTTGTTTATGTCACACATCTGGGCCAATGCTCAGATCTGTTAACCATCCTTTCATTCAAGCTCGCAGAGTGCCAGTTGTGACAGATTTGAAGTAATGTTGATGTTGCCCTGGGAGTTGGTAGGAGTAATTTGATAAAGTCTGTAGCAGCTTGTGGGGCGGGGAAAACCAAGAGGAGATAAACAACACTGTCAGCAGCTAGGACCATCACAAACACAATGCACACAACGCACACACTCGGTTAAATCAACGTAATAAAAACTGTGCACAATACTGCAAACGCATCCTCTTCTCCCTGTCATAATGGTAGATAGTGCCAACAAAGAGTTAAATGATTTCCTGGAAATGAAACACTGCCAGATTTTGAGAAACCAATGAGGACATCTAAAGGATCTAATTAGGACTCGGGGAAATGTAAACACATTAACCTATAGAAATGTGTCAATTGGAGTTTACATTGGCAGGCCTGGCTGTATGCCCATGTTATTCTGCTGTCATAGAATCTGTTCCTGGCTTATACATTTTACATAGATAAGTCCTATCTCTTCCCTCCCTCTTTTTACCATCCTTTTATACCGGTATATTCAACAATGAAACAGAGAGTGAACACTATTGTGTCCTGAATATATTGAATACCAATCTGCCTATAAGTGATATTTAAATCAAGCTATGGTATGTTATGAAGATCTAATAAAGTCACAACTGTACGTCGGCAAGAGCATAGCAAGATTACAACTTGTGAGACAGTTCCGTGGATAGAGCTCCAGCCTTACTACCTCTGAGTCAACATTTTAATCCCCAGGCAGATCACCTCAAGAGCATTAATCTTTTTGAGCTTGAGGAGTGAAAAACCATTACGTTGGGTATTAATAACACTTAGAATCCCCAAAAGTCAACCATCATTGTTAAAGGACCACTCTAGTGCCAGGAAAGCATACTCGTTTTCCTGGCACTAGAGTGCCCTGAGGGTGCCCCCACCCTCAGGGACCCCCTCCCGCCCGGCTCTGCAAAGGGGAAAGGGGTTAAATCTTACCTTTTTCCAGCGCTGGGCGGAGAGATCTCCTCCTGCTCTCCTCCTCCGATCCTCCTCTTCTCCTCCCCGTCGGCTGAATGCGCACGCGCGGCAAGAGCTGCGCGCGCATTCAGCCGGTCACATAGGAAAGCATTCATAATGCTTTCCTATGGACGCTGGCGTGCTCTCACTGTGAAAATGCTGTGAGAAGCACGCAAGCGCCTCTAGCGGCTGTCAATGAGACAGCCACTAGAGGACATAGGGGGAAGGCTTAACCCATTCATAAACATAGCAGTTTCTCTGAAACTGCTATGTTTATGAAAAAATGGGTTAACCCTAGAAGGACCTGGCACCCAGACCACCTCATTAAGCTGAAGTGGTCTGGGTGCCTAGAGTGGTCCTTTAATATATGTTAAGAACCATGACTTAGGTTTGTCAACCTCTGTATTAGCTATAACCTTTACATTTGTTTATAGAAATGTCTTTCTGGATCCCTGGTATTGCTAGGGTTAAAACTGTGTAGACCATGTTACCAGACATATTGGTGACACCCAAAAAAATGAAGAAACAGAGCTGCAAAGCCTGTATTGATCAGCTGCCTGGTGTAATTTAATATGTATGATTTACGCTCTCCCATAAGTATGCATCTCCTTATCCTGCTGTATGTGCAAGTGTAGCAGAAATTGCCCCCAAACCTGGTCCTGTGTTCTTTTTACCGTGACGTGAAATATATTTGTAAGTAAACAGCACTAACAACCAGAGAAAGGATTATGATTCGAGCCATTATACACCATGTAACAAATGAGAACATCAATTTCCCCGAATAGTGAATCACATGTCAGCTAGTTACATTTTCGGATTGAAACACATCTCTTTTAGTCGCTGTAACAAGGAGATGGCAGTCTGTACTATTATTCACCGCGGTGTCAGATAGCTGAAATGGATTACAGCATATGTCACGAGAATCAGTTTGTCCATTGAGTAAATGTATAGGGAGCAACTTGCTAGAAAAATTGTCCTATATCCAGACTTTGCCCATTTATTTACTTGATTAAGCCTCACACAACACTTGTGAATGAATTGCATTCGATACCATTAATCCAGTCAGTCCTTTAGCGATCATTGCCTTTTTATGCATTCACAAAATTCTGAGCATTGAATAATAATTTATTTTTCATTCGTAGATAAGGGGAGCAGCCATCATTCACTCACTCGCTATAATCTATTCATACACTGCTGGAAATGGTTAAAAAGTTCACATTAATCAACCCAGCAAAGCAAAATGCGTGTGTGTTGAGTTCTATGTTTGATCTTATAATACACACATGTGCAATAAAATGCCTATTTAAAGAGACTCAACAAAACATGCAAGAACTTAATCTGCACATTAACAATCGACTCAATCAGCAACATCAGATCAACACAAATCAAACCCTCAAATCTGCTCTGCTTGTAAATAAATGTCAGAATGATTTGCTTTTTCTTCAAGGATATCCCTATGTACATCCCAAGCATTGTTAAACTCCTTTATGGATGCCACTGGACGGCTATTTCAGGGATCCACTACTCTTTCATTAAAAAGATACATCCATTAACATAACTATTACACAGCATTAATCTTCTACATCACATCATACCCTTCAAGCAGCTCCAACGGATTTGCAATAAATACAGAATACACCAACAGACAGATCACTAGATTCAGGTTAGTCTTCCTGACATCATAAAATTCATGAACACTTTATATTACTGCAAACATTACACGCACAGAAACATTGTCATGTTTAATTGGAGAATGCGACGCTTGATCCTTAAAACCTTGTTAAAGGGCCCGTACACTGTTTATCTTTGCTGTAGTAATAGCCTTCCCACATGCTGAAGATCCTGTTCCGTAGGTTAATAACGCAGTTAATAACCTGCTCTCTGGTTCTAACCTCCTGTTTCTGATCAAGCCCATACGTAAATCTCACATGGTAGTATTTAGTAGCGTAATTAATCCCTACTTTATGTTATAAGAAATATTTCATATCTCCGACCCTGCAACGTCCTTTCCGAAGATCCATGTTCTAATTAGACTAGCCCATCGGCGTCTTTTAATGAGCAGATTAATCATTGCGATGGGTACCGGGGTGTCATCGTAGGTTTTAAATATGATAATCTCTATCCTAATGGCACTGCAAAGCCTAGCTCTAGAGCAAGGAGAAATTGGGAAACAAGGCTGGTAAGTCCTGTGTTCTTTCTCCTTCAGTGACAATATGTTCTCGAAGATTTGAGTGATAAGGTAGATACTCCAAGGAGGCAGTTACCAGGCACCACTGCCTGCAACAACATCATAACTCAATTTCGATAATTATTAAACTGGACAGATAAGTCCCTGGATCCCTTAAGACCATCCAAATGTTCCCACACATTTTTAAAGAAGAATTTAGAAGTGATTCCTGTTCTCATCAGAACAATTAAAAGAGTCGTGGACAGTCACAATGTCATTTTCAACCCGTGAACATTCCATTTACACCCACAGGAAGAAAAACCAAAAGAATGTTGTATTTGTTCAGTAAATACACCCTTTAACATCCTATTGGCCTGTGATTGTGTATATGTTGCAATCACAAACTGGGGCCTTTTGCTGTATTTACAGGTCAGGTGTCTGTAATCAGAGAAATCTAAGGTAAAGAGTTTGATAAATTGATTACCTGGACATTGCAGACATAAAAATATCTATAAACATATATTGGTATTTGATAACATATATACGTAAGTGTGTGCATATTTCTGCTAGTAATGTGTTTGAATCGGTGTATATATTGAGTGCTTGCAGCAGTGAAAATGCACGCAGGGTTCAAGATAATGTTAGTAAAAAAAATTTAAAAAGATAATGTTAGAAGTGGTACGGATAAACAGAGAGGTGGTAATATAAGAGTTAGATAACATAGGGTGTTGATAGAAGTTATAGTGGATTTAAATTTAATTTAATGGTTCATGGATATTCAGTGCTTAAGAGTAGTTAAACCTAGGATTTAGGTAAAGGGTATTTTTCAGGCTTAGGCTTTGAGTGCTTAGAGGGACACTATAGTCACTAGAACCACTACAGCTTAAGGTAGTTGTTCTGGTGTCTACAGCATGTCCCTGCAGGTATTTTAATGTAAACACTGTTTATTCAGAAGGCAGTTTTTACATTGCTACCTAGTAACACCTCTAGTGGCAGAACTGTCCAGTGTGCAGCACTGATGTTCAGTGTCAGTGTCTTCATGCTCTGAAAGAAGATGCTTAATAAGGAGATCCTCAATGGTCAGCATGGCGGGACTATGCGTACAATAGCCCCCCAATGCTTTCCTATGGGAAAGCATTGGACTGGCTGAGATCATCAAATTTGATGATCTCGGCCATGGAGGCAGAGCTAGCTGTGTCAAGACCGGCATTGCACTGGAAAAAATGTGTAAAAGGAGTAAAATCACCTTTTTAAGGTAAAGAGAGGGAGGACGAGGAATACATGGTTATAATCTTGACACTATAGAGACCCTTTAAATGATGGTTTATGGAAAGTGTTTATTTTTGTCTTGGAAGGGGTTAAATTTAGGATTAGGAAAAGGGGAAGTTTTTTTAGTGGAGTTTGAAGGGTTATTTGCAAAGTACTCACCCTCCTATCTATTCTGTAGTCCAGCCACCCTCTTATGATTTGTAACAGAGATGCAGTAGCTGTTGTACAGTGTGAAACACTGATTCCTTGCTCCTCCTGCAAGCCATTGCTTGTGTGAGAGGATGTTAGTGGGCTGATGGAAATAATCCCTGTAACTTCCTGTCCAGATTCACACTGTAGTAGTTGGGACAGCTTCCCAGGCCTTCCAACAGTCCCACTTTTGACAGGACAATCCCCATTTCAGGGTGCTGTCCCATCCTTTCAATCATCTAATGAAGCACTCGTGCTCTGCATCTCCCATTGTTAGGATAGCAATCTGACTGGAACACAGAGTACATTGACCAAGGCTCCTGTTACTTATCTCCCCATCAGCCCACTTAAGCTACAAAAAGTCACATTATAAGTGATGAAAACATGTGCCACCTACTGTACAGATGCCTATTCTGCCTAGTGTGAAAACTGGCCCTGGCCTTCAAAGCTTCTCTTTGGCATCGAAAATCTTATTTGTTCAGCAATAGAGATGTCCCGAACAGTTCGCTGGGAATTCAGCAACAATGTAAGCCAGAGTGATACAATGTGGCAGAGAAGGTGATATACTAAACCTCATTTAAAGAAGCAGTATACACCATTTGTTTCTCCTTAGATCACTGAAGCAAGCATGACGCATGGTTTTATTTACTTCCTAGACGGCTTGAGTGCTGACCATAAAACAACAACATAGCATTGACTAAGTGCTATGTCTCCAATTAACTCAGTGAACCAAGAATCACATATGACTACTGCACTGAGGCACGTGTGCACAAACGTTAGGAGCCTGCATGAACATACCTGTATGTAGCTATGATGGAGGAGAACTAGAGAAGGATTCAAGTTAGTGTTTTGAGGCCTTACTTTCATTCTCCACATACAGATGATGAATGGAGTCAAGCAAATTAATGGTTCCGGGGCTCCGGGCACTAGATGGCCGCCTCGACTTTTGGTTAATCAACCTTTGTTCGGATATGAACCGATATAAGGCCCGATCCATGCAGAGAACATGGGACCTTATAATACAGGCTTAAAATATATAATACAGTACTTTGAAAATCAAGCATGTGAATTGAAATAAAATTCCCATTCATGTTTTTATTAATTGAGATAAGGCTATTTTATTGTTCTTTCAATTTGGAGCAATACCACATTTCCTTTCAGACTGTCTGCTACGATACAAAAGAGGTTAACGTTCCGGTTTCTTGAATTCTCTTTTTATCACACTGCTAGTGAGATATGCACATCTGTGACTCCATGTGCGAGCTGTGAACGGCCATAATGTTGTATTTATAGCTGCCCACTTTGTGAGTTCACAGTTTAATTTGCCAGCAGCGGCAGATCTCCGTGCACGCGGTAAAACAAAATAACGTTAAACTGTCAAGATGGGATGTTCGGATCGGGGTGGACAAGTGGTGATGCATCATCACCTGCCACTACAAGGCTTTTGTACAAACATGGCAGCTGCTATCGGCTTTATTCTTTCACAGCTTGTGTATGCGTATGTGTTGAAATCATACTTATTGGGATTTTCCTTATTTTATGCAAAATGATAGGTTGATCACCATTCTCACTCAAAAGCTGGTGTACATCACAGTGCATTGCTTTCAGGCAGTAGGCCAAGACGTAGATCACCAGTGGCTGAAATAAAATTCTCACTATGCTGTGTCAGCCTGTAACCTGGTAAAACATCATAGGCCACCCATTGGATTCTCCCATCCTAGTGTTATAAATTACTTTTGAACTGTTTCAAGGGGACTAGTAGAATCCTGATTAGTGATATCCCAATACCTCCCAATATTTTAAAAAAGATTTACACTTTAATTTTAGGGGTGTGCAATTTTAGATAACTAAATAATAATAATCTATTCAATTAAAATGTAATTTAGAACAATGTATCTTATATATACACTGATAGCTTAACACATTTATTTTAAGTCAACTCAGACACACCAACAATAGGAAGCTCCTAGAAAAAAAGTGATATTAGAACAAAAAAAAAAGGGAAAGAGGGATTTGGAACATAGAGACTACCCCTCCAAAATAGGAACACTTGGGAGGTATGGCAGTACTTTTACACTTTATTAAATTCATAATTCTCTTTTGACTGAACAGTCTCTTTTGATTACTTGGTAATTAATATATAAAAGCTCACTAGATACTTTGCAAACCTCTTATATATCAAGATATTTACGTTTTAGGTTGTGTGTCTGAAGGTGTGGCTTCTCTGAAAATTAATTATGTAAACAAAGTCATATCAATCAAGAATAAAGTCTTTTATGTATCGGCTTAAAATCTATTTATCAGTAGAACAACAGATTTACTGCAGTGTAAAGATACATTGTTTCTGAATTGCTAGGACTTTTTATACATGATACACACTTATAGACATCTATCATTCTGAGTGTGTAGAAAAAAGGAAGGAAATTAGAGATATGGATCAATAATAGGGACTGCCACTACTATAGAGATATACTTGGGATATATCATCTTAAATTTTTCCCTCTGCTGGTTTAACAGTTGTTTCAGTAATATTCTATAAAATCACTTTATAAGCAATTTTAAAAAGAAACACTCGTAGCTCCATAACCAGTACGGCAAGGTGTAGTGGCTAGGGTATCAGTACTGGCTCTGTGCCTCCCATTGTGGGTAGCCAAAACGTTTTAAAGCAGTCTTCCGACAAGAGCTGGACGCTCCTGCTCAAAAGCTCTGGTTAGTTCTCCTGAGCTATGACTTCCAGTGCAGGGCTAGCTCATTGGCTGGAGATAGGGAACATAACCCAGCAAACCCCAGATGAGAAGTCAAGCCATTCTAAAATGCCTCCTGTAGTGGTTATGGTGCTTGAAGTGTTCCTTTAACATATATGAGTACTGAAAAAAAAATCAAGTCAGTTCCATGGGTATACTTGGAAGTAAAGCTACATATTAGTAAAATAAAACAATACTTTAGTATGGGTGTAATCTACAAAGAGCAATTCTGTAGTAGCTCTAGTAATTTTAAAAGTGGAGCAATCAATGGGGACGTTCCACTGGTTTCCATGGTTATTGTTCCACTTTTAGACTTTTTCCCCATAAATATGCTTTAGTAATAACTCCCTTTGTGTGCAGACAGGAAAAAGGGAGAAAATATTTTCTAACTTCTACGGGAGCCCTAAAATAACTGATTTTCTTAAAATACCTGGCATTGCAAATTGACTGATAAAATATACTATAAATGTGAAATTGTGAATAAAGCATTTAACAGACAAGGTTAAATACTCCACACTGATAAAAAATGATGATGAACATTGAAATTTGCTTCTCTGGAAATCAACGAGGTTCTCCAAGTCATTATTAACCCACTAATGAAACTTTAGCTCCCCTCTTGGGATCCTCACCGGGACAGCGCTACAAAGTGCGCAATATCTTCCAGCCGTGTGAAAACACTGACATTTCCCTCTTTATTCCTCCTATAAACCACTGGGTTTCGTTGCAAGTCATTAGCATCACCTGTGTTAATTACACCAGCAAACCAATCAACAGTTCCTCACTAATTAGGTTTTCTTTATTAAAGTCGGAAATTGCCAAGGAGTCTATAGTCACCTAGGGAAATTATGTAAAATCAGTGTTTATGCTAAAATGCATGCTACTACAAAATATATGTATAGCTGCGTACAGGGATAAAGTCGTTCGGAGTTTATATGTACAATTCATGGGGAATATTATGGCAATAGGTCTTTATAAAAGTGTTTTTATTATCAAGATGTTGTCAACATTTCTACATCTACAGAGAAAGAAATCCAAATACTATTTAGACAATAGATAGACAGAAAATAACAATACTCATTATTATTATTATTGTTAATATTTATAAAGCTCCAACAGATTCCGCAGCAATGTTCAATGGGTGGACTGACAGACACATAGTTGAAACCAGACAAGATGGACGCACAGGAGCAGATGGGTTGAGGGCCCTGGTCGATGAGCTTACATTCTAGAGGGAATGGGGTATAGTGACACAAATGGTAAGGATAGAGTAGAAAATGAAGGCTGTTAGAATAGTATTCACTGAGGGCTTGAGTGTGTTATGTTTGTTTGTTTTTTACGACAGTTGCAGGAGAGGAATCAGGGTGCGGGGTGTGAAAGCTGTTCACAGTTTAATTGATATGCTTTCCTGAAGAAGTGAGTTTTCATTTCATTTTTTGAAGGACTGGAGATTGGGTGAAAGTCTAACTGAGAAAGGAAGGGAGTTTTATAGGTACAGTGCAGCCCTAGATAAGTCTTGAAGGCGTTAATAAATATAAATAATAATAAAGACAATAAAGATAAATATACATACAGTCCTAGAGTAACCCCTACCTCACATACCAGTCCCTTGCTCTCTCCTAAAGGGCAGCACTCTACTCTCTTCCAGCTCGGCCTCACTCTCACTTTGTTTGATTGCTACCTCCTGTCCTTTTGTATTCTATACCCCACCTCCTATAGACTGTAAGCTTGTTTGAGCAGGGTCCTCATCAACCATTTTGAAATTGTCTAATTTAAAGTTAAATCTCCCCCTCTTATAATATTGTAAAGTTTTACCTAATAGCTTGGTGCTATATAAATACCAATAATAATAATACTATGTTATTGATAGATTAAAATATACAATGCAAAGCTGTGCTGCTAAGAACATTCAATTGTTTGGTGTGTATGTACTCAGCACTCATGATGCTATTTGGTCACTGCAATGATACATTACTTTCCCTCACAGGCCTTAGCCCAAGGCTATACGCCACCTCTTCTCTTGCTACTTACTATGTCTCTTCACTTTGTAACAAGAGCTTAAGGAGTAAATCCAGCAGACAGACTGGGGTTATAATGGCTCAGTTCCTGTGTCACAAAGGACACTTCCTGTCTTCTAATGGCCATTTGGAGAAGTCAGGGGTTATTTTATTCTCCCAGGCTGACCACTAATAGACACCAAATGCTCTGCCCCAGCAAATATAAAGGTGGGAATTCTAGTACTGTCAAGCTATGATTGTGCAGAAAGCAGTCAGGGACGCTTTTATTGCGGTCTTTAAAGTTAAGACATGCACAAGTAATATAGAAAAATCTAAAAGTATAAAGTTTGTGTTATACAATAAAATAAAATAAATACATTTTCTTTTCACATTTTTTGGGGGGAAAACATCACAGAGAAAAAAAAATGATTGATTTAGACAGAATCACAAAAAACACAGGCACTATGCACATTGCAGTGGTGCCTCAAATAACTCAATCGAATATTAAGACCCATGAAACTCACATGATTTATATTATATATGTGTAGATATATGGTTCTGTAAAATTGATCTAAACAGAGAATATGTATGTATTGTTTTAAGTGAGAAAATAAAATATTTATTTCTTATTAATCTAACAACGCACGTACCAAATTTCATAAGCACTGGGGGAAATGTAAAATTTCATGATAAGATATAGTCAGAAGGTACACTCAGTCCATGTGTCACAATGGACACTGCTTGGCTCCTACTAGCCAATTGGAGAAGTCAGAGGTCTTTTAGTGCCTCCAAGCTAATCACTAATGGACACCAAATGCTGCCTGATTACAAAATAATTTTAACACTATCAATGTGTCCTTGTGCAAAGAGCAGCCATGAACTCTTCTACTGAGGTCTATGTCTTCTATTAAAAGGTAGTTTCAAATTAATGATTCAGTTTCGTTGTCTTGTGATACATATGACATCCAAAATTAATTTCCATGTGTCCAGTCAAAGTGCGTACACGATGATAGGATATTATTATATTTAGTTGCAGATCGGCCACATTTTTTTTAACTTTGCGAAGACTTACACAAACTTTGCACCGGAGTCTAATTTGTGTACTTATGTTATCCCTGCTAGTCTCATATGTTTTTGAGATGTAAATATTGCACCATAAATCATAGAGGTTATTCTAAGGGAGAAAAATAGATCAATCAGAGTTAACTTTGACAGCATTGTGGGTATTGGAAAGTGTTATTAGGAATAAGGCTAGCAAATAATGATGCGCTGTGGCTACAGACTTAGATATATGTGTTTCAATTCAAGTATCAATCTCATTTTTAAACATTTTGACAAGAACTCTAAATTGCCATGATACTGTCCTTCAAGAATTGAATCCTGAATGGTAGAAAAGTGACCACCAACCCCGATGTAGAAAGATTTTAGTAGTATGGGAGAGAGAATTAAGACTGGCAATTAATAGCCTCTCAGGAAAGATACGTTTTTGCTGACCATGTTGTTACCTTTACCCTTACAATTTTCATTTTGAATGTTGCCCTGTTTATACTTGAGACCAGGCTTAGGCAACTTTTGGTACATCAGATGTTGTTGACTACATCTCCCATAATGCTCTTTTAGCCATTATGCTGGCAAAACAGCAGGGAAGATGTAGTTAACATTTGTATTGCTGAAGGTTGCTTTCCCCAGCTCTAGACTGACAGATTTTCATCTATTCTGTACTCTGCATCTATTATGTAGATAGACAGCTAGCCAGACAATCAGCTAGATAGACAAACAGACAGACCAAATCTGGCATAAGCAACATAAGCAATGGTTCCCAATGAACAACCTTCTCCTACCTTAAAGGGAACTAGCCTACAGAATCCTTGCTCAACAAAAAAAAAAAAATCTGAGAAAAAAAGAAAAAATTGTAAAATAATAAATGCTGTAAAAAGCTGTAACGCTCAAAACACTAAAACATTCCATGGCCCTGTGGCAGATAAAGAGTCAGTAACGATAAGCCCTACCAGAAATCCGCAGGTATTTACACCAGCGCTGACATCACATTTTCTCTGGAGCTAATGGAAGAATTTACAGTAATGTATGTGCCCTGGATTACCGGTGGGGTGTTTGGAAAACAAGTAATACTCTGTATCTGGACCAGGGGACATACATTTCCTACTTCAACTTAAAGTCTCTATTCCGTCTCCTTACTTCCAATGATATAATGAAGCAATTAGGACTCGAAGAAGAAGGTCAAAAGCCAAATTCTCTGACGTTCTACAGGTCTCTCTAACTGGAAAAGGGTCAACTGTCTGAGCTGTTCAGAAAAAAACCATAAATATCTCAGAACATGACAAAATCCTCTCTTGTGTAAGCTCATACTCCAGGCCAGCATCAGGAGAAGTATGATGTCTTATATGTTGGATAAAAAAGGATTGGAAAAAAGGACAGAGGAAAAAAAAATTTATTTTGAGTATGGAAGAAATAGTTTCCAGATATATACCTTGATGCTGTAACCCTGTCTACATGCTGCACTCTGTGTTATTGTACGCTAAGAAATTTGATAGACAATATTTTTTTAGTGCAGTCTATGCAAGTGTGTCAATATGAATGTAAGTATACTTATCGCCACTATAATGTATTATATTTACAAAATGCAAAATGGAAGATAGCGGGGGGACGGAGTCTAGCTGCCAAGCGGAGCAGTTCTGTGGGTCCCAAGCTCCTGCAAAATAAGCAGATTTGGAGTATTTAACCACGGCAAACCAGCGATTTAACCCACTGACGGGCACTACAGAGCTCAGGGGGCTCCAACGACACAGCTTGGGAATATACCGACTCGGCTACTCGCCGGGAGCCAGAGATCCACTGCTGCGGCCTGCTGCATCAGAGCTGGGGAGTGGTGGCCGCTCTTCCCGCTCTCCCGATAGCTCAATCGTCCTGACACTCTCCTACCCCCCAACCCCTCTGGACCGGCAGGGCTCATCCCGGTACCCACTGGACTGCCTAGACCAACTCACACGGCACTTACCGCCTAATCTGAACCGGGGGCCAAGCCACGCTCTGAAAGATGACTTAAAATGGCGGCAGTGTCCTGGCCGAGAGAGGGAGCACATGGCCCCTAGATCCGTGGAGAAATTCCTACCGCGGATAGACAAGCACTTCAAACGATTCTGGGAGGCTCTGGAGAACCGCAAATCAGTGTTGCTGCCCCGAGATCAGATGGGTGAGAGCCGGATAGCGCGGAGAGCACCGAGAAATCCCTCGGGCCTAGCTGTACCACACAAGCCCGTACCTCCTACTAATGCCCTACCCGGGCAGAGGGCCACCAAGGGCTTGACCCAAAGACATCACCCACACCGACGGAGGGACTACCGTCATGGATGGCGGCAGAACATCGGGTCCCCCCGCCACTCCTATCCTAGGAGGGACTCAGATCATCGAGGACACCGGGTCCGTGGATTGAAGATGTCGGCCTTCATACCGGCTTGAGGCTGGAGGGAGGAATAAGCTCGCTCCCAACGTGCCGCCATCTCTGTACTCTGCCCTGATCTATAAGCAACTGGCTCTGTACAGGACCAGGTGCAGAGAAACACCCCAAATGTGGGCCGCAATGGGACTATCTCTGTTGGACGTAGCTGTACCCTTTGAGCAGTACCAAGCCAGGGAATCGGGTAAAATCCACAGACCGGATGACCGGAGTGATGGGCTCGCAGAACGTGAAAGGCCAGATTACAGGATGACAGACACCATTTGCCGGGTGCACTACTCCCCGAGTGACCTGTTTAAGTTATATGCTTCTTATATTGTTTATTTTTCATGCTTTCCTCACTCTACTCTTAATACATGCGTAATATAGGGGGGAGCATGGAGGGCTGATTCCAGTGGTTAAATTCATTAAAATTGTTATCTTATCTTAAATATGTTTAATTCTGCACCAGCTATGATCTTTTAGCAACAGCTAGCAAGCGACATGAGTCTAACCTAGATGGTATTACACCAGGAATACTAGCATTATAGTATGTCTGGACACCTTTTCCGTAGACAAGCCAACCACAATCAACCATTTAGACATGCATGATCAGCCTGTAGGGTACTAACTCCCACATTTATGTAATTCCATCCTACCTTTGCTAACATATCTACGCTTAACTTAGTTACTATTATTATTTTATTATTTCTATAGCGCCATCACACTCCTGTACAATGGGTGGACTAACAGACATGTAATTGTAACCAGACAATTGGACGTACAGGAACAGAGAGGTGGAGGGCCCTGCTCAATGAGCTTTAGTGACTCTCTTTTAAAAGTTAGCCTAGACGTATACTGCTTACTGTACTTATCATACAAAAAATTGTGCATGTGCCTCTCACTACCCCAATTGTTATGCGTGATGATTGACATGAGGACTGCTGTTGGGACACCTCAAGCGTGTTTGTAATGTCATTATGCGCTGCAAAAATACAAAATAAAAAAATGGAAGATAGCAAGCTTGTTGCTCCATTGTTCTTGTATCATTTTGTAAATGTCTGATTTATTGTTAAATTTCCCTCGTTCAGAATATTGTAAAGTGCTGTGGAATAAGTTGGCGCAATATAAATATCAATAATAATAGAAAAAATACAATACATATATAGAGATGGAGGACTAGACAGCTATACAGGGAACTTCTGGTACTCCACCTTCCATTATTCGGAACCTCAGACAACCTAGGCTTAATTTAATATTGTTGGATGAGGTTTTCAATTCATCTAATATTTTGGCTAAACTTTAAAAATATTTTTTTCAACATATTAATATATCAAAAAATATATCATATATATATATATATATATAAAAAAAATCAGTACATCAAATGTCTGAAAATTGTAAAAAATGTATTTATATTCTTCATGAAATTAAATTATTATAAATGTTATCCAAAAATATTAAATAATTTGAGAAGCTTTTCTAACAGTATTCAATCAAGGCCCTGGTTATTCATAGCAAGTGGAGTACCCTGTAACTCCCTAGATGTTACAGTCCTTAACATCTCAAAGTTTAGGATTAGTTGACTGTCTGCAGCTTCTCCAGTGTGCAGGTCTAGGGTCCATGGATTGTCCACAGGATCTCCACTCCAATGTATAGGTTTAGTGGACTACCCAAATTGGTTAAGAGAAACGCAGATGTATCTCATTTTAATTTTAGAATTTGGGGTACACAGCTTGATTGGCACAGTGCTCTAGTGAATGCAGCGCCAATACTATGGCCACGTTATTATTAAGAAATTACTAGGTGGCATTCCTGTTTTTCTTTTTCTACTCCACTGTACATCGCCGCAGAACAGGTTTGCACATCATAAATTATAACAGCCGAGAGTGAGAGTTCTGTTCTCCATCCAATGATTTGCAATCTAATTTTAGTAATAACCTAATAACGCACAGCATGAACTCAGCAACACTTTTATTTTAACTAGGGTGGGTTAAAACTTGGAGGTGGGGGCTTAGAGGGTGATGCCATAGAAGGCAGCACCAACAGCACAGTGTGTAAAATTCACTATAGGGCCGGAAACGTATAAATATCGCAGCTTTTACTCCGGGTGATGAAAACCTGACAGTGTTTTGGACAGAAACACAAGGCAACATAAGTTATCACTTCCTAGCACTTGTATTCGCTCTGGTCTCCACCATAATAAGTTCCCAGGCTCAGAGCAGAGTATTTTGGAGACTAGCTGATGGGAGCCCAGGAGCAAGGAGATAGCTTGTCTCAAGAATGAAGTGAGGACGCCTGGTTTGTCAGGCCCACTGCAAAGAAAACACACATCGAGCACTGTCCTCTACTCCTCAGCCCTCCCATGGGTTAACTGGCATATCTAATACTTTTCACCTAGAATGATTTGACAGGTGCCTAACCTCAGCTCTCGAGTGGAGACAGCCTGATGGGTCTTCTCCATACAGGGGGAACATTTGTGATGCTTCCCACTTATGACATGATTGATTTTCTTTCAACGGTCCTTCACTTTTGGATGTGTGGAGAGAGAAAGGGGGGGTCAGGACTGCCTTCTACAGTCTCCCCCCTCCTTTCCCTGCTTGCCCTGACCTCAGCATATGGGCACTGTGAGGCTGAAGAGTGATGACGGCAGGAGCCTAAAAAATCAATAGGCCCTGTCAGTCAGGCAAGGAATTGGAGAATCTTTTAAAACCCCAATCACGGATGTTGCTGGATGCACACAGAACATCCTCACTAGACAACATACAGCTTCCAATTTAAGGTGTCTTCCTCGGATTGTACCTAATGCTGCTGTGTTTATTTCTTCTTAAACACATAGGTTTCACCTCTGTAAAATTTGCCAGCAGATCACTGCAGGAGTGTGACTATTATACAATAATCTTCCTACAATAACCAAGATGTCCAGGAGATAACATTTATAGCTGATAGTATCAATTAGTGAGCAAATAAAAGAGAAATAGTGGGATTCTTTGTTTAGTGCTAACTGTAAGGTATTATTAACGCAAATCCTGTACCACTCGGAATCACAATCTATTATGTAATTTTCATTTTTATTTTCTTTCTGCTGTATTTATAGAGACATCTTGTGCTCTAGATGTAAACTGTTCACCATTTTCCAGCCATGTTTCTTATCAATCCTTCACCCCATCCTCTACATTTTCTCTGTATACTCCTCAATACAGTCTGTGTGTGTGTGCGTACCTCTTACTTCTTTATGCCAGAGCTTACACTCTACCTGCCCCCTCATCCCTTACCCTTCCTCAGCCAATTTTAAAATATCTTCACCTTCTCGTTCTCTTCCCTCTCTCTTTCATATTCACTCTCTTTCTTCGCCTTTTCTGTTTCTCGCTTTGCCCTCCCATTCTATCTTACGTAAAGCGACAGTCCACAGCCCAAATTTTAAAAATCACTTTTTAGTAGGTATACTCCTAAATAAAACATGTATGCATTTAATTATGCATTTTTTTTTAACTAGGGATATATGTAAAAACTGCTTGAAAAAGCTGCATATCTTTTGTCTGCTGTCTTTGCAAGTCCTCCCTTCTATCCCCACCTTGACTTTCTGTTGCTGTCCACTCACAGACTTCCCAAAAGCAGCTCAGTGAAAAGTCTTTGCAAGTCAGGTGCCCTGGGCAATTGCTGCCTCTTGAATTTAGCTACACTGAGCTAAACAAACCAGGAAGTAACATGACCTCTTATGTGATTGACAGCCATAGGGGTATAAACAGATCAATTTAGAAAAGTGTCAAATACTATTGAAATCTGCACTTTTTATAAAATGATAAAGGAGGCATGCTTCACACATACAGCTTTTCAGCCAGATACAGTGCTTTAGGGGTCTGGAGTGTCCCTTTAAGCTCAGTCTCTTTCACTCACACACTATCTTTGCCCTATATTATATTTCAATATTTCTCTCACTTACACTTTTCTCTCTCTATTATCCCTTAATCTCAGTCTCTTTCACTCTGACTTTCCCTGCCTCACTCTCTCCTACATGTTTTCCTTTTGCCTCACTCCTTTCAATGTCCCTCTCTCACACACTACCTCTCTCTCGCAGTGTCTCACAGTCTCTCAGGCTCTCTTCCTTCCACTCTCCTAGTGTATTCTAGCTTCTAGTATAAGCTTTTATTTTGGAGAAACATTTCCTGGAAACTGTTATGGGGAGGTACAAAGTAAAAAATAATAATAATACACATAAAATGTCTTGTCATGTTGCCAAGATAAATATTGCTATTATTTTCTTACATTTTTTCTAGAAAGAGTTTTAAAAGCGCAGATTAAGCCGTGCGAGTATGTGACATTGTGTGTGTGGCTTAATTTATTTCTGTAATTGTTTTAGCTTTATATTGTTGAGTGTCTTTAAAGTGGGTTTTTAACTATTTCATATACTACTAAAACTATGCACTAAAAACGTCAAAACCAAACAAGAGTGCACATACAGAAAGATCGAAATGCAGGAGCACGGCTTTGACACTGCCTGGCTACAATGTACTGCTGGCGCCCCCTCTGGGTATATATGGTATAGCATTTTTTTTAGAATGAGAGCAAAATCAGATGAGGATTTTAACCCAGGCCACATTGACACTAACATGCTATAGTATTCAGCGCAATATGGCTGCCACTCATAACTATATTTTAATTGCTGTCAATATGTATGGTGTCAATAAAAAATCTAGACTTATTATAAATCAATTGCAGAATATATATTTTTTTAAAAAGTCATGCCACACTCTGCAGTGTACACACCAAAATAAAATATCTGTTTTAATGAACCAATTGTCATCCAAATACCTACCTAGAGGCAAATAGAAGCAGCTCTTTATTTCCAGTTTGCTGGCATTTGTGCCACTGACTCTTTAGGGTGTTTACATGTAAATTTGGGGCATCATGTACCTGCCCAGTGATTTATCTTTCCATTGTCTTACAGATACCAAGTTGTACTGTTGGCTCAGGCTGCATTTAATGCAATTTTAATGAGCCTGGATGCAGGGTCATAAAATGTGATAGGTTTTTTCGATGGTAAATTATAAATCGATATTGATTTTTCCCGGCACTAATGCAGTCGGCTTATTGTAAGATACCACAGGCAAAGAGCACTTTATCAGATTAGGCAGGAGCCTGGTATCAAATATACATGAGCTCAAGGAGCCCAGACTCTCTTGTTCAAAACACACACAACACCCTCAGAAGCAGAAATAGGAATTGTATAAACAGATTGCAGAACTCTAAGGTTTTCTTTGTAATCCCTGCCTAGTTCCAGACGGAGGACCGAATGCAATTCACTATTCCATATGTCTCTCTTCTTTTTTTTTTTTTAAAGACCATTCATGGTTTTCTGTCGGTTCTGCATTGTGCTCATCTCTGCTGCATATAACTAGCTTATTTGGAATCTGAACAATGATGTGTGTGTTCTCCTTTCCTACAAGCAACCTGTACAACTACAGTAAAGACAGGGTGCTAAACAGTTGCAACATTAGCCTATTAAATATCAAACACACTTGCCAAAGTTTTTAAGTGAAAATCTTACTAGCTATCCATAATATTGTTTAGCACAAAGTCAACATAAATTGATCTACAACTGTGCCTCTTCAGTGGAACAATCATAATCCCATAACAATCACACTTAAATCATATATGAATAGGATATGTATGCAGTAAACTTGTTGAGAAAATATAATCTATCATCATGTGATTCTTTGAACAATGAATTGACTACACACATAAATAATAGTACCATTTAACATGTTTTTTTTTTTTTTTTAACAAAAGAACCAATGGATATGCCATGTCAACCTTTTATTAGACAAATCCCACTGATGCCAATATTTCCTATCAAACACCATTAAACTCTGAGACTCAACTTACATTAAGGTTACAGTTTAGGAAACAGTCCATGGATTCAATGAAAAGTCCAAATTAAAAGCAACAGAGGGATAATGTAAAGGTGGTTCATTCAATTAATAATTTACCCATCGCTTTAGAAAAATGTCTTAATTTAAAAGTATATATATATATTAATTGAAAAAGATGCCATATCGTGGCTCATCAGGAAGTAATAGTAATAGTCGCCTAAACTCAGTTGAACCAGACAACAAACACTAGCTAAAAGTAAAATATGAGAGTTCTAATATAGAGCTGTGGAATGCATCCAAGATATCTATATCCAAGTCGGTACCTGCTCAAAACTTGTATAGACCACATATTTCCAACAAGAAGCTAGTGGGGAGTATATGGGTTTTCTATTTAACAGAAGTTGAGTAATAATGCTATGAATCTGATAATTCACCCTTAAATTCTGAGAATCTGACCATTCTCTATAAAGCTCTTAGCATCTGCCTATTCATCCAGAGAACAAGATGACAATGTCCATTGATACTAAGATCCTAATGATCTTTCCATTCACCCTGAAACCTGAGAGTCTATCAACGTAGCCCCAGAACCTACCCATATGCCATACAGATCTAATAATCCACCCATTTGCGCTGTGACCACGAGAATCTGCATAGTCTCTGAGAATCTACCAAGTCACTGTTAGGATTTAAGCTAGCCCAGATAATTCCCATGTATTTTTTTAATAAAATTAATTATATTTATGAAACATGTTCCCAGCATGAGTTCAAATATATGAATGATGGTATCCATTATTAAAATATATTTGTATAAATATCTTGCAAACTAAACAGTTTTAAAAATGTTAACATAATAATAGGAATTTTTGATGTTGTTCTCATTTCTGCAACATGTTGGTGTGCTACTGGTGACAAGGGAACCATAAAAGATTGCATGCCACAAATCTTAACGCTACACCCAAGAGAAGGCTCCGTGAAGGGGCTAGCAGGATAATTGAAGGCAATTGCTTTATAAATACTAGATATTACTGCCTCTTCAGTGCTTAGTGGCTCATTAACCACTTCAGTAAAGCACAAGGGTTTCTGGAAAAAAAAGATACTGCTTAAAGATAGTTGAAGCAATTACCCATGCCAAATGCAGTCATTATTTGTGCCTCTCCAGGCAACTCTCTGCACACACTACACACACACAGGCCATACGCTACAGGTCTTTGTAGCAAAAAGTGACAAATCCACCAGCCTCACAGCAGGTCCTGAGTGACTTTCTTTTGTGAGAACGTGGTACTTCTCCTTTGTAAGGAATCTTAACAGCCATGTTTTAGAGCATTTTACAAGTGTCTGTTAATGAGTGCTGGCACTCTTTCCTGTGTGTCTGTAACCCACAGCCTTACTTTTAAGTGTCAGTAAACTTGTAAAGATTGGGATAGGTGCATCCTTTCATTTATTGACCCTCTCTTGAGTTTCTCCAAGCGTGGCGAACGTTACAGGAAACCAGAATAAACAGACGCAGAAAAACAAAACAAAAAAAATGGCACATTCCTTGCTTTTCCTTTTCTCTCCATGTGTTTATTGACAGTTCATTAACAAACATCAAACTGCCACAAGCTGTTTACTGAAGAGTGCAGTGAATGGAAACGTGTTAATATAAATACCCAACAAACCTGGTGTGTGCCAGCAATATCGCAAGGCACTTTTTAGCATCTTTCAAAGCACATGTCTGCAGACCCCCCTGCCTGCTGAAACACAGACAATAGCCAACACTGGGTTTTAGCTCACTTCATTTATTCTGTTTAAAAATGTAAATGACTTTGGGATCTGTATACCATTTTCTTTTTATCGCACGCACACGTAACTCTGTTTTCACACATTCAGGGGATTCTACCCAATAGTTATTATAATAAGCTCTAAATCACACTAGTTTTTGCACCTAGCGCTGTGTTATTCTGCATATTATGTAATTTGCATAGTACTGGAAGGTGTGACTTGTTTTGCAGAGCACCATTTAGTTAAAATGTCTAGTGTCATAATGCATTATACCCTATTATTAAAAGTTATAATTATAATTAAAAGTTACATTTTATTTCATTGTATTTATCACAAGGAAATTGCTAAAGACAGGCCAAAATAGCCAAACTACAAAAAAATAAAACGATTCCCACTCAGCTATTTTCCAGCTCAGAGTTCGTTTTAAAATTAATTTTAAAAGTAATTTTTCAATTTACTGTTAAACGAATGACCCACCATATTGATGAGCTGATATTGATAATAGAATTCCACAATTCTGTTTAAATCAGAAACCAAAAAAGGAATTCTCTAACAATGATGCCACACTGTAACTCTGCTACTACATTAGTTAAGGTGCAGAGTCATTGCAAATGTCTTGACATAATTTAAACACAGATGCCGTGAATTTACATGGACTTGTGCTTGGTGTATTGGGTACAACATACAACATTGCATACTTTTGTTACACTATACAGCTTTAAAGTATATTATTTACACCTGCTCCATGTCCAGCTTGTGCTTCTTCAGAAAATATTATGTAGAAACAGAAAATTAACCCCTTAAGGACACATGACATGTGTGACATGTCATGATTCCCTTTTATTTCAGAAGTTTGGTCCTTAAAGGGTTAAACCAATATAATTAAGCCGATTCATATAGAAGGTTACCTGTGACTACTCTATGCTGTTAGCCAATCAGAATTTAGCTAGAATTCCACTCATGGTCAGTTACAGTAAAATACCAATATACCAATAAAAATAAATACAAAAATAAATATTCCCCCCCAAAATATATGTGATGACAGGCTGTGAATGCTGGGGTTGGGTTAATTGATCTAAAAGGACACTGGACCTCTAAAAAATGTAGGCTTGCTGAAGTACTTTATATGTGAAGAAAGTAATTTTTTACAATTTCTTTCAAAAATGACAGATTTCAATAGAAAGTGGCACTTTTGTAAATTAACCTTGTTACACCTCCTTGCTTTCAAGCAGACATCAGGTCCTGTTACTTCCTGGTTAGTTTAGCTCAGTTGAGCTAAACCAGAGAGGCAGCAATTGCCCAGAGCACATTTTGCAAAGACTTCTCATTGAGCTGCATTGGGAAGTCTGTGATTGGACAGCCACAGAAGTCTGGGCATGGGAAGAAAGGGAGGTCTGGCAAAAGCAGTAGACAAGATAACTGCAACTTTTACAAGTGGTTTTTTATATATAATGAAAATGAACATGCATGCATTTAATTATTCATTTTTTGTCATTGGAGTATATAAAAAAAATAGCTTGCAAAGGCTGTCGTTTTCTTGTCTGCTGCTTTTGAAAGTCCCGTCCAGACTTTCTGTGGCTGTCCAATCACAGACTTCCCAATGCAACTCAATTAGATGTTTTTGCAAGACAGGCACTCTGGGCAATTGTTACCTCTTGAGCGAACCACTGAGCTAGCCACTGAGCTAACCAAACCAGGAAGTAACAGGACCGGTAGTCTGATTGACAGTCAGTTGGGTGTAACAAGGTTAATTTATAATAGTGCCAATTTATATTGAAAACTGCACTTTTTGAAAGAAAGAAAAAAAAGACACTTTCTTCACACATAAAGTATTTCAGCAAAGTAAAATGCTTTAGTGGTCCAGAGTGTCCCTTTAGACCCACTAACCCACCCCAGCATCTGCAGCCTATCACTATTGTCCATAGTTGGACAGCTAATTCAGACGTTTTCTTCCGTAAACTGCAAAAGAGGGCCCATTCATTGCAACAGCAGAATGGCTTGATATTACGACAGCGAACTGAAGATTATTTTTTTACATTTAAATACAATATTACATACAGAATATAATGTGTATGTATGTATACATTAAAAGGAAAAGAGAAACGTTTTTGCAGTCAGTTACTGATTGCTACAATTAAAAAAAATATTCTTAATTATAGAGTACTTTAATTATCTATAAATAAACCAACAAGAAACAACATGTCACTCTGCAGCAAGGGATGTCTTCATCACCTGGGGAGTAGAGCATGCTGGGTCTGTGATCAGCTGCAGTTCAACTGTGCTCATGGACACTACGGAACAGACATGGTTAAGGATGAAGTGTCCCGAAAAAAACAGTATGATGCCATGTAGCTAATAAATTATTTAGCATTCTGTTCTATCATCAAAGTTTTTCCCATTTCTGATCATTCTGACACAGGTTTCTCAGGCAGGGGAGGTTAATTCCATCTGGGAGCTTGCAGAATAAATTATGCTTGAGTCATGAAAAGTTCAACTGATAAAGGAAAATTAGATACATTTCTCTTCTGCAAATCCACAAAATAATAGCATTGTTTTATTTGCTCAGGCCAACAATGTTAAGGAAGACATAATGTCGGTACAACACATCACCACATGCTTAATATACTACTTATCACATGTAGGCTGATACTTTGAGGTATATATACGTATATTATAAGTGAGATTCTGTCTAAATAAATCATTGGATCATCTCAGCATGTTTTCCAAAATTGTATCTCCTGGTTCATGGAAGCAGGAGGACATTTATGGGACAAGGCCTCAGAAAAAGAAAGGGCATTTCAGATAATCATACTTGCACAAGTTTTCCACATCGGTCATTATTTAAAAAACTTACAAAATTTCATCACACAAGGTTATTCACTAAACAGACTTCAAAGTGAATTTCAGATAAAAGGCCAGAGTAGTCAAACTGAAAGCTGGCTTAGAGAATTTTTCCAGTTTGGTTATTTTGACCTTAAATTTCAAATTCACTTTGAATTCTTACTTTACTGAATAACCCCGATGGTGTAGTTAGGTTGTGTGTTTTGGGTATCTTAAAAGCAAGTGAAAACATGGAATAAAATAACTCAAAAAGTCTCATCTAAGTAAACACCTTAATATAGTAGTAAAGTACAGCTCCATGTCTCCAAATATTTATATATTTTATAATATATATAATAAAATATATGAATGTATATATGACATATTTATACAATTCTGATTTTTTTTTTTTTACATGTTTTCAATAAAGAAAATTGTGTGTTTGGTGTCTTTTTAATATATTAAAAGTCACCTACCAGCTTTAAGTACAAAAAAATGTTGGAATCCTGTCCAGTCCATAGGTTTTATTTCTACGGTCATACGAAATATAGACAGAAAGACAGAATGCACTGTACTCCAGTAGAACTAATTTATTTACTGCAAAGCTGAACTAGGACCTTGTGTAAAGATATAAGAAACCTAGTACACACAGTGATATTTAATTTTGTTGTAACTCCCCCTATGACAGTTTCATTAGCAGCCTGCAATGAGAGCATGCTGGTGTTACAGACTACCAACGGCAGCAGCCACAGCCCACCCCTCCGGGCCGCCCTATGTTCCCCGTCAGCCCTGCCTCTGGGACATCCCTCCCTCTGAAGGGGTATGATGTCACAGAAGGAGGATCAGGCTGAAGGGATAACCTAGCCTCGGTGTAGAATTCCAGGTGAGTTTTCTCTTTTTCATTCTTTTTTAAAAGTAGTCCACGGTGGCCCATGGGTATAGTTTTTTTTTAAATGATCTTCCTATATCCAATCAAAAGTTCTTTCTACATTACTGAAAACCAGCCTGGCAGAGGAATG
The DNA here is from genome assembly GCF_036172605.1 of Pelobates fuscus. Lineage (NCBI taxonomy): Eukaryota > Metazoa > Chordata > Amphibia > Anura > Pelobatidae > Pelobates > Pelobates fuscus. Next base: position 176,860,841 of record NC_086319.1, read on the forward strand.
TTCTCTTTATTGGTGCCCCCTGTATTAAGACCCTCGGGGTCTTTATTCTTTACCTATAGATTCTCATCTATGAGGATGGGAACGAGACAAACTGAGACATTAGAGGGTGCTCCCAATATAGAAGCAGATGTCTGTCTGGAAAAAAGTGTCCAGACGCTAGAATAGGCAGAATTTCATGTTCAGGTAGCATCAGGAAGACCTTGTGCAGGTTCCCAGACACATTGTTATAGAGTTTTATCTTTCTCCCAAAAACTAACCAAAAAAAACATGTCCAATCGTGAAGTTATTATAAAGAACTGCACAGGGGAAAAAAAGAAAACGAAATCTCAGCTGCCCTGTTAGCTTGTCAAGAAAATATACGAAAGTATGTCTTGCATGAAAATGTTATGGATGATAACATCTGGCAGCTGTATAGATTTTGTCATTTTACAAGAATTCATGCAAGAGCAGAAAACGAACTATCCAACATTTTAATTCCCTCGTTGTGATTATGGCAAAGTGATTAGCTTATTGCAAGGCTTGGGCGTGGAGTCAGATTATAGTGCACGCCAAAAAACATGACTTGCTGTTGTCTTTTATAATGAAGCAAAAACCTTCAATGCTAAACGTTTCTGGTGGAAAGAATATTTCTGTTTTCATTACTGCATTGTAATGTGAATGGGGCCAAAAACAACATTCACAACTGAACATATTTCTCGGTTTAATTGAAAACATTTACTAACAGAGCATTGAAACTATGGTCCACCAGATCCTGGCTTGAGAATGCCTTTACTACAGACGGAGTTTATATTCAGAGAAAATGTCCCAGCATTTAAGAACAGAGGGTGGATTCCAACGGGCTAAGGGGCAGAGCACCCAAATAGGTTCCTCGCAGATATATGGTACCAGCGGGAGGGGCAAACCTGGTATCTAGTGTAGATCAGTAGGAAAGGCATGGCTGATAAGTTAAGCATCATGTGAAACCCATTTGACAGCATGGGCTCTGCAGCTTGAAATCAAAGCATTTGGCTCTGCAAAAGACAACTGGGAACCTTATAATTTTGCACCAGTTGCAATCTCATCTTTAACTAGTGGACAATCACATGAGAGCACGGGATCTGGATTCACGGCAACATGTTTCTCACCTCCCTGTTCCATCTCTGCACTCTCTATTGCAGGTCGAGGATGCTAGGATATGAAATTATTACATCTGTCTGAACAAGTATCATTACAAATTAAATCCTAGGTAACGAGAGAGGTTAATACTAATTGGTTCTACATCATGGAAAAAACAGTCCACAGTTGAGGTGTCAATGGTTAACTGTAACATGAATTACTTTCACTAGATCTTAAAATTCTTATTATATATTTTTTAGATTCTAACTCTATAGTGATATGGTATTGAACACCTGCATCAAGATCTGCTATTATTTACATTTTAATACATGTCAAAATGTTTTTAAACATTTATTCCAGTGGTGGGCCTGTAGTTTTCTGAGGTGGTTATTGCTCCATTAGCTGGAAGGTCAGGATCTGCATAGATCCATAGAAGCAGACCGTGGGCCTATTTATTTAAATAAAGTTAATCTCACTTCTAACATACGGTAAGCGTTTTTGTGTTTTTTTTTCTAAAATAAACTGAATGGTACTATTGTGTGTAACAATATCCATGTAGTATGTGTTTCTAAGGCAATAAAGGTGAGGCAGAGGTATTGGCAGATTTATCTTTTGTCCAAGTCAAAAATCAATAACGATAGAAGGTTAAGCTATCCTTAAAAAAAAAAAATCTAAAAAAATCTGCTGAATAACTATTGGCTGTCACTCAGTTTGGTAATGAACAGAGGAACAATGACTTCAGGGGGTTAAGTGTCAGGTTTAACCTTATTCTGCAAACATTATAATGTGTTGTTTTTATATATGAGCACTGTATATATTTATTTATAATTCCATTATTTTTCTAGTATTATTATTTGTATTTCCAATTCAGTTCATGTACTGAGGTCTGTGTAATGGAAACCACATGTCTGCCCAGAACTATATAATTACAAAACAAGAATCAGAGGCATTGCCAGGAAAATGGGTATTGTCAGAGCAATTATATTTTATTTACGGCCTTCCCAATTCTGGATCACAATGTTCCTGTTTTTATTCTGATGCATTTGTGAGAAAGAGGGGGAGAGGTGGGAAAGCATCCAAAGTTTTTTCTTGTAATTTTTTTTACATGTTATTATTTATTAATTATTATTATTACAGTTCAATTTATTTATATGGGGGTAGTTTGACGTGGGTCCAATGTAATTTAAGTCTAAATATGTATATACTCTGCAAATTTTGGGTGTATAATTTGGTTTGTTTAACACTGGTGTGAAACTGCATTTTTAAAAAGATGTGCTATCTTCCTCCTCACCCCTCGCTGATTTTTGTTTTAAAAGTAAGACACATTGGGGGAAAGCGTTTCTTTTGATAATAAGATTGTGTGTAACATAGCGCTTAGAAGTGAGTTTTTCCACTGTTCATCGTTACATGGGTACGCGCATACACATACCTTTCACCATGCACAAGTTTGTGAATTGCATATCTCATGAAGCCAGACCAGCCACTAGTCTATGATTTGGTGGGGCAGAGAGAAATGTAGTTCACAATCACTGGAGTACCAAACTTGGTTTGACTAACACAGATACAACAAATAACTGATTACAATTTCTAAGCAAGGCTGTCCTTAGCCAAGGTGAATGGTGCTCCTATTTTGATCCCTGTGTCTGAGGGTTTTTGCAGATTTAAAAAAAAAATGACATTTCCCTTTGTAAGCAGACATAAAGTACCACTATCTTTATGTCTGTTGGTAACTGTGTGAGGTGTGTGCATGGGTATGCACTGTTATTAAAGGTTTCAAGAAGTTGCATGTTTACATTTTGATGCACGTGAATCTGCAGCTGATATTATGCATGTGTGCTTATTATGAAATAAAATTCACTGATTGATGGAGGTGCTGAAACACGGAATTTCTTTCATTCTAGCCTCCTTCTAGATATATTGATAACACTCCTATTCACCAATCACTTTATTCTATTTTTACTCTCTTGTTAGTGTTTTGCCAACTGCATATGCTATAAACAGCCCTTCTCCATAAAAAAAAACGAAAAATCAATCTGCCATCCGCCCGACATATACCTCTGCTTTCCGCTCATTGTCAGCTCCCTGATTGATGGTGTTGTTCATTAATATGGGGCGATTGTCAGCTTTTCCTGAATAAATATAAAAAGAAACAAAGAGAGGCTCCACCCTTTCAGGCCTCAGCATATTATTTCCTATCCCCCCACCTCTGCTCTGGGCAGCTGCAAGAGGAAAACTTCTCCTGAAGCAGAAAATCGTGTCTTTTGGTTCTTAGAGGCAGGGAATTAGATTTCCTAAATACATCGGGAATATGTAAAGGGAGCAGGTGGAGGGTACAATGGACCTGCTCTATCGTATCTTGCGCCTTCAGCAAAATGAATTTATTTTGGAGACCGTGGTGACTTTATAAAACCTTAAAGGGCCACACTATTTAACTGTCCAAACAATACATTAAACAAATGAAATAATGTATTTATCTCTGTTTAAGGATCTAGTCACCTTGCATTCTCTCTTTACCCTGTCAATCTGTTTTGGATTCCTCTCTTTCTATGCCCATCTCACTTAGAAAATTAGTATTTGAGCTGGCATGCATCTATATTTAACTTTATTTGAATGTCATTTTCACCGACTTGATTGTCGTCTTTGTAAAAGCAAACTGTGACCAAGTAAGCGGGGAGTTATTTATAATGACAAAAACTACTTATGTTGCTTTATTCCTTTTTTTTTTTTTTTTTACAATTCTCTTGCCTTTAGAAGTCAAAGAAAGCAATCACTGCTCTTCCTAAAGTATAACTTTTTCACAGGCACTGGGATACTCCGTACGCATAATAACGTGTAAATCCTGCCACCTTTGTCAGCAGTGCCATTAAGTCTGATGTCAAATGTATCTTCTTGCACAGTGTAGAATAAATTCATAGTGCAGGCAACACGAGATCCATGGACTCTCTGGGCATGCGCCGGATGTCAGCCATCTTTAGGATTTTTCATGGCAAGCTTATTTTTTGTTTAATAGCATGAAAGTAACATTAAGATACCTAGCTTATGTGTCTTTGTCTACATTTCAAATTGTCTGAAGACTTGTCAAGGTTTTGCTATTACTGCAAAAAAAAAAAAAGTGATATATATTATATGTACATTAATATAAATATATTAGGTGCTATTTTCGCTTACTTAGTGGGCCCATGTATATCAGTCTTGGTTAATAGTGTAGCAAAAACCTCACTATAACACCAAGGCAGAATTACTTATTCTTAGAAAGAGACCTGGGGCTGCAAGAAGATTTCCTTACCAGGAAAATGAATTACTTCCTTACAGAGAAAGACGGCCAGCACACAGAGAGCGAGAGAGATCAGGAGAAAGAGAGGGGGAAGAGACAGATTTATAGACAGAAGATAAATAGAGGGATCAGGAGATGAATACATTAATATCACAGCCAGGTACACAGAAAGACAGACAGTAGCAGAATAAAGGAAGAATTAGGGTGATTGAGGTGTCTATCTTACCATATACAGTTGGATGAAAAATTGATTAAAAATTAGGCTGCACAAGAAGAAATGTAGCAACTAGAGTTAGGTCCCAACATTTAGCCATAAATCGCCCAAAGCTGGCACAATATAGATCTAGTGTGGATAAGGATGCCTAACTATTTGGGTATTAATATAGTCTACTCTGCTCTTGTATTTGAAAACAAAAATATTCAATTGAATGTAAAACTTTCTATTTGTTTCAAGATTTGAGCCCAAAATGTAAGGCTGCAACAATGTGTGTGAGGCAAAACCTTGTGGTTTGACAAACTTTTTTTTTTTAACACAGCTTTATTACAGCATGGTAAGTTGACAAAAAACCTCTAGGTTGAAATAAAAAAAAATTACATACATTTATTTTTTAATATGTACCCACTTTGGAGTACTTCCTGAAAAATCTTTTCACTAGTGGTCTCACATGGAAACATTTAAGAAAGGAAACTTTATAACAGCCACACCCAGAAGCATGCATTACATGCCTTTTATTCTTACAAACGTGCAGGGAGTGGTTGTTATAAAGATTCCTTTCTTAACTGTTTCAGTGCTGGACAGCTCACAAAAAAGCTTTTCACTTTCATCTACTGGGTTAACAAGTAGTTTAGAACACTTTTGAGCAAAGATGTAAATTGTAACTTGGATTTGGTGGCCTAGGTACAGCGCTGCGGAATCTGTTGGTGCTTTATAAATACCAGTAATAAATAAATAATAAGTAAGGCAAATCTTTTGACTATTTAACTGTGTCCTGTTCAAGCATTCAAGCAGATAGATCGAGGGGCGAGAAGGCTCCGTTTGTGATCCAGTTTTATTGAGCTGGACTCTGAAGTGTTTTGAATACCAGCGCACAGTGCAGGAAACAGGGAACTGCAGGGAGAGCTGGCTCTGCGCCACAGGTCGGAGATTCAATCTGCCTGTAATAGGAGGTGATTATTGAGGTCTAGGGGGTGGGAGGCCATGATGGATACTTTCCTGTTCAAATGACAGCTTGGGTCCAAGCTGCTAGCCTGCAGAGCTGCAAGTGTGCACATTTCTTTACAGCTGTCTATGAATTAACAAATTAACTTTTTTTTATTGCTAGTGGACACAATCAATGGTGCTTGTATATACAAAGTAATTGTGGGACACTGTTCTAAATGTTGTGCAATTACCGCGGAAACCATTGTAATGTTCCTGATGATAACTTAACGGATTTGTTTTGCAAATCTTTTGAGAAGCCAGGGTAAATCTTTGCTGCTCCAGAAATTAATTGACAGGTTTGCGCTGGTAACTGTAGATTTTGCCATACAGATGTGACTATAATTTTGGAACAAAAGTGCAGTGCCAAAGTTTGCCAAATTCAACAAAATATATTTAGCTATCATCATACGGATGGATGGATAACAATCCACGAGAGGCTGTTATCTGTACAATCCCTGCTAATATATTTGGAAGTATTATAGGTTGTTTTTTTTTTCCATGTTTGGTTTTCCATGTTCTTTACAAAAAAAAAAGTGTTGTACTGCTGACATTTTATGACAACTTGATCTCAACTTCATTGTATTTTTTCACTTAAAAATGTCACTGTGAGCTTGTTAACTAACCTATGCACTACAAAAATAAAGCATTATAAAAAATAACTCCTGTTACTCCATCCCTAAGAAGATAAAATCCAGTTTGCTATCTGTTTAAGATGATAGTGAAAGAAGGGTGGGACTGGGACAAGGATCACAATACCCTCAAATATGACCCCCCGTTTGTACAATGAGTAAATAAGAAGATATGTCATTAAAACATGATCTTTACAACTCTGGAAAATATGTCTTAAGCATGAGAAAATCTCATCCACATAGGTGTGAGTGATGAAATGTGTGCTGTTGGACATCTGTGTGTCTCTCCGTTACTATAATTAAACACATACCTAAATTACTAAACGCACCATCTCTAATTCAAACAATGCTGTGTTGGCATCTTTGCATGTTGTGTGCGCTCGATGTATTATTTTTTTTTTTTCTTTTAACACGGCTTCTGCTGACAAAATGCTTTCTAGTACGAGAGAATGGGAAAGTGTTGACTTGAATATTTAAATGACAATAAAAGGTTTTCTTGGCCTTGTCACTATGCAATTATTCATTTAAAATTAAGATCAAAGGCAGCTCATGTCCCATGAGTTGTGTAGTGTGCAATGTTTTTTAACTAGAGTACCATGCCAAACTGGTGAGCTGTAAGTCAGCTTAAGGGGTGCAGTTACCACGGTGATTGCCCCATTTGGACTTTTTGAATAAGCCACCTCACAAAATGTTTTATTTTGTGTGAGGATTAATTAAAACAAGACTATTTAGCTCAAGGTATGTACTATACATAATACTAAAAGGAGGACGGAGGGCAAATTGACCACCATAACAGGTGGATGAGGGTGCAAGGAATAGCCCCCTCTGCAGATCCTATTTAGCTATCCGCTCAGTGGGTGGTGACGGAGCTGTTTGGATCAGTGTGTGCCCTGGCTGTACAACTCCATCACCGCCGTGTACGATTGCCAGAAGCAAGGGTTATTAACTAAACTGGGCAATGTTAGGAAACTGACTGGAAACTTTGCATTTTAGGCCAATTCAACATTTTCGGCTAAAATAAGTAGGCTGGAAAAAAAAAAGCTGAGTCGGTGAGTATTTTTATCTCATCTGTTTTGGCCTAATATTTCCTGATCATTTCCTGGTTTAGCAAATAACCCAGACAGTTTACCACTAATAGTAAATCTACGCACTCCACATGTTTGTGAAATATATTTCATGGAAAGAACCATCAGGCCTCATTATAGGAAATGCAGCCATGCACATCTGGCAATGTTAGGGTTATCCATTACTGTATCTTGCAGACTTTGCGTCACAAGGCAGATAGCAATCTCTAAAGTCTTGAAACCCCTTAGCAAGATCAAAGGATGGTGTTTGAATATACTGTAATAAGATTTAGTTGTTTATTGTATTTTGTATATTATTGAATTGTTTTTATTATAATTTATAATACAAAATTAGTAATGTTTATAATACATTGCACGCCACGATTTAGTGAAACATTTCCTTTAACTAGAGCAAACAGGTAGATCTCCAACTGCTGTTCAATTACAACTTCCAAAATTTTTGTACATGAGGCTAAAATGCTAAAAGGTTAACCCTTGCTTGTACTAGCAATGAACAGTAAGACTAAATGAGTCAGATTTTTCCCACATACCAATGCACGGGTATATTTTGAACAACCAGCCCATGAAAATGTTATTATTGTATAACCTATAATAAAAGCTAAGATTACCTTTTAACAATTATCACGAGAGACACTGTGGCAAATGTTTCTCTATAATGTACCCCTATATACAACACATCACCCAGCTCTCAACCCAATATATTTAAAGTTGGGGCAAGATATACACCCCATAAAGAGGAAGGGCAAATTTTTAAAATATTGGGTCATGCTCCTAAAAATGACACTACTATCGAAGGGCTAATGATTGCGGCATCTACTTTTCCTCGATATTTTTAATACATAAAAAAGAAAAGGCAATAAAACTTGCAACAATGTCTCCAGTATGTCTAGGTACTGATATATATATATGCAGCCTGATCACTGACACAAACTGCACATTCCACCCAGAGGCAACTAGGACAAAAAATGATGTAACATCATCTTGCTCTGTGTGAAAGATATCAGGAAATCTCCTGTCTGTGGAGATTGTTCAGTAATAATTATGTTATTATAATGCAACCTGCAGGACTGAGTGACTTCATTTTTATAAAAATAGCAATGAAGCAAACAGAGATGTTACATGCTCCCAAACTGCAAAGCATTGGATCTTTGATCACCGAAAAGAAAAATGTGATATGACAGATTCACTGAATCGGATCTATACAGTGATGTGTAAAATCTACAGATTGATTAACAAATACATTTTCCTTGTGCGCATACATAAATCCTTCAAACAGATTTCAGGATAAGTTTTGTGCTCCTATACCTAGGGTTTATAATCAATATCAGTGGCTCTCAAGCTGTGGTGGTCCAGAAACCACCTGCGGACTCCAAACCTTTCATAGTGATCCTTCATATTATAGGAAGTGAATTGCAGGTCGTCAATTCCTAGAAGGTAAAGGCATACCTATATATTTTACAAATAAGAATTTGCAAAGTGTGCAAATAGGCACCATCATCTTGGCTCCCTTTGGTGTACCAGGACTAAACTGGATTGTGATGGCATTTTATAAATCTTTGATAATTTATTTATTTTTTAAAGTAAAGCATCACATGAAAAAAGGTTAACAAAGTTACAAATGATTTTCAATGTTTTATACAATTGTGTAATTTGCAGAGAAGTGATGGTTGTCCTTTGAATGAACTGTATGTACAGGTGCAATCAGATCTTAATCTATACAACTGAATGTATATTTTGTGTATTTAAAATGTATTTGTGCAAATGTCACAGTAGGCATGTTGTCTTCCTTTGTCTTACGTATTTTTCCTATGCTTGACATAGAGTGGAGCATAAGGCGAATTCCACATCCTTTGTCAAGATAATGAAGCTTGCCTTATGCTTAAGTGTAAGAAAAATGCATAAGACCCCGTTGTCTTGTGTTTTAAACAGATCAGAAATGAAGAAAAGAACAACAGATTCTGAAAGTGGAAGAAGTAACAATAAGAGCAAAGAGGGTTTGAGGTGACATAGCTACTTTAAGTAACATCCCATGTTTTTGAGGGTTATGGGGTACATTGCTATACCCAGTAGAAATCAAAGGATGCAAGTTTATAGGACAGGTTAATACCTCTGATGCTACAACACATTGATCCAAGGATACCTGCACCATTACAGTTTTGCTATAGCATCTCTTGAAACCTTGAGCAGTGGTATATTTTTTACATTAAAATCTGCCTTGAGCAGGTTCCCATTGAAAACCTGTGAATTCTTTTCATTACAATAGCGCTCTCCATTTCTCCAGATGATGGTTCTATGCCCAAAAACAGTCAGCCAGTCTGAAACCTTTGCAAAGTGTAACTGGAATTGTAGCCAAGCCACGGTACCCCGATCGATAGGCACTGCCATGTAAGTACGTTAGCTGCACAGTACTTGCGTCCACTATCAGTATGTAATGTTAATTTTACTGTAATACCAACCTCCTAACCTCCTGCCTTGCTTGATCCATTACAAGGTTTAAACATGAAAGCCCCAAAGAGAATTAAATTATCGAGGAAGCTCAGAGGGAGCTGGATTTGCATCTATCCCACTTATAAGAGGAGATTAGCTGACCCCAGTGAGAAGCAGAGGGGGGATGCAGGGCAGGTTCTCTGCCAAACACAGACAAACTGTGTTATGGAGGCAATCAGGAGGAGAAGGTTAACTGCAGATGAATTTCAGTGAAGAAGGGGGCATGACTATTTCCCATGACTTGCAAGCAGATGCATTCTCAGGGTATCTCATTATTTTTTTAATTTATTTTTTCAAACCATATGATCTTTAGAACTGCTTCCTACTCAATGGCTTTTAACATGCAGGGCAAATGAGCTAATACCTCCAACTTGTTATAGCCATAGGAAGTTTAGGCTGACCAATGGACCACTATATAACATATACCACTATATCGCCCCTTCCTGGTAGTATTTGGATTAACCATTGAAGTGCCAAAGCAAAGTAGAAATCAATATCTACCACTACATCTGATCCTCAAAGAAAGTTACTCTTTTTATTTAGTCAATATTTCAAATGCTGTTAACCCATTCGGTGCTAAAAGTGTGCCCCAAATATTGACAATTACGTTTAACGGCATTTGGGATTTCTAAAAGAGAAATGTTTTATATTTTGTCATTTGATACTGCCATAAATTCAGCCTTGTGACAAATGTATTAAAGGGAAAGACTTATCCAACAGTGAAAATTATTAGAAGATTTGGGGTACGCTTGGAATAGACAAATCTCAGCCAGCCAAAGTTGGTTTTCCATCCCTGTTCTGGAGGGCCGCTTTCTTTTTTTTTTTTATAAGCGTTTCTTGTGCATTTTTATTTCTCCACTGCCATTTCTTGCACTTTTCTTTCTGACGATGTAAAAAAAATGGTTCACTGCTAAGTGTTTGCATAAAACATAGAAACAAGCAAACAAGAAACATAGAAACGAGCTATTCTAAATGGTCTTTCTCATGCACTTGAAAGGGTTACAGCAAGCCTGTGTTTTTGGAGGTGCATGCGGCACAGATTCTCACGTCCCTGACTCATTTGAACGATGCAGCAGATGTAGGGGTTGATGCAGAAGAACGGAAGTCCTGGGTTGAGAATCACGGCTGTGACAGGCTCCCCTCTCTCTGGGCCGCATCCTCTCTCAGTATATTTTTCTTAGCTGGCTGCCCAGAAATTCTCTGAGGCTCGATTAGTGCCATAAACCTAGCAAGACTTTTCCTGGGTCTAATGACAGTGCAGGCTTTCTGTTTGTTAGTTTTGGAAGTGGGGTGGGGGAGTCGAGTGAATGGGACTCTGCCATTTCCCCTTAAAAGGTACTATTGTTCTTTCAACATTGTAGAATAATTTCACAATCATTGAAATATACACAAAGTTATAAAAACGACTCTGTTATATCCTGCTCTTAAACAGTTAACTCCTGTGTCATCACCACTGTTCAGATACTGCCATGAGAAAACATGTCCTGAAAAAATGTTCTGTGCATGTCATTAAACCAAATCCTTTAACCCTTGCAATGAATTTCCCATGCCTTAGGCACTTAAAGCGGAACAGAGCTACATTAGTTAATTAGGTTGAAAATAAAGATATTAAAAGTCAATGAAGACCCATATTTGTAGATCAAGAAGGTTAAAAGAAACAACTTGTGAATTGCACATTAAGCGCTAAAGATGCCTTCTTGGCTCACAAGCAATTAGAATTTTCTCTGAATCAACAGAAGCTGCCTTCACTTTAAATATTGAAGCTACTTCAAGGCATAATAAGACTAGTGAACGTCCTGATAATATGGCCCCCATTCACTAAGCCCCTTGTTTTAGTGTTGAATTGGGGAAATAAAGATGGGCATAGTAGGTTATTCCACTAGAAATGTCTACCTTAATTTGCATTTATAGGCAGGAAGTGGGTAACATGCCACAAAGGGGAACAGAGAGTGGGCAGACAGGACTGACTGGCATATATGCATTGAAAGGCCATTATAGAGAATAGCCAGACAGGATGAGGGCAGAGGTAAGCAGCAGACCTATGCCACAGAAGCCAGACAATGTGCTATCATACTTAAGGCCTCTGAGTAAAAAATGCTGGCAGAGAGGATTGCCACTCACTGCTACCTGTAATCAGACTGTGCTTAAAATTAAATTCACACAGATTATCAGTGATTGGGTGGCACATACTCCCAGCAAACACTGCCATCCTGATCAGTACTGGGTTGGCGACGTTGTAAGCACCGAGCGTGAAATAGCATATATATGTAAATATACAAATCACACTACTGATTTTGCTTCTGCTAAATGTTGCTTAAAATGTAGTATGCTAGAGGCCTTTTTGACACTAAGTCACCCCCTATTTTCTGTATCTGTTACAATGATTTAAAAAGCGAGAAAAATAATCAGCCAACCAGGGAGAGGAGGCAAAGCTATACATGCTGGCAATAAATAAGTTCTCATAACAGGACATAGGAAATAACTTAGTCTAGGCTTATTTTAAAAAAAAATTTAACTCGGCACAAAGCCATCTTTTTATGCTAATACATTTTTGTTTTTTTAAGTTTCAAGTCCACTGAGGTGAGAGGGACAGAGGAGGTGATCTCAGTCTACGCACAAGGGGGAACATATAAAGTGATTAGCTTTTGATGTAACATGGACAAGATGATCGCAGACCCTGGATGAGTTCCTGAATGACATTAAAAGTGATTCTCTGTTCAACAGCAAGGAGGCAGAAATAAGAATCTTGACATGTTCAGCCTTAGAAAACTAAGAATGTGCAAAGATGACATTCAGGAAGATCAGACAACAGACGAGTACAGTGGTCCAGGTGGGAAAAATGAAGGTTATGCTCAAAGATTTTTAATTGTGTTATGTTAATGAAAAGGCCACATTTTTAGAAATAAACAACAACAGTTGTTAATTAAAACTATGAATGTTATTACTTACACATGATCTTGGTTAAGCTATAAAATAAGTAATGCATTTTATAATTGTTCCATAATGTAATATATGATCAGAACTGCATCGCCATATTGTATGGGGCTAACTACAGCAGATTTGTATTTGCATGCCGGCAAAATATCAATGATTTTGCCTTCGGAAGCTTCCCTAATATATATATATATCTGTATATTTGTAGTAAATTAAATTATCAACTCTTACACGTGTTTAAAATAATCCCAGAGGTATTATATGATTATTTATCTGTAGCAGGTGTAGCTAATAGAGGTGAAGTTTAAAGTGCCACTGTCACCATTAATCAGTTTAAAGCAATAATGCACATATATTAACATTGCTTTAATCTAAGCAAACAAAAGCAAGTGTAGCTTGACTATATCCACTTGAACGTCTGTCATTGTTATCATGTGGAGGGAGTCATCTTTGAATTGCATCATAGTTTTCAAACAGTTACTGTTTATGACATAAAAGGTGCAGAGAGCATGTGATGTCAGCAACCAATCAAGAGTCTGATTTGCAGATTAGCTCCCAGCTTCCCAATGTGCAGGAAACAAGGCAGACATGGACAGACAAAGATTAGGAGATGGATGGATGGATAGATCTCTCTTTTAGAATGGTGGTAGTGTCTACTTACTCTTTTGTTACTTCATTGTTATAGGCATCACTTCATAAAATAGCATTTTTGCTTTTTGTTTTGGTATGATAAATTATTTACTAATATTAATGAAGAAAAGAGAAAAAAAAAAACAATTTTTTTTTTTGCTTCTCATTTGCCATCCGCCTTATTGACCTCGGCAGGAACATGAAAATTCGAATGCTACTACAATTATCCCAGTGCTGTTAATTAGTTGTAATCCTTCAGTGCATTCACTTTGATGCTTTTTCAACTATAAGCCTACAGTTTTATGAATAATACAGTAAAAGTACTTGAAGCTAAAACCACCGACTACTTTGAAGGCTCAACTGGAACAGATAAAGAGGCGATAGCACAAGCAGCCGCTGTAAAAATGTTATCTTGAATAATTTATTTATAAGATTACGTGGAGATGCTAAGATGCTTATTACACTGTTTACAATTATTACTGTCCTGTTTGTATTAGCTACAGACAGCAGCAAATTGAGACTTCTCCAGCAGCAGTTGTGCAATATATCTACTCTTTGTGACACCCAGAGCAACATATGCCAATTCACACAATTATGCAGAATTTCCATGATGCATTATTTTCCACTAAAATGTGTTTTCCTGAAAAATCTGATGGATTTAAGGATCTGTGGGTTCAAGGATTGGTGGAGCAGACAAAGAATCATTTTGTTAGCAAATGTCAAAAAACATGGCCTAGTCGTAGTACCTGTGCAGAAACCCCACATTTCAAAACCTATATTTTAGTGCTACCCATTAATTCAACCACATCAGGTCATGATAGGTTGGTAAGCAATGACATATACATTTTTTCATCTCTGCTTTTCTGGTGTGCTCTTAGCATCAGTGTCTCTGTAAACTCTTACAGTAAACCATATGAGACTATAGGAGATTAGCCCAAAGTCGGCCACCCAGTGTGGAATCTCAGATCTACACCTTTTAAACATGTCTATTTATTAACAGGGTTATTTACTATTATTTTAATAGTGTGATTTTTTTAAGGATTGAAAGTGAATTCAAAGAGAATTTCAAATTTTGCACCAAAAATTCAAAACAAAGAGACAACTGACTCATTTTTTTCAAATCCCAATTTTTTGCCCAAGATTTAAAATTCACTTTGAATTTATTTTGATTTCCCAACAATCTGCACTTCAGTAAAATCCCTGTAAATGCTGAAATCCTAGATTAAGAGTGTGTAATGTCTAAACATGGAAAAACAAGCACCTTAAATCCATAATTGAGAGATCATTATTCACAGACATCTGCAAATCTATCTATCTAAAAAAAAATATATATATTTTGTTGACGATGTTCTATATTTTGTTTGTGAAACATTGGCGCGCATCACCTCCGATAAGTGTGGCATACTTTGAAAGACGGCGGAGCATGCATAAAACATGTACAACAGGACATAAAGGCTAACTCAGAGTATACTAGTCATTGATGTAAATAGTCAGCATTCACACAAGAACGCACCAAATGCACCAAAACCAATGCAAAAGTTGACTACCAAGCATTTATTTTGCAACTATTACATGGCATATGTTCAGTATGAGCAAGTTTCTGAGCATCGTATATTTGTGTCTGAGTCTTTTAAAATGTGTCTGCATGGCTTGATTGTTTGATTGCATCATTGTCTCTGCTGTTTCTTGCATGTTAATGACTGCGTGTCTCAGGTGTCAGGCGCTATAAATAGTATGTTTAGAATGCACGCTTAGAAAACATTTCCCTTGTCTGTATCCATTTAACAACCCTGTTATCTCTCGACAGATTCTTATTTTTAATTTATTAAACTTGACTTCTTCTAAGTTATTGGGCTACTAAATCTGCAAAGTATGCCTGCAATAATTGTGTTTTACTGTAAACAGAAATTATCCTTTTGAGCGAAGGAAAAATATTCCAATATGGCTGTAAAACACTTGTAATTAAACAAAACAAACAAAAATCTGAGCCGACACTTGGATGAACACATGTAGGAATAATATAAAAACATTGATGCAAGAAAGCAGCCAAAGCTGTAGGATAGGATAACTGTGGATACTTATACACAGAACGTGTCCGTGGGCAAGACACCTATATATCTGATTACCTATCTAAAATCCTCTAGTTTGAGCAGAGCCTTCTTCACCTCTTCCCCTATATATAATTGTAAACTGCTACGGAACATGTTGGCACTGTGTACAGGCTAATAATAAGACAGGTTCTACCGTTACGTAAAGTTCTGTTAGCATATACGGCATATTTCACCTCCTCTGTTCATCATAAAGACAAACTGTCACATTTCTGCGTTATAGTGTATATACAAAATGTAATCTCCACTCTAAATGAGCCAAAGGTGTCCTTCTCAATGTCAACTTTTCACACATTTTGCCGTTTGTGTGTCATGTAAATTCACAGTAGGTTGGTGCCTTCCTATTAGTCAGCTTACATTACTTGAGCCAGTTGCTAGTTGGCTGTTATATATGGATTTACAAAACTGGAATCTAACCACTAACATAGTTGTTCATTGAAGTATGCCTCAAAGTGAATTCAAACAGGGTTATTTACTAACGTGAGAATTCAAAGTGAATTTTAAATTTAAGTCAAAATAACTAAACCGGAAATATTCTCTAAAGTCACCGATGCTTTCAGTTTGCCTACTCTGAATTCTCATTATAGTAAATAACATTGATAGTAAATTTCATATGTTAGGCCAAAGTAGTCAAACTAAAAACGCTTAATTTGCTTTGAATTTCCAACAAATCTCACTTTTATCAGTTGCTGTTAATTAAAAAAGAAAATGTTTATTTTCCATACCTCCCAACATTTCGAATGGACAAACAGAGATACTTTGATTTTAGAGCTTTGAGTGTGGTCAACAGAGAGGCAGTTCTGAGACATTTTAGGTGACAAATTTGCAACTAAAATGGAATTTAGAAAAAGAACAAGGTATCTTATTTCCACTGACTGATTTATAATTATTATAGTTTAAAGACACAATTTTACGGAGTATTATTACTGCCCAACATTATGGAGCTCCTAGAAAAGAGGGACATTAGGATAGAAAAGAGTGACAGAGGGAGTTTTGCCCCAAATAGGGACTGTCCTTCTCAAATAGGGACACTTGGAAGGTATGCTTTTTTTCTGACAACCAATTGTAAAGCCTGGCCTGTAACTTGACCCAATTCTTTATAACTAAACTGTCACACAGGTAGGCTGCTGGTAAACAGGGCTAAAATACACTGTAGGTGCAATGGGGAGCACTGCAGATACTAGTCCCCATTTCTACCCAAAGCTGCTTGGAATCTTTAAATAGTCCCATTCTCCGGAAGCATAAATGTGGCTCATTAATTAATATCCCTGCCTTTCTCAGTAAAAGCCAGGGTAAAGGAACTGTAAATATAAATGAAAAATAAGTAATAATTCATGAAATCTGATTTGCATTTCCAAATATAAAATGTGTAAAATCCAGCTAATTAGCACAAGTCAGAGCTAGCTGGTTTCTATAGCAACTATAAAATATGCTAAATTATCTTTTATGTTATAGAAAGTTAGTGCTCTTCTCTAATGTTAGGTTTTTACGTGTTTGCAAAATATTGACTTCAACATAATTGTGATGTGGCAATATTTTATTGGCTCAAAAGGAATTATAGCTCATTTCATTGTGAAAGGAAACTCACATAGTCACACAGTTTGAAAAAAGACTAAAGTTCATCACGTTCAACTACGAAGTCCATTCTTTTATGCGGTTGATCCAAAAGAAGGCACAAAAAATCCAATTGTAGCCATTTCCAATTATGCCAAAAAAAGAGTAGGATAACCCTTTTGACTCCATAATGGAAATCAGATTTTTTCTTGAATCAACAATCTTTTTACATACCCATCGACCCCTTAAGGACATAACTTCAGCATGGTGTGTCATTAAGGAGTCAATTATATCCTTAAATATTCTGTTCATGCAAAAGGTCATCCACGTCTTTTTAAAAAATGATCTATAGAATCTGATAACACAACTTCTAGGCAGTGAATTCGCCATCTTTATTGTTCTGTTGTATATTCCTGTTAATGAACAGGTTAGCACATAGCAATTTGTACAAACCCTGTATAAATTTATATAGTGCTATCATACCCCCTCTGATGCTCCTTTTTTCTAAAGAAAACAAATCCAGTTTTTCTAGCCTTATAGAAAACTAAAGCTCACAATACTGAATTCAAAATGCAAAATATCTCTAATGCATTCAGTTTTAATATTTAATCATTGTTTAATAATCAGTAATGCTTGTCTCTGTGTTTTATTTATTTTTAAGTATTTCCCGTTTAAAATAGTTGTATAAATATAGCTGCTCTTTTATCTTGGATACTGATATTAGTATATTCCCGGTTGCATTGTCAGATGGATAGTTTCCCCTGTTTGATGGAATAGGTCAGTTTGACATCAGCCAACGATCACGTTACTGGTACAATGAGTAGGAGAAATAGTAAGTTGGCTTAAGCCCTGGCAACTGATTAACATTCTGACTAAGCCTTAAAGGGTTACTCCAAGCAGCATTACCATGTCAGTGATTTGAAGTGGTTAGTCAGCTGGATCTGCAGGTTTGCAGAAACCTTACGTTATCACTGGCCATAAGAGGACAGTCGGTGGGGACCCAGGTAAGAGGGCAAATCAGTGCAAAATGTTTTTCCCCATTCCTGGGAAACAGGGCAAGAGTCCTACTGGAATTAAAATGGCTACAGCGGATTATGATGCTTGCCTTCAGACACACATTACATTACTAAGCTCAGAGTTAGAAAATGGACTCATACTTTTGAATTACTTAATACTCAACCGTACAGGAAAATTTGCCTATTGCTAGGTCTTCTAGACAAGACCATTAACTGTTCCTAACAGATTTATTTAGGTAATATTTCTACTGTACCTATAAACAAAAAGTGAACTGCTGTGAATTAGAAATGGCTACGTGGGAAAAGAGTTGAATTGGAAAAACTTTTGCAATTTTTCATATTCACAAAGGTTTCAATTCACTGTTTAGTAAATAAACCCCAATTTGCTGACAGGCAAAATTGATAAAATGATGATATCACAAGCACAACTATGTAAAGTAAACCATTTAGATAGTATAGGTAATAAATACACTAATCTAAGAAAACTTTGACCATTAATCTAGGCCCAATTCTAGTATCAATAGTTACTTTCCCAACTAAACTGGTCATGATAGGTGATAAAATGACAAAATGTTTTATTCATTATAAAAGGTCACAGATGTGTGGTTCTATGTTTTAATTAAAGTATCAAGCGGTATACTGAGCACTGTATCTGAGGACACTGGATGAGAGGCTTTTTTACGATAGTAAAGACTGTGAGTGACCAGCTGGTGTCACATTTTTGACACTAGACGTATGGTGAAAGAACAGGCCTGCGGGTGCAGTTCTTGGACAAGCTCCAGTGAGCAATCAATTACAAGAAGCTGCCTTCTCTATCTAGCAGAACGGATGCCCCATGCTATCAACACAACACTAGTCTGACACCATCACATGCAAACTCCACTCACACCCTGGCTCCCTAAAGCATAACAGGCTGCAGAACAAAGCAGCCATTGTCCGACATGTGTGGGCAAATGCATGACTTCTATAAACAAAAAATAAGCTCAATCACACAGCAATTTTCTGAGTTCAAAACATATTAAGAACTACTGGAGAAATAGCCTTTTGCAATTTTATTCATTTATTTTTGTTTTTTTTGCACGATTTTAGATTTCTTAAAAAAAAAAAAAAAAAGTGTAAAACCTGCACCACAATTTTACGATATACTTCATAAATATAAATGTATTTAAAGTAACTCCAGAATTTCAACACTAATTCTACTTGTTTTTTTCACTCCCATTTATGTGTCTATGATAGTATATCTTGGCATCCATGGGTATTTTTACTATGTGTTAAGCAGTTTTTAGGGTTCTCACTAAATAAAATGAACAGACTATTATATAGCATTTTCATTTCCCCCCAACAATGGCGTCAAAAGCCTCAGTCACAATTATTTTATAATTAATACAATAGGGAGAACCAGTAGGATTTTTTTTTTTTTAAATAACAAAAATAAGTGATTTAAAAAAAAAATACATGTTTGCATGTAGTCTGTACAACAAATGGGTGAACAAGGATTTTGGAGGGAAACAGGAATATAGAAAAGCTACCAGTCATACTATGTAAAGCATGGTGATAATGATACTTTGCAGGCTAGTAGCTTCAAGCGGCTTACGTAAATGTATTCACCAGATTAATACCAGAATTCATCTCTCAATTTGAAATGTTTTGGCTCAACAAATCCATTGCAGGATCTTTGACCCCAATAGCTGGAGCATGTATAATTAGTTGCTGATAATGTTATAATTAACATGTTTAACAGTTATTGCGAGAATAAATGTGAGGAGGCATGACTTTAATGGTGTCCCGTTGTGGCTAAACCAGGAAGTGTCTGACAATCTGTGTAAATAGGATGGTTTCATTTATTTATTGAATGGGTATTTTTACTGCCTACTTCTGTTTAACCTTATTAGCCTGAGCAGGTTTGTGACAAGTTAACATCATCCATTACTCTGCTAGGATTAACAGGAGAATTGACATGGAACTAATAGCTGCCCTTTTATTATCCACTGGGGAGGTCGCACCCAACTTCCCATCTTTCTCTTCTGATATTCAGAAGCCAGGTTTTCACTCTCCCTGTTGCTCACTGTTTAAATATTTTTGTTTGCCAGTGCCACTGCTGGGTCTGTTCTTCGGAGTTTGTTTTAGAGTCATTTAGGAATCCCCCCAAAATGGCTGGGGTTATTCACTAAATTGTGAATTACCAGGCATTCCCTTGATAACACTTCCCCTAAATATCAAAAGGTACAAGGCTTATGGGAAGATGAGGGAAATGGCAATCAAAAATAAAATGTATGATTTTTTTTATTTATTTTCAGATATTTTGAATTTCAGCATGACTCCTAAAGTACTCTCAGCAAACATGCTGGCTAAAATCTTTGGGTGTGTAGTGTTAGGACTCATTAATCCAACATTTCCAAAGTTAAAATGTTCAGAGTAGCCTTCGAAAAGTGTCCAGGCAGATGAATTTATTCTGAAAGAAGAATCAACCACAAAAGTGAAACAATCTGCATTAAGGCTGTTCCACTCAATTGTAGATTTAATTGATGATCCCATAGTGCTCTCTGTGGAGCCATTTAATGATTGATCTCCGCTGAAAATGCAAACCACAAAGGGTATTTAATTATTTGAGACAAAAATATGAGTCTACATCTGGAAAGTAAAATCTATTTCCGGACCTCTTGCTGTTGCTCTCCTACATTTCTAGGAGAAAATAAGAGTCCAAGGAGTCCTTGGCAAGGACCATGAGTGATGGCCAGAGGGAGCACTGTGATCTGTGCCTGTGATAGCAGAGATCTCTCTCTCTCACAAATCTGAGTGATCAGTCATTGCCATGGTATAAACCCATGTTTGTGGCATATACAGCTCAGGAATTCTTTGCAGTTTGAGCTGGGGTTCTGACACATTTAGTACAAACTGACACGCAGCAAAATCGACATAAACAGCTTGACCTTTTTTTTCCAAACTATTGCATGCATATTACTTTATGGAGTATAAAAATATGTTCAGGTATTTGGTATATTTTGCCAAACAGCGGACAGGCATGTATAATATATATATATATATATATATATAAAAAAAACCAACGTTCCCCTCAAAATAAACCAGATTCCCCTCTAATGGACTGTTTTCCTACGCTAATCTTTTTCCTACAAATCTGAAAGCCCTCCCTATGATTCCCAGGTTTCTACAGCTAAAGGGGATTTAGTGTGTAACTTCATTTTGAGCTAAGTTCCAGAGTTTTTTTCTGTTACCCGGAAACTAATTTCTGGAAAGTGGTCAGTTGAACCCCTCAATGACAAGAGACTAGGAAATGCACGTTATCATGTCTTGATTTGGACTAAATGCCCAGTTAGTTTTTTTGTGAGTCAATTGTTTATTTATGTATATAAATATATATACACACACACACACATATACATACATACATAAGGATATATCTATATATTGTAAAGCGCTACGGAATATGCTGGCGGTAAATAAATACCAATAATAGTAATAATAATAATAATAACTATAATTATAATAATACATATCTGTGTATGAAAGCTACCCATGACACGTGATTGTCACCATTTCTGCTGATTTCAGAATTACTCTCATCTCAAACATGACAGACCCAAGAATGTCAAAGATCAATGGTTAAAGGGACACTGTAGGCACCCAGACCACTTCAGCTAATTGAAGTAGTCTGGGTGCTGTGACCCTTTTGCACTTAGTGATGCAATGTTCTACACTGCATTTCCAGAGAACTGCAATGTTTACATTGCAGTTCTAAGTCTGCCCTCTGTGGCTGTCTACCAGACAGCCACTAGAGGGCTTCCGGAATCCAAACTGACTTTTGGTCCATTACCTGACGCTGGACGTCCTCACGGACCTCCAGCGTCAGATTTTCCCCATAGGAAAGCATTGAATAATGCTTTTCTATGGGAAAGTCTAATGCGCGCGTGGACGTTTATGAGGGAGGAGCGTGGGTGGAGCCTGACCCAGCAACGAGGGACATCGAGCTGTATTCAAGTAAGTGGCTGAACAGGTTTTATCCCCTTCAGCCTGCGGGAAGGGGGGCACGAAGGAAGGGGGACTCCAGGAGCCTATAGTGCCAAGAAAACGGGTTTGTTTTCCTGGCACTATAGGATCCCTTTAATCTCATATCTTTAAAGTAAATTAAAACACATACAGGGTTATTAACTAAAGTGAATTTCAAATTATAGGCCAGAGTTGATGGATTTTTCCAGCTTGACTATTTTGACCTTAAATTTGAAATTCACTTTAGTAAACCCAATATTTGAGTCGACACTAAATTCAGTACTGTCCCTTTAGATGTTTTCTCTTTTTTTTTTCCTTCTCCCGTGTTTCTTCTCTCTCTCCCAGATTCCCTCTATCCTGCTTGCTGCATTTGCTTCTCCCTTCTCTCTCAACATTGCTGCAATGATTGGAACGTGAATTGCTTAAGAAACCGCAGCCCCACAGTGATCTTTCCCTGTGCTGGCAATATAAAGATTTTCCCACACTGAGCCTAGTTCTGACCCCTGAGCAAAACCTTAGAATTTTTATAAATAGAAGCATTGGAAAATCTTGGTGTATTTTAACATGGAAACATGCAAAACCTTTTTTTTTTTTAATTCTACGTTTTGTAACACTGTAAAATATTTTTCGGACTTGTGTTTTTAGGTAATTGGATTACCCACATTTTCCAGATGCCAAAAATAGAAAAGATATATTTTCTTGTTAAAGGATACTAAGTTTGTGGTGTTGGGAACTGGCAGATCTCAGTTATATTTATGGTTTATAGTTTGTGTAGCTTAATTGAAACAAATTTTGCAGAGCTAGAAATAGATGGATTTTGTGTAAATATGAATGTAGGAATAATTCAGAATAGCTTCTTTTTTTCTTCTTGCAGTGCAATGACAGCAAATCTGTGAACTAAAGGGACTCTCTATGCATCATAACCATAACTAATACGGCTTGATGTATTGGTCCATTTGAAGGGAGTGTTTAGGTTCCATTCCTCCAACTTGTTTCAGACTATTTGTAAATAGTCTGCCGAAACTGGAGACCGATTTCTGCCTAAAGCACAATAAAAGGTGAAGATAGGATGCGAGGGTAAGCCCATTACTGCCACCCATGATTGGACAGATAACAAAGAAATTTAAAAAGAAGCTGTAGTGGTTGTGCTGCTTAGGGTGTCACTTTAAGGTTCGCTGGCCTAGTAAATGGAGTAGGTAATGAGTAAAAAAGGTACCCAGGGTAACTCAATCAATGGATTTTAGTAAGTGTCTACCAAAAGAAGGCAAATGATAATGAAGTTATAACTGTTGACAAAACGAATATATTTTATTAAAGATCAATGATCAGATTGACGGACATTTAATCTGCCTCTATAGAAGTTTCATTGAAGAACTCAGATTTCTTCAATTAAATTATTTGTTTCTCCCCCATTTCACGAAGACCTGTCATTAAAAAGTCTTTACTATTAGCAGATCATGCTTACAGCATATTCAGTTTCCAGTTGCTTTATGGTGTATTCGGGTCATGTTACTTTTTCTAGTGTGCATTGAAAGCAAAAAAATTAATGCCAATGATTTCTCTCATCTTAAGCATCATTTCTACTCTGTTTTAATAGGAAAGTGCAAGATTATTAACCCCTCCACTCAGTGATGTATTTTGGATTTGTGCTGCCCTAGGCACGACTAAATTCGGGCACCCCCAAAATCTACATTTGCCCCCGCAATTTGTGTCAAGGCCACTTTTCTGACTGACAGGCACATGCCCTCATTGATACATGCACTGATATACACTCACTGACAGATACACAGTCATTGGCACACACATACAGTCATTGGCACACACTGTTTAACCAACACACACTTTCACTGACAGACACACACTGACACACCCACTCACTGACAGGCACATACTCTCAGATACACATAAAATGACATACACACACTGAAACACACTCACAGGCACACCCATTCTCACTCACAGACACATACTGGCAGCTACACTCACTCACAGTAAGGTGGACAGCCCCAGAACACGAGGCAAACAAGGCATTTGTCTGGGAGCCTCGGGTGGCGTTTTTTGGTGCCCCCCTGAAAGTGCCGCCCTAGGCAAATGCCTTATTTGCCTTGTGGTAAATACATCCCTGCCTCCACTACACAGTACACTTAAAAAGAGTTACATCAAACACCATGACCACTTCAGTGTTTTTAAGTGGGTATGGTACCTGCTGTCTGTATGTATGTGCAGTATTTTGCTATAAGACGTTGTTCATGTGGAATTTAACCCTTTTGTTGCCAGAGGTGTAACTGCACCTGTGGCGTCATTAGCCAACACGGAACAAGAGTTCCAGGCCAAGTATTGTCAATTCTGTGCAACTTTCCTTGCACCATGGGCCATCCATTGACTGAACACAGTCAGCTGACATTTAAAAATCAAAGTATTTGAGCAGCATGTCTACATACATAAGATGCACCTAAAACACCTAAAACACATAGTTGCAAAAATACAGATATGAAAATCTGCTAAATCAAAGTGCAAAATATTAGACCTTCTGTAATAAGGGGCAGTCAATCTAGGAGAGAAGAAGGCATGGTTCAAAAATGAGAAACGTTCCCACCATAAGCAAACTCACCCACTAGCATTTATTGCATTCCTTATAACCCCTCACTTTCATCACCTACAGGCTTTTTTTTGGGCATGGAGGTGAAGTCACAAGATCTCTCCAAAGCAAGATTAGTGAAGACTAATTCCATATGTTTGCCTGGTCATACTATTGTGGTCCAATGTTTATTGAAATGTTACATGAGATATCCACATCTGATATCCTCAGAGACTAAAGAAAAAGATTTCAATAGCATGGCTGCAATATATGATGTGGGAAGCAACCACAAATACAATTATGCACGGCTTCTCTCTGGTGAGTTTGAATTAAACATGGCTTTCTGCCATGCTTAAAGTAAAGGGGTTCTGAAGACATCATAAATAAACCACAAAACCAAGGTTGAGTGGTTTATGGATGTCCCCAGAAACCCGAGAGGGTATTAGTTTTCAAAATACAAAAATACCCATTGCAAATCTAGGAGTTTATTCACTAAACTGGTGAGTGTTTGGCGTATCGGTAAGGTATTTGAAAATGTGTAGCAAAATAGATGAATCAGATAAGATCTTGATTTTAGCTATTATTCCAGTTTGGTTATTCTCAATTCTCTTAGATTCACAGTTTAGTTATATTAGAGTCACACTAATCTAAGCAAGTATAAATTTCACATAGAATTTTCAAGTATCCCAAAATAGCACTCAATATAGGGAGTTGCAGCATTGTTCTAAAGTGAGCCATTCTTTATTACTGTATTATCTGTACATGTAAATCAATAAATGAAAAATAATATAGAACACAGATAATGATATGGAAAATATATTCACTTTCTACATTTTTGCATTTGTTGCAAAATCCAAGGCTTCACATTTAATGCAGTTCTCTTTAACCAAACAAGGAAGTCACTCAGCCCAGTATGATAGCCACTTAGCTTTATAGAGGACTGCTAATCCTATCCCATAAGCAGAACTTTATGAGCACAGCAAGGGTTTCTGGGAGTTGTAATTCAATCATCCCATCATCATGTCCAGCATCTTGGAGTACAATAGGAAAGTGAGTAAGTAAGGATGTTTGAGTCCAAAACGCCAGTGATGTAGTTCCATCTGTCAGTTTGTATTGCTATAAGGTCACATTGATCACAGCATTTTCCTTGGTTTCTTTCCTATACAATGGGATATAATGCAGTTTTGGGAGGTAAGGGTAGAGGAGGGTGGATTTATGGAGAAAAATAATAAAAAAAATAAAAATCCATCTAATATTACAAACTGTAACACAACCTACACATTGTACTTGAAATTGTTTGTCTGTAGTGAACTAATAAAGTCGACGGAGGTATCACTGTATAGTCCGAAGCTACCTTTCTAACTACTACTCTAAGCAGGATCTTAACAACTTGGAAAGCGTACTTAATAATAAAAAAAATGAGGCTCCCAATCGTAGGAGATGTACTACTGTGTTACAATGATCCCACTATGTACTAATACTATGCATCCCCTCCTCTTCATTCTGTATCCCATTTAACCCCTGCCTCAATAAAAGAAAGATTGACAAAAAAAATAAAGGCGACGGACCTGATTTATAGTCTTTATACAGACAATAGAAAACAAAGAGAGTTTTAAGAATGTATTTTCACACACTGTGTATCATAATAAAAAAATGCTCCATTAAAATAATGCCGCACAAACCCGCATTATCTCACACAGTATTAAGTGTATTCTTTAAGGCAATTCATTTTTATCTTGCCATGACAGGACCTTTCACCTCTTCCAAACTTAAAAGCCCATCTTGAAGTATATTTACAGTTTCTTGACAGTTTTTTTCCCTTCTGTTCAACAATAGAGGAAACGGAGGCTGTTCAAACACTAACACCAAACCTGTGGTCTCTGCCATCTTGTGACCATCTCTAACCCCAAATCCTGGATACCAAATAGTTCAGTTGTCCACAAACACAAACCAATGGTGAGATCACTGATCGCTTCCTCCTCACTCAGCCACGCTCTACATGTGTCTTCCTATTCTTCAAATAACGCTATTTACATCACAATTGGAAAATAATACAAGTAAAAAAAAAACAAAATACAATGCTGTAACATTCAGGAGGATGCAGCCAGGAAGCCAGGAAAGAGTCTACACAAAGTTAGGAAGCCCCTTTCTTGTTTGGCTGGGAGGATATGAAGGAAATGTTGGAATTAGGGAAGGTACAATGACAAGAAATTAAAGGGAGTGTATTACTAAAACACTATCAAGTAATATGTCATAGCACGTAAATAATATCAAAAATAATCTTGAGTTATAGGTTAGTAACACCTTATGCCCAATACTATTTTATTTGCCAACAATACTTTGTATGTCAATACTTGTTTTACGTGTATTTTTGTAAAACATTGTGAAATATAATGGTGCTATATAAATGCCACTAATAATCATAATGCCCATAACTTAGTAAAAAAAAAAAAAACATCTCTTACCTATTCAAAGCACGTTTAGGAGGAAGTATTTGATGCAGATACCTATGTGAAGTTGATAGCCGTGAATATGCTATCACACTTTCATTTATTTACTGAACACAAGTATGTAGTGAATTAAAAACTGTAATGAAAAATGTAGACAAAAAATGGTTGATTGGAAAAAAAGATTCTTTAGACACAGCTTGGCTACTTTAGCTTAAATGTTACTAGCCATCTTCCAGTTTACTTCATTTTGATGTTTAGAGAATTAATCCCTCATCAGCCACAATTCTCCCCATCCATAACATTTTCCAGTGTGGCATGCTCTCACACGATCTCGTCGAATATATTAAAAGTTCCACCCAGTGAGAGAGGATTTAACTATTTTTGAGTTCCTATCCTAAACTTTCTAAATAAATTAGCTTCAAGACATTTTAACTACTACTACAGATTGTACAGAGGTTGTACTATAAGAAACAGGGGGGGGGAAATGTAATCTTTGGCATGCAAATTATAATCATATTTATAAGGCAGGCTCATCATTCACAGGGTTTGGAAACTTAATTATTTCTTTAAAAAGCCATTCCATCCATTTCTATCCCTTGAGCTACCAATTCCATCATTTGCACTAAGCGCACTATACAA
Organism: Pelobates fuscus; assembly: GCF_036172605.1. NCBI lineage: Eukaryota > Metazoa > Chordata > Amphibia > Anura > Pelobatidae > Pelobates > Pelobates fuscus. The sequence goes on from NC_086319.1 coordinate 176,888,526, forward strand.
TGTGTATTCACATGCACATCATGAAAAGTCTTGTCACATCATAAGATCACTTCTGGTAACATTAACCCATTCCTCAAGCATATCGTATCATCAGTGATTACCTGTGTATGATAAGTCCTTTCATGGGACTGTCATGCACTATTTAAGTCTTTTGATGTTCTACTAATTTGATCCTTTGATATGATTTGCTTTCTTTTTCCCTAGGAACACTTCTTTTTATCATTAATGAGCCACTACCGACCTTACAATCCAAAAGGAGAATCTCTTACTACTTAATTAACTTTTGGTTTTAGAGTTTCGCCCCCCCAGCTTATTTTTAATCATGTTTTATAAATCTCAGAATCTCGATAACAGTAGCTAATGAATGAATGATGGATGTTGGATGAATGATGGAGACCAACTTTAAGGATTCCATAGATAAACCTACAGATAGATAAGTTTGGACTTAAAGGTTTAATACAGAGGTTCATTTTTTGACACAGACCTCAAATATATACAAGGAATTACCTTGGTGATTACAATTTTCAATGATAAAATTAGCTTAGTGACGTATTCTTTGATTCTACAATCAAATCAGTAATCCATTCTTTAACTGAAAGTTATACATACTACAACAAATACTGCAAAATACCTTCATTGGACTCTTCCCAGTGTGCTCCCATTGCACTATGGAAGGCAGTCCAGTACAATAAACAACGTATCATGTAAGTTGGCTGACAAATAGGGATAGTTTCAACAAACAGGGGCATACTTGAATAAAATGGGACAAAGTTTGGGATCTTGGTTGGAATATTTTTCTAACTTGCCCATTGTCTAAATTTTGGAATTCAGGATTCAACTTATAACAAATCACTGTTTGGATAATAAATTTTTATATCGTCTATTCATATAATAGCAGAAGGTTAGTCACCCTCCCCTTTCTAGAAAACAGCAGCAGTCTTGTTAAAGTACTTTGAATATATACAAAACGTGTTGCCTTTGATGTTCATTTCTATGCTTTATAAGCCTTAATTTATTTTTGGATTTTAAAAATGTTAAATGAACCTGATTTGAGTCAGTAAAGTGTGGATTACTCTCTCTGTAGAAAGGGAAACTTATTGTGGTGTTGTGAATTAAAAGTCATTACTTTAACGTACATGTGGAATTGAAGCTTAACTCAGCAGAAACTCTTTGGTGGTACAAAACTGGGTTTCGAAAAGTAGCATTCTAGAACAACTAAAGTTGGATCTTGAGTTCAATTTACTGGATTCACAGCTCCCTGTGAGTGAGAACGTCTACTCAGCTTGTTGACAATGAACATCTCAGAAAACATTGAGTGGGTATGTGGAAAATCTGGAATAGTATGGAAAATAAACATCTTTTACACAGTACGGAGTTGTTTCTAAAGGACAAATGCAGGGCTCGAGTCCTGCAGGAACGCGTGGGAACGGCGTTCCTGCACTTTTTTAGTGCAGGAACGCCGTTCCCGTTTATGGTCCTGCAGGCACTCAGGGGGCGGCAAAAAATGCCGCCCCCAAATGTCCCCGTGTTCCCCCTGTCATGGGGGGCCCAAGAGGTGTCATGGGGGGCCCACCTGAAGGACCCCCCCCCGGCCGGCTCTTGTCTTGCTGTCAGACGCGGCGAGGGAGCTGTGTCCTCTCTGCTCCCTCTCGCCGCGCCGTTTGCTGATGCTGGGAGCCGGAATATGACGTAATTTCCGGCTCCCGGCATCAGCAGACAGCCCGCGCGGCGAGAGGGAGTAGAGAGGACACAGCTCCCTCGCCGCGGCTGACAGAGAGAGACAAGAGCCGGCCGCACTGAAGCCCCACTGGACCCCAGGGACAGGTCCACGCCAGCTCTCCAGGTAGGGAGGCTGGGTGGACATTTTTAAATTTAAAAAAAAAAATACAAATAATTTTTGTGTATGTGAGTGTGTGTGTCTGTGAGTGTATGTATGTATGTATGTATGTGTGTGTGTCTGTGAGTGTATGTGTCTGTGAGTGTATGTGTGTGTGTCTGTGAGTGTGTGTCTGTGTATGTGTCTGGGAGTGTGTATGTGTGTGTGTGTGAGTGTATGTATGTGTGTATGTGTCTGTGAGTGTATGTGTGTGTCTGTGTATGTGTCTGGGAGTGTGTGTGTGTGTCTGTGAGTGTATGTGTGTGTCTGGGTGTGTGTGTGTGAAAGTTTTTGGGTTGGGATGGGTGGGGTTCTGTGTGGTGTATAAAAATAAAGGAGAATTACAAAAAACATGTAAGATATGGTCAACGGTATCAGTCCAAATATGGGTGGTGTCTCAACACATGCCCTACTTGTTTCTTGCTCTTCCTTGGAAAGTGACAACCTGGGCATGTGGCTGGTCTAGCTAAACGGAAATCTGGACCTGGTAACGTAAACTGCTCGGCAGGCTGTCTGTAGCTTAATAAATAGGGTTAGGCAATATCAAACAGAGGTTAAAGGTAAAGACAGAATACCTTTACAAACCATTCAATGAGGAATATCACGTTTTTGCTTAAGAACTAAAAAGATCCATTTGATGGCACATTTTTAAAATTATTTAAAATTATTGTATTATCTTCAGCAGTGTACTAGGTTGTTTAGTCTACCAGTGTTTACCTCACAAAACTAAAGATAGCCTTCCGTACGATTTATTATCCCTAGTAGTGTGTGTGAGTGTGTGTGTGTGTGTGTGTGTGTCTGGGAGTGTGTGTGTGTCTGGGAGTGTATGTCTATGTATGTGTCTGGGAGTGTGTGTGTGTGTGTCTGTGAGTGTATGTGTGTGTGTCTGGGTGTGTGTGTGTGTGTGTGTCTGGGTGTGTGTGTGTGTCTGTGAGTGGATGTGTGTGTCTTTGAGTGTGTGTGTTTCTGTGTATGTGTCTGGGAGTGTGTGTGTGTGTGTGTGTGTATGTGTCTGGGAGTGTGTGTGTGTGTGTGTATGTGTCTGGGAGTGTGTGTGTGTGTGTCTGGGAGTGTGTGTGTGTGTGTGTGTCTGGGAGTGTGTGTGTGTGAGTGTGTGTGTGTCTGTGTCTGTGAGTGTATGTGTCTGGGAGTGTGTATCTGAGTGTATGTGTATGTGAGTGTATGTGAGTGTGTGTGTGTGTGTGTCTGAGTGTACGTGTGAGTCTGTGAGTGTGTGTGTGTGTCTGTGAGTGTATGTGTGCACCTGAGTGTGTGTGTACGTGTTTATATATGCATGCAAGTTTTGTTTTTTTCTGGTGGTGGGGTGAGGGTGGAACTCGAGTGAGTTCCCACACTTTATTCCCCAGGACTTGACCCCTGGACAAATGTAAGGCAAAGTGATAAAATGAATCAGAACACTCCACTGGTTTCCATGATTACTCAAGTATTAGAACCCCTCTACACAACTGTTTTTTATAAATAACTCTCAGAGGATTATAGCAAGTCTGAGTGATAAAAGTGACACATGGTTTATCAAGTTCACCATTATAAATACTCTTACGCGTTTACCAAAAACCAAGAAAACCAGTTAATAAATAAAAATGATGCTCAAAGTTGTCCAACAATGGGTAAGAGGTTTCTTCTTTGACTCTAGAACCAATACAATTATTCCCTAGAAAATATTATCTTAACGGAAAATAAAAATATAATGTATGACTTTATCTGCTACGACATTTCTAATTTGTATATAAAATTTACTAAATCAGCTAAATTACTACTTGGATAGATTAGTTGCCGTTTATGTTGTAAAAACAAACAAAGTCTATTTAATAAGAAAATGTAATATTTTAAAAAGATACCAACACTAAAATGATGGAGTTTTGCCTCTTCGGGGAAGATTTAGTGTGTGTTGAGTCGACATACTATGAAACGCATGTAAATAACACCACATAATATTAAATATTTAATCGTATCGCTCATGTTTACAAATGCCACAAAAAGATCCTCCTTTCTTTATGTCAGAAAGATTTTCAATGATCCAAAGAGGAATTTTTACAGTTTGGGTGAATAGCTGACAGGTTTTTAAGTTACGGCTTTCATGTTTCCGCGGGAGCAGCATGCAATATTTTTTTTTTTTTTTTTTTGTATTAACATTGCGGTTGTGTTTAATATGACAGGTACAGCTTCAGGAGCTGCATCGGAAAGTAGAAAAAAAAATATATAGAAGGAAAAAAAAAAGAAAGAAAAAAGACACAAAGCTGTTGGAAAGGAGATAGAAATGACAATGGTTTCAGGGCAGCTCTGAAAACTTTATGTATAGATACGATTGCCAACAAAGGGCGTCTTTGGTCTATAATAGAACTCAATTCTAGTTCTTTGGGGGAACATAAAATAGCCATCACACAGCCAAACTATGAAATCATGGAGAAAGAAATTCTGTTTACTTTAGAAATCCTCAGCCAGTTATCTATAAATCATCTTTCTTTTTTTTTTCTTCTTTTTTTTAGACAGTTAATATGCAGCCTTGTTTGGATGCAAACCTGGCTGGACGCTAATAAATAAATAATTACATCTGTCCATTCCAAAGCTGTTAATCCGACAGTGTTATAATAAAACCAGGGTCAGACTAATGAATTATATATCTTGCACGTCATGTTAGTGCGTTTTTCTAACCTTTTGGGGTCAGCTAAAAAATACTAAGTGAATTATTCAGTCCAATAGCTAATCAATACTGTTCAGTAATATATATATATATATATCTAAAAAAAAAATATATATATATATATATATATATATATATTGTATTTCATGAAAGGTTGTAGACGAAAGGCAGTGAGCAATTATGGAAATTGGACCCAAGCAACACTCAGTTCTTCTCGCTACAGCTCAGGCACCACCTTGACAGCTAATCGATTACGGTTCTTCTGCTGCAGCTCGGTGACCCTTGACCTTTCCGGCTCTGTCTGACAGCCCAGAGACTAGTTTATATTTATTTTATTGAATTAACTCTGTCTTGCCTTCCTGAAGCATCACACTGGGAGAAACAGAGAGACTGGGTTAAAGGAGGCACGCCAGCAAGGGTTGAGACATTCAGCTCTATTGTCCAAAGGAAGACCTGCTTTGTTCTCTTTCTATGACTGCACCCCATGCCTTCTACCAAAGCACACATTCTGCTACACAGTTTTCTGCCAAAATGTTTGGATATGGTTCTATACTACTGACATAAAAAGGGTCAGAGATACAAAAATCAATGCAAACAAAATGAATAAAAACATCACAGTGGCCAAACAAGACATTATGGTTCTGTTTTATCTTGCAATGATGCAACACAGTTATTTGCACCAAACATCTTGTTCATATGAGACGCACTTGTCACATGAGGAATTAAGTCAGCCAATCACTGGATGTACAACGTTGTGCAATGTTAAAATCACTATTTTTATTGTGGAAAAAAAGCAATTTCCTAAAAACACGCAACAAGTGTAAATGAATACATATTTATAATCATGATGTGGTCAACCAAGAGTTTATATTATACTGATTTATATATATTCTGCGACACAAAATTAAAAAAGTTGTGAAAAATAAAAATGGAATTTAGACATTCACACCTCTTCATCTTGCAACATGGTGCTCCATCATGACTCAATTGTTATGGTTATAAACTCTGCTATTTGTACCTGGGAGTCAGCATAGGGTAAGCATATAGAGAAGAGGAAAAAACAATATTTCTGTTTCTCCATATCAAAGCATTGGGGGCTACTGCTCATGCGTGCCAATCATCATGCTGCGCCAATCAGCATTTCTTTAGGAAGCAATGTATAAGGCAGGGTTTACATTGCTGAGACTTCAGTGACATTAAGCTGTAGTGGTTATGATAATAAGACTGTATCTTTAATGTTATTGTTTTTTTTGTTTTGATTTTTTTAAACTTGTTTGTCCCACTCCTAACGAGGCACTAGCATGTCACAGTTTTTTTTCTATCTCTTGCTATCTTTTAGAGATTTAGTAAGAGATGAAAAAAACAGGTTTTCTGTGCAGAGAAATATTTAATTCTTTAAAACACACACAGAGTATATTCCCACCATAGAGAACTAATTACTAATCAATCTCTACATGTTCATGGTCAGTACAATGCACACAGGTATAGCTAAGTACATAGAGACCTCTTTTTGTCTCTAGAAGGTGTATAATTAGCAGGAGATACTAGAGTCAACGGTCATGTTTTATTATCTTTTTGAGTTGCAACATGATATTTAAAGATACATTCTTCAAAGCCCCTCCCTGTTACCATTGTCTATACCGGTGCCACCCTTTTTTTCCTTGAAATCATGAATAGGAAAATGTCTATATGGCACCACTACATCCACAATATGTTGACTTTCCCACATATAGGAAATAAAGCATATACACATATTCTCTAGCAAAAAGTAAAATATTTATTTGACATACATTATATCATGTATTTATTTATTATTGGAAATAACCATGCATTGAGATTTTTAGTTATACAATATTCTCTCTTCAGGAAAAAAAAATGTTATAACTAATATAAAAAAAAAAAAAAAAAAGCTTGACCAGCAATCCTCTTCCTGATAATGCCACCACCGTTGCAAACAGTCAATCAGAGCCCAGTAGACAGGCCAGTAGGTTTATGTTTGTCACGCCTATTTGACGTCCTAATGAATTCCATTAGGAATCAATAGGGGACTGCTTGGCAGCCAATGACGGTGAACTAGCCAACTTTGCCCAAAAATCTCATTAGGCTTTTTTGTCCTACTCTACCTAGCTACAGCACAGCGGAATATCAAGGGGAACTGCAGTACTATTATTTAAAAAGACAGAAAATATTTTCATCAAACAGACACTTTAAGTTAGTTTACACACAAAATAAAATTTCAAAACCCTACAGAAAAAAAAACAATGATATAGTTTATTTAATTATATTTTAATTGCAAGAACGTTGGTGGGGTGCTTCCCCCAGCTGCCCCTATGGTCGAGCCTCCACTGGTCAGTGTACTGAAGGAGACAATTCCGTTACAATGACCAGATTATTGTATGTATATCACATGTATGGGATCTGATAATATATGTCTACTTTTCTAATTGCAGGGGACCCCATGAAACAGCATGGAGACCTAATGATCAACCCAGATGCAGGTGTAATGTCTATTGGTCTAGGGCAGAGGGTAGGCAACCTTTGAAACTCCAGATATTGTGGTCTACATCTCCTCTGATGCTTTGCCAGCATTATGGCTGTCAGAGAATAATGGGAGATGTAGTTCGCAAGATATGCCGCTTATCCCAGATCTAAGTCAAAACCAACTTAAAGAAGCTAAGTGAAAACCAGTTCACAGGCTGCCACAAATTTTATTTTGTTTGAGAATGCATTAAGTATTCAAAGCTTATTTTATCATATTTAAATCGAACTCTCACGCAGGTTCTCCGAGCTCCAGCTCAATGTACCCGAAGCCCTATTTTATAAGGGTCTACGACCTGACAGGCCTGAAGATAGACAGGCCAGGTATAACACTACATCCCTGCTGGGGAATCATTCTACTGCAAGCCTGTCTGGCAATGAATGGTTTAAAATGATTTTCATAAACTTGTATACAGAACATTTCAGGAGAAATGGATTTTAGCACTGCTTAAGTGTATTTATTTCCTGGATCTTATTACAATTTTTGTTACTGGAACTCCAGATAAAAGCTATAAATCTCGTTGCCAAGGTAATTTAGCAATAAACTGCTTTCATAGAAGAATTCATAGTCGTGAAGAGTGGAAAAAGGATGTCTATAATCTTTATGTAACAAAATGTATTCCTCTGAGGCCAGGCTCCTTTAGTCTTGCTCGAGCAGCGGTTTAATAACATGAATTCTATATTTATCCCCAACAATAGTGATGATGACACAACTTTTAATAATTGAGAATATTATATAAGTCAATACACGAAATTTGGCTTCTGATCATTTTTTAATTTTTTTTTAAGGCTGGAATTAACCACTGGTGGAAATTATTTCACAACCAGATTTATCCTCATATTGAAATATAGCAAAAAATAAGAGAAAGAACACATGAACTCAAAAGTTCTTATGGACAAGTGGTCTGTATAGTGAAAGCATTAAAGAGACACTATAGGCACTGACACCATTACAGTTCATTGAAGTGGTCTGGGTGCACTGTCACAGGTTCCCTAACCCTGCAAAGGTAATTATTGCAGTTTTTAATAAACTACAGAAATGACCTTTGAGAGTTAACTGCACCTCTAGTGGCTGTCTACCAGACAGCCACTAGAGGGACTTCCAGGTCATTATGTGACTTTTGGACATGCATGAGGACATCCAGCGTCATGTAAAACCCCTTAGGAAAGCATTACACATTCTTTCCGATGGGGGAAGTACTAATGCGAGTACTGGCATTGTCATGCATACACATTAGATCTCCCGTGTCGAAGAAGAGCGGAGGCAGAGCCCGAACCAGCGCCATGGGATATTAGCGCTAGATTAAGATGAGTCTAACCCCTTCTGAACCAAAGGGGGGAGAGTGGAAGCTGCGACAGAGGGGGGCACTATAGGAAACTATAGTGCCAGGAAAATAACTTTGTATTCCTGGCACTATAGTTTCCCTTTAAGGAAAGAACTTAAGCCTGATGGGTGTCAATCCTGATTTCGCAAAGAGTAAATATTATTTTGCAAGAACTAAGGCATCAACTACTCAGATGTGATTTTAGACAATGTGTAAGACCGAGAAATGTGATTTACCTAGCACCCATGGTAACCATAGAGATTAATACACATTTGATAGTCGTACAAAAAAGGATTCTAATAAAATGAATAATTATAATTTAATATACATATAAAATATTTATCATGTAAATCCTCCTATTAGCGTATTAGAGCTTAATTAGGAATTCAATCATGGCTGAGCTTTGAGCATATATTGTCCATGCCATTACAGTTGGAAAGGGTTAAATTAATTTACTCAATTACTGTTGGAGGTGCCCTGGCTTTGTGTGACTCCTGTTTAATAAAATGGCTAGGGTTCATATAACATGCAATGTTAATAAAATAAATGAATACATTAATTAAATTACTTTGTGGGAACATAGGAGTCCATGCCTAAAGACAGACACGTTTTATATCACTACACAAAGAATATCTGTAGAATTTTATGAATAGGCAGAGCTGTGATGTATGAAAAGTGACACCAGTAGATATCGCAAGGCATGTTTCATTTATTTATAAAGAATCAACACACAGAGCAGCGGGATAATATGTAGCGATGAAGACGTATCGCGTGATGTAAAATAACATTAACGCGTCCTGATACTGTTAATAACGTGTGCTCTGCATTTTAGATCTGTGTCAAGCTGAAATCGGAATATTTAAAGGTTTAACTGCTAAAGGAATCCCTTCCAGACTAAATCAGGAAATTAAATAAGATGTTTTCACACGCAGATTGAATTGAACCAATGTATATATCGTTCTGTGTTTTTAGATATATTGAAACACAAACCCATAAATCTGACATGGATTTAAAATTTAAAGCCATTTTTCATAACATATAAATGTCATTATTTGAGTTTCTGTGATTTATATGACTTGATGCCAACATAGCTGCAAGTTAGAGCCATAGAGGTTGATGGATACATTGAAAACATATATTTGAAAGCCATATTAAGTTAGTATGCATGACTTGGTATTAATAATCACAAAATAACCACTGGTTACCAAATTCTGCATTGTAGAAAGGAATCAAAATATATTTCTGAAAGCTTGGTTCTTTTTGATCACTAAAACCTGGTTATTTGAATAATGGTTGTTTAATCATCTACAACCCCATGTTACCCTAGAGTGCAAGTTTTAAGGGTCTCATCGTAAAAACTAGGACCAGAATTGATTCAGGACCCCCCTCTTTCTCTAAACACAGGTCATCCCTGCCAGGACCCAGAGCTACAAGATCAAAACATTAACTATCTAAAATCTGAATACTAAGATTGGGGGGCAGAGCAAACCATCACACCTTTGACCTGATTTATTACTGCACTGTCCTGGGGACACAGGAAATAGGGGCCAATCCCAGACACTCCAGGGCAGATCCAGAAAGATCCCTGGCTTGTTTGTTATGGACATTCAGTTTTCAATTCATATCCTTTCACTATATCATTAGTACGGAAGGATAGTGAAAGGATGTGAATTGAAAACTGAATGGCACAAAATAGGCCAAAATAACGGAATTGGTGGAATGCTCCATTGCAGCTCCTGCTTTATCTATTTTATGCTAGATTTTGCAACTTCGCTTTGAATTCACCTTATAGGAACACTGTAGTAATTGGATTACAAACATGTATTCTTAACGATATTATCCCGCAACGCATTAATCTCGCTCCTCGGCTGCCCCTCCCTTCTCGCTTGCTCCTCCCTCCTCGCTGTCCCTCCATCCTCGGCTGAGGCCATTAATCTTGATGATCTCGCCTATTGCAATGGATCCCTATTGAGCTGCTCTGCACTGATGAAATGCTCTCTGTGAGCCTATAGACCAGGGTTGCCCAAAAGGTAGATCCTCAGATGTTATAGAACTGCACCCCCCATGATGCTTTGCACGTCTACAAATTGTCTTTAGAGTGACATCATGGAAGCTGTAGTTTTAAAAACATCTGGGGATCTACCTTTTGGGCACCCTTGCTCTAGACAGCCCCTAGGTGTATGCTCACCAGATACTACAAAACTGCAAAGTTTTATATTGCAGGTTTAGAATGACAGGGCCACCGTCTTTAATGTCCCTTTAATTCACTGCTGTGCTTTCAAATCATTGTAGGCATTACACTATCCAGCATAATACTGCTATAAGATCCTCCTTTTATTTATTAAGCCGTTTCTTCAAAATTCCGACACTTTCTTTTACTCATAAGTCACCAAGCATTTTCTTTTACTGCATTTAGATACTGCATGCTTAATTTCAAAATACTGCCCCATTTAAAGTGAGCAAAGATGCAATTAGCAGTAAGATTCTGCATCATTAGCAAATCAACTGATCTATATTGGTCCTGTAAATGTCCAATTTGCCAGGTAAAAATAGGGTGGTCGAATTAGCAAATTCTGAAAGCTGTAATTGTGCTATATTGAAATAATAGCTGTCCATGACATAATATAATCTGATCTCAAAGGGACCAGCTTTCATTTTACCTGGAATGTCATCTGCAAAACAGGCACCTGGTCAGGTGAAACCCTGCAAATATTTGACAACATTCCTCCTGTTAACTAATGGACAAAATAACTGCTGTGCTGCATTCTAATGGTGAAGGTTTACAACAACGCTTGACACATACATCTTTAGCTGTATATATTGGGTTAAACCAGTATGCAGTCATTATTCAGGTAGAAATGCAACTGCTATAATGACCTGTCACCCACAGGCTTGTAAAATATTATGGCACTTGTACTTCCAGAATATTACCTGTTGGATACACCTGATAGCTGTAATAAATAATATAATATGTGTGCGTTGTTAAAGAAGAATCATTAATCTAATCTTGTTACCATCCATTCTGCGAATTCCCTTGATGATGAAAGGCAGATATATTCACCTGGCAGAATAGAGGCAAAGTATCTTTTTGTTAATACCTTGTAGAAATGAACAATTGATATTTTATATACTGTATTTATCGGTTTGCCCATCTGTCAGTGTAATATTGTATTTACATTCCTGCTATCTGTTTATCCATCAAACCATCTGCTTTGCCTGACTATCTTATTGATCTTTTAATTCTTCCCATCCATCTGTCAGGCTATTGATCTATCAGACCATCTATTTATTATCAATGTCGGCACGAGAAAGCTCAAAATACTATTGATACTATCTATCTATCTATCCATCCATCCATCCATCCATCCATGCATCACAAGACTAGGAATGTTTAGAAAGAAATTGTTTAACTGATGTCTGAATCATTGGAAATGTAGTCCACAGGAGATTTGATATTCAATAGAGCTACAACACCCACCATTCTCAGTCATAGCAATAGCCCGAGAGTCAGATGTTGATCACAGCAGTTTTTTTTTAACCCCATAATGTAAGACGGAGCTCATACATATTATTTATTTTTAATATAAAGATCATTTGTATTTATATTTATAGGTGTATATAACATCAATACTGAATTTGGAAAAAGTATTGGTGAATCACACTGTCAAACTCATATATATATAGTGGGAACAATAGTTAAAGGACCACTCTAGGCACCCAGACCACTTCAGCTTAATGAAGTGGTCTGGGTGCCAGGTCCAGCTAGGGTTAACCCATTTTATTTATAAACATAGCAGTTTCAGAGAAACTGCTATGTTTATAAATGGGTTAATCCAGCCTCCAAATCCTCTAGTGGCTGTCTCATTGACAGCCGCTAGAGGCGCTTGCGTGATTCTCACTGTGAAAATCACAGTGAGAGCACGCAAGCGTCCATAGGAAAGCATTGATAATGCTTTCCTATGAGACCGGCTGAATGCGCGCGCAGCTCTTGCCGCGCGTGCGCATTCAGCCGAATGGGAGGAGAGGAGGAGGATCGGAGGAGGAGAGCTCCCCGCCCGGCGCTGGAATAAAGGTAAGTTTTTACCCTTTACTCTCCATCCAGCCCGGCGGGAGGGGGTCCCTGAGGGTGGGGGCACCCTCAGGGCACTATAGTGCCAGGAAAACGAGTATGTTTTCCTGGCACTATAGTGGTCCTTTAAGTTTATTTTCTGGATTTAAAAATGTGTATTCTTAATGCAATCATTCTTATGGAAACAGTATATGAAGTTCTGGATCAGAACTGGTGTTTTTAACCATTTGTGTTGTAGACTTTTGTTTTGAAATGCCATGTATCAGTAATGTATCAGTAATGGCATCCAATGTTAGCCACTTCTGAGCTACATTTCCCAATTCTAATTCAGGCAACAGATGAAAGAATTGTGGGAAATGTATTATAACAGTTTCTGGCGTGCCAAAGTTGGACCCCCCTCCCAACCCTCAGTTTACCCTCCTTTATACAAATGTACAACTTTGAAACCAGGATGAAGAAATTAAGAATAGAAGGAGGGAGAGAGAAAGAGAGGTACATATAATAACAAAGACAAAATAAAAACAACAGGAAAAAGGGATTTTGAAAGGAAATCTTTTAAGTCTTCATTTATGGAAATCTCCCTTATCTGCAGGACAAATACAGCCACAGACTCAAATTCCAGGAATGAAAGACTTTTGCCATTTGAGGTCCTTTGTTAACCTCTCAAGTGTCAGATGGCTTTTTAGACAGAAACAGTTTACAGAATGGGCAGCTGGCAGACTTTTTGCTGTACTGGTCCAGAGACAGTATGTCTGAAGATCATGAAAAATTTAAATAAATAAATAAATGAATAAAAATGTAAATATAGAATATTCTGCCTTTAAATCCATCAGTGGATTTCTTTTGCTTAATATTCTGTTTACATGTTGTCCACTTTTATGGATATGCATTATATAAGGTCCTGTCAGAATTTCAAATTATAAAAAGGGTCCAAGATTTGTATTTCTCATGCCAATGGCTATGTTGCTTGTATGATGCCTTGCAAAAAGTTGGGAAACCCTCAAGAGATATAAAAAGGCACAACATTAATCAGCCAATCACGACAGGGATGTGAAGTGAATGCATGCTGGGAAATATTATAGGGTGGGGACTGTGGTGAGGGGGTGGGGAGGGGAAACTACATCCCCCATCACTGTCCAAACAAGTTATCTGTTAAGAGGGATTGACATGTAAAAAAAATAACTTGGCATATGAAACTTAAATATTTTCAAATGTATAAATATTTAGAAAGAACATTATTTTATCCTGTAAATAAAAGTTAAAAAGGACACTCCAGGCAAGTTTCATGCATATTAAAGTTATGGGAAAAACAATATGTAGCCCAATATTGTCTTGTATTTTGCTGATCAGAAAGCTTCGACAGTTTGTTAATTTTTTTATTTTACCTGAAACGTTGGCTATCTAATTCTTAAAGGAACACTATAGTCACCCAACTTTAGCTTAATGAAGCAGTTTTAGTGTATAGATTATGCCTCTCGGGTTTTACTGCTCAATTGCCATTTAGGAGTTAAATCACTTTGTTTCTGTTTATGCAGCCCTAGCCACACCTTCCCTGGCTATGATTGACAGAGCCTGCATGAAAAAAAAAACTGGTTTCACTTTCAAACAGATGTAATTTAACTTAAACAATTTTATGTCTTGCTCTGTAAATTGAACTTTAATCACATACAGGAGGCTGGTGCTGGGTCTAGCAAGCTATCAACATAGCAGGTGATAAGAAAAATCTAAATTAAACAGAACTTGCAATAAAGAAAGGATACACTTTAGATGACTCTTTACAGGAAATGTTTATGGAAGGCTGTGCAAGTCACATGCAGGGGGGTGTGACTAGGTTTCATAAACAAAGGGATTTAACTCCTAAATGGCAGAGAATTGAGCAGTGAGGCTGCAGGGGAATGTTCTATACACCGAAACTGCTTAATTGAGCTAAAGTTATTTTGGTGACTATAGTGTCCCTTTAATATGAACAGGAATGATTTCACATGTACAAAGTTGTCACGGGCAAACTAAAATTAATGGGAACACTCCTGTAAATGAAATAAAACCTGTTGTCAGCTTTCATTTACTTGCACAAGAGGTTCTCATTCATTTTTTTCAATTAATGAGATGTCATTCATAGCCAATCATTGATTCATATTACAAATAAGTGAGCAGTTAGCTTGCATTATGTGCATTATGTCATTAACTGTTGCTTCTCCGAAAGGGACTGTTTCGCATTCCATTCCATCAAGTCATGCTGTACTGAAGCCCATGTCTAGATGAGAATCTCAATAGAGGTAAGTACAAAACACACTAGCCTTTACAATTATTCAATTTTACAGGGCAACGCAATCAATGCAAAAAAAGCCCAGGGCACACTCATGCACGCTCCAGCATTTGCTTAAAAAATGCATTACGGTTTAATTCAAGTCAGTGATGTTCTACATGTTTAAAGTGGACATATATATATGTATTATGTGAAATGTCTGATGCATATTTCACCCAATAAAAAAAGTGAAATACTAAAAAAAATTACGGGAGCTTGATTATCAGCAAAAATTAAATAGAAATGATTTTTTTTCCATGAAGTGGTATTTACTTCTATGGAAATAAATCATACCACTGGTGCCAGTTTGTTCACAATTTTGAGTATTTTATCTGGTGTAATAGAATAGAAAATAATGCTAGGATTTTTGTTTTCTGTGAGAACTATAATTAACAACCCATGTCTCAGACTATTCAGTTTAATAACCAACAACTTCTAGTGCCGTGCCGTGACATCAGGATAAAGCCACTGACCGCAAGAAAGAAGTAAATGAGACTCTGTCATACACTTGTCACAATCACAGTGACTGCTGCCTAATTTACCTGTTGTACTGACAGCAGTGAGAAGGACAGTGTTTGCAGGTAATGGAGACACATATTATTTATTTACTGTCAGCCATATATGCTGACCTTTATACGTTTGGCATACAGTGCAAATCAACACACAAACATATAATGGGCAGTTTATGAACCAGGCACAATGGTCTGTGTTAAAGGGAGGATTTGGCTGGAGGAACTTGCAATGAATGATGGGAGACTCCTTCTCCCATCACATAAATAGCACAGGAGTAGAGGTGTGTTGATTAGGATAGTGCAAGCCGAGAGGTCACTAAGGAAAGTATTCACTAAATAGGGAATTGTGAAATTGAAATGAAAGCTGGGAAATGTCGTCCAAAATAGCTGAACTTAAATATTCTCAAAGCCTTAAAGGACCACTAAGGTCAATGAAGTGGGTTGGTGCATTGGTCCTGTAATTTTAACCCTTCAAGTTAAAACATTTTGCAGAAAGGGCAATGTTTAACTTGAAGGGTTAAACACATCTCTAGTGGTTGTTATACTAAAAGCCACCTGAGGTGTTTTATAGTAACGACAGAGCAAAACTCGGTCATGTGACTTGTGACGTTGCACATTATCAATTGCAGCTCATAACAAAGCAATTAATTTGACGGAAAGCTTAGATACACGCAAAACTCATTGCACATGTGCATTAGATCACCAATGCTCCTCTAGGTTTGTAGAAGCCTGGAACAACTCTGGAGGCTGACTAGCTAAAAGTAACATATTATGCCAAGTATATGTAGAATTTAAGAAAGGTACATTAGAAAAAGAAAAATACATTTAGGCCAAAGATGATTTTTTTTCCAATGTAACCATTTTGGCTTAAACTTTCCAATTCAGTTTTCTTGGTTTAATTAATAAATCCTAAAGCGTTAATTGTAAACACCAAAGGGATGGTGTGTAGAATACTACTATACTCAGTGGAACGGAACAGGTTAATAACATTCTTCTTGGATGGCCTGGAAATTCAATGAGAACATAATGTTTTATATGGCCCTCTGGCATCAAAGGGAATAAAACAGTAATCTTCTAATAAGTGTGGATTTTATGTATTGGGCTTTGCGCTCCTGCACACACAATATTCCACTGTCAGGAGGAAGACAATAGATTCATCAAGTGATGTTGTTGCAGAAAGAATTACAAGGAATCTCTATGTTGGAAAGTCATTAACACAAAGGAAGAACCACTCTAGAATCAGAAACATTGTATTAAATAAACACTACAGAAAGCTCTTAAAGCTTTCCCAACTGCTAGTGATATTGAAGGCAGGTACAGGATTTCAATATTAAAGGGACAGTCTAAGCAGCAAAATAATTTCATTTTAAAGGAACACTTTAGTGTTGGGGATCCATCCAAAGCTGTATTAATAACACTAACGTTTTCCCCTAATAACGTGTGTCGTCCCCCCACCCCCAGCAAATAAAGGGTTAAAAAAACTATTTATACTTACCTTATTCCCGCTACGAGGTCCCTTGGCACTGGCTCTGTTCTTTCGAAATCCATGCCAAGGGGGAACCTAATGTGTTTATCCACACTAGACTGACCCGTCAGTAATGTTGTCCCTTTATGCCCCTCCCACTGGCGTCCCAGGTCTGAGATGGCCGACGTTGGGAGGTATGCATAACGGTGAACTGAAGGATTTTCAAAATATACACCTGAATGATCAGGCTGAGAATGCTTGAACTCAGCCATATTAGCCTTCTACAGCAAGTTAAAATCCAAATTGCAAAATTAAGACATAGACAAATAATCTGGAAAAAAAATTCTAATTCAAGTTATAGCCCTAAATTCTCCATTTTGGATTTAAAATTGCTACAATTTGGAGTTTAGTTTGGAAGTTTAGAAATCTCACGTTTTTAATTAATTGCAATTCACTGTTTAGTGCATAAATCCCTACTTTTGATGTAGAGCATTAAATATAAGCTAAGATAAAAAAAAGCCCCTTATTCACTCCAAAAATTTAGTTTATTGCCTAAAGCTGCAGGATATTACATCCCTAACAGGTAACCCTTTGAGTGCTACAGGGGAGAGAAATGCAAAGTAATATACTGAGACCAGATACATTCTAGCATCAATTCTTCACATGCAATATATGTGTATCGCATCCTTTCACTGCACATCAAAAAGCAATAAAACGCTTTGCCAAATGCCTTGCAGTGCTACCTAGGATATAAATACAGTTTATGCATTATGATTATTTCAGCAGTGCCCTCTTTACTGCCTCACGTAGCTTTTGTCTTTTTATAAGGGGTGACAAGTTAGAAGTAAATATTTAATTGACTTGCTATGCAGGGTCCCAGGCTGGAAATATCAGGCTGGACATGATTAAACCAACTTTATATGCCAATATAATAGTACAGGTAAGCAAACTGTTAATCACAACCTGACCGAGGGCAAGGGGGAGACAGAGTGGATAAAGGGAAACAATATACTGATGGAAACAAGTAAATATCACCAATCCAAGATATCCTCTTTCATTTTTTTTTGCAGTTTCATGTATGTTTTTTTGCATCATAACCTTGATTTAATATTTTTTTTTTTTGGATTTAATTTAATGTTTTAAAAAATATTTTAATATTTTTATATATTTTTGAAACCCTAATATTTTGAAAAACTAAATAATTTTAAAAGGTTATCCATAAATATTAAATCATTTGAAAAGCTTATCAGAAAATATATTTAAAAAAGAATCGAGGTGTATATCCCCGAACCCCCCCAAATCCCAACAATAGCTATAAGCCATTTTCCTTTCTTTACATATCAAGAGCTCAGTTCTTTGTTTACTCTATTACAGCCTTGTTGCTCAGCCACTGTCTGCACTGGCCACCTCACTTTCAGGCTTTAGCCCAGATGGAGTATTCCCTGGACAGCAGTGGTGTCATGAGATTAGGCCAGTTTAGGCATCAATGTCATTGCGTAACATTATGTGCCATTGCTCTAACTTTGATTGACAGACCTGCCATCATCCGTGATTCCTCCTGCGGGAATCATAATGAAATATGGGCTTACTGACTAAAACTCCACCCCACCCCTGAACGTGAACCAATTGCCTGTGAAAAAAAAGTAAAAGTTTTTAAATGTCCTACAGGTCAATTTAACAACTGAACATAAAAAGTGTGACTGTCCCAAGAAAAAAGAATAGTGATAGATAATAATAATAATAATATTATAACAATTTGCGATTTTTATAGCGCTTTTCTCCCTGTGAGACTTTACAAATATACAAACATAAAGAGATAAAAGTTAGGAGTTTATGAAGGTCAGATAAGCGAACTGAATGGCTGGTGGAAGAGGTGTTTTTTTTAAGTCTGTAAGGACCGTGCCTCTCTGATTGTTCACTTGTGATATTCTTATCTATATGCCAACGCCTTTGCAGACCTCTAGATATGTCACCTAAAACCAGGAAGTAGTTGAGATGTCTAACCTGGTCTTTTACAGAAACTAATAAGTTAATCAGTGAGAAAACGGTTGTGTATGACATCACAAAGACACATAATCTCATA
Source organism: Pelobates fuscus (assembly GCF_036172605.1). NCBI lineage: Eukaryota > Metazoa > Chordata > Amphibia > Anura > Pelobatidae > Pelobates > Pelobates fuscus. The sequence goes on from NC_086319.1 coordinate 176,907,361, forward strand.
TTTCTCATTGAAATACACGTCTTGCTAAAAAATGAAAGAAATGCTACATTTAGGAAATAATGTAGTTTGCACATGCCATTTGCATGTATATAAGGTCTCTAGGAGAATTCTGTGCAGAGGTGAAATGTCGTAGACAAACATCTGCGATGAATGTTAGCCAACGCTGGTGTTAGAGTTATACTTCTGGCATAGTCGGCAGAAATACAAATTAATCTTCTCTAACACCACCACCCTCTTTTGCACATGTAATAAATTAGACTATTGCAACACTAGAAAAAATGAGCAAATGAAGAAAAGATGCAGCTAAAATAAAAGCAATATAATACATTGTCTTAAAACCACCAGACATTTAAAACACAAAATTGTTATAAACATATAGACAGTTTTTCAATGCACTGTTGATTAATGTAATCTACTTTAGGTGATGGCTCCACTTACAGATCCAAGCACTCACTTGTCTCTGGAGCCTGCAGTATCTATTAAATCCAATAAAAGGGCGTTATGTTCTGATAGGCTGCATTTAACCACTTTACCTGCACTGAGACAATGCATTAATTGCGTAGATTAGATACAAGGATCCCTTGAACGATTGTGTGGTCGTATGTGTGATGTTTTCCATACATTACACTAACATGTCTTGTTAATTATTATATATGGCTATATGTAGCATTGTATTCCAATTGTACAACAAAACAATGTGCATGCCAAAACTGGCATTACTATAGTAAATAAATAGATCATTCCTATATAAATGTTTGTAAGGCAAGATACATGCAGTATGGGTGTAACTAATGCACTAGCTGTAAAACTTAGATACAATTTTTATAACAAAAGTCTAATGAAGTTCTAAAGGGAACCACCAACACTATATATTATAGGGACACTTCAGACTCCTATAGCACTTCTGTTTGCTTTTATGTGTAAAGAGTGTGTGTCTTCTTCATTTTACAAAAAGTACACATTAGTACAATGTAAAAAAGGACAATGTCATAAGAAATGCAATTTTATAAATTAAAGGAGCACTATAGTCACCCAGATCACTTTATCTCAATGAAGTGGTCTAGGTGTAGTGTACCTGTTGATTCGATGTCTTCCTATAGGAAAGTTTAAATGCTCGTGTGGCACTTGCTCCACATGCACATTAGGTTGCCAATGCTTCTCTATGAGAGGCATTGAATTGGCCATTGTCAAATGAGGGTTGGGGCTTAAAAAAGGTAAGTAACAATTCTTAAAGTCCCCTTTGGGGTGGGGTGGGGGGAGAGACTATGGAGAGGCAAAATAGTGTTAGGAATATAGATTTGTATTCCTATTACTATATTGTTTCTTTAACCTTGTTACACCCCCTTGCCTGTCAATCAGACAGACAGTCTTGTTACATCCTGGTTTGGATAGCATAACAAGAGAACAATTTCCCAGCGCATAGCAGGTGGGGGCTTGCCAAAGCTTCAGAGATCTGAAAGTTTTGAAATCTGTTTCTACATATTCCCCAATGAAAAAATACACAATGAAATTATTGCATGTTTTCGTTCAGGGTATATCTACTAAACAGTTTTGTTTAAAATTTGGGCAGTGGAGGGCCCCTTCACATTCATTTATATTGCAAAATAGTTACAATTAGCATGCATTCTTTTTGCTGGAACAAATGTTGTATCATGTTTTTGTAACATTTTCCTACACAGTTTAGATGCAGTAAACTTCTGGAGTCAATCGTGGCTTACTCCAGGTATTTCAAGAGTGAGTGTTAAAGTACTAGCCATTTTTCCTGGATTCTCCAGGAAGTGTCAGAAGAGGGAGTGTGCACCTATATAAGTAAAGGACATGTAAAAAGTTTTGTAGTTGCTAAAACAAAAAAATGTTGAGAGTCAAATGCTTAATCAGCTGAAATATGTTCTACCTATTAAAAACAAACAAAGTAAATAATTGTGACACAAATGTTCCTTCATTGGCCTTTAACACTTCTGCACCTAAGATGCCTGTGTCATCTTTACGACCTAGTATCTACTTTGACATGAAATTAGCTATTCATTTAGCAATAACAGGGCACTCCACAGCATTTTTAGTAATATTTACGGACTGGATTTTCATGATACCACAGGTTGCAATTGTCATTTAATGGGTTAAAATGAAAATCCCACAAAGCAATCTCATTATACAATTCAGGCACCTTAATACCCCCCAAAAGCACACTTGTTTCATAGTGCAGAATACACACATCCATCCATTAAACATGACAAGATCTGCATTTTATTAAGACTCTGCCATTAATAATCGAGTGATGTATGATACTCACTCACGCGAGTCTTCCTTTCCATACACAATCAATTATGCATTTATTTCATATGATTTCCTTGATTGTAGATATATAGAAGTCAGCATGATGCAAAAATAGTAACACATTTAAACATGGAAAACAATCCTTTTTTTTGTTTTGTATAGCCTTGATGTGGTTGTCATGTTGTTGGGGTTGGGTTGCACTGTATCTGGCTTTGGCAGCAACTGCTTAAGAGTTAGCTGGCTTTGTTCGCCTTAAAACAGTGATCATTACCTTTGATGCTCTTGCAGTCTTTGACTACATTTCCCATAATGCTCATGGAGCCATTCTGCAGGATGGGATTTATACAAAATGCACTTCACTCTAGCTGGCGTGCCCAAGGATAGGCATCACAACCCTAAGGCGACAATCAGTAGTGCACCTATGTCATTATAAAGGGACTTGTTGTAAAACTACAGCCTGCTGTTTGCATGGTAACAATAAATACTCATAGATACCCTGAATAATTTATTTTTCAGAAGTAGTCCCCGTTTCCATTCTGGATTTCTCTCATTTGATGTAGCAGGGAACTGAATACACATCCAGCCTTATGTTCCATTACAAGTATTGGAGATATATATGTTCATATATATATATATATATATATATATATATATATATATATAGTGTGGATTTATTTACCCAAGGCCTGTTTATGAGTGGTTTAGGAGTACGTTTGGTTCCTTAGACAGGCCATCATACTGGGATTTTATTTATATTGTTCTAATAAATAAAATTGCCTCATATTTCAGAGCCACAGAGGCCACAAAATGCTTTCGCTTCTAAGCCCTGAAGGTAGAAATCTACTATAAAACAAAATGAACTAAGTCATTGATATGTTTGGGGATAGAACTAGTAGTTTGATGACATGTTATTAAGAAACAGATAATTGTATTTCTTCTTCTTCATTTTTTATCAACAGGGAATAACAATGCTTGAACAGTGTTTCCACTTTGTATACGCTTGTTCCATTTCACCGATGTAGTGATGGTTGCATTAGTAATCCTGGCTCTACTTTTATGTATCAAATTAAGATAATTGATAAAGAGAATTAGTTATACCTTGCAGCAAAATAAGTATAATTCAAGGAGACATATTGGTAAGGTGGTCTGACAGGAATTTGAATCTGTGTTTCCCATTCAAAAGCATTGATGTTACCACTACTCTCACCAGCCAACATATAAATTGCCTCCACAGCAATTGTAACAATGTGAAAAGTAACTTAAAGTATGCCCATTTAAACATTAAACTTCTGCAAAGATTTTCACGTGTGGCTAGACCCCGATCTCTCATTTGGACTTCGTACGGATAAACTAGTATCTAATCCTACCATAAATTGGTGTGGCGTTTATAAATAATAAAAAATAAGTGACTGTCAAAACATGTTAACAACCAAAGTAGCTTTAAGTAAATCTTGTTGATAATTTGTTGTTGGTCTGTGCTGACACACATCATCAGCAACTATATAGAAAAAAAAGATCTACTATTTGTAGATCAATTCTGTCGCCTGTTATGTTACCACTGAGGATGCTGCATGCATGCATTTATCCATCCATAAATGTCATCTTTGGCCTCACACAACAGACTGGCACATACACATCAGCAGCAATAAAAAACTGCCGCATTGTGGTTGTGTTATGTGTGTACTGCACTGATGAATATGTTAGAATATTTATATGTTACTAATTATGAAAAGATGTTCTACTTCTGTGTTCATTCCAGAATTCAGGTCATTCACTAGGCAAGAAACATGCTGAATCATAAATAAATCTCCTGTCTACAAATCTCCTCTCATGTTTGTCATGTCTATGTGTTTCCACCAAATTGTGAGCAATCACTATCCTGCTACTATTACCTGTGCTCTGCAAGCACACCTGAAATATTACCTGTGACCATGTATATCATGTTGCTGAACCTGCACTGCAATGCTACACACATCTAGGCTCTACAACCATTGTTCAACATCTAAGTGTAGCTCAAGTTCATCTACTTCCTAAAAATATTGAGCCTCATATCTCTTCACTACTTTCCCTTTAGCTCTGCAACCACTGCTCACATTTTGAAAAGTATATACACGCTTTGTGTATTTTTTTTCCCCAATCACAAAACTATTTGATTTCCCAATCCTGAAACCCCACTCTCCTGCCGCTCACTGAAATTACTACCCCGAGCAGATGTTTTCCACTTTATATTCCAGAGCAGAATTCTAGATCTTTCTCTAATTATCTACCAACGTGATGAACTCACCAACTCCTTAATTGTTCATAACCTAAAAAGCGTTTTTTGTTTTTTTTTCCTAGAAAACACTTGAATTCTTTAACTTCAAGCCTCTACCTCATCACATTTACCAGGCTATTTGCTAAAGTCAGAAATCAAAGTGAATGTCAAATTTAAGGCCAGATTAATCAAACTGAAAGCATAGCTGAGTTAGAGAATTTTTCCACTTCAGCTATTTGGACCTTAAAGGGACACTATAGTCACTAGTAGAACTACAGCTTAATGTAGTTGGTCTGGTGAGTATAATAGTTCCCTTCAGGCTTTTTAACATGTAAACACTGCCTTTTCAGAGAAAATGCAGTATTTACATTGCCTCTAGGGACACCTCCAAGTGGCCACTCCTTAGATGGCCACTGGGGGTGCTTACTGGGTGAGTGCTAACGAAAAAGCAGCCCTGATGTTCAGCGTCCCCACGCTCTGCACGGAGAAGCTGAATTTTCCTCATAGAGATGCATCTTGATTAGCCAAAATGGCGTTTGGCCCCGCCCCTGTGCCGATTTTAGCCAATCCAATGCTTTCCCTATGGAAAGCATTGGATTGGCTAAAACTCTGCCATTTTGATGATGTCACAAAGGGGGGCGGAGCCAGCGCCAGCAGACCCAAGCGGCGCTGGAAATAAGGTGAGTTTTAAACTTTTATAGGGAGGTAAGCCACCTAAATGGTGGGTTTAGCACTATAGGGTCAGGAATACATGTTTGTGTTCCTGGCCCTATAGTGTTCCTTTAAGTGTAAAACCTTTGCACGGTAATGACTAAACATGACTTGCACCCCATACGTAAATATGTGCAAAATGTTAGTAATAATAGCAAAAAATATAAAAACAATAACAGCAAAAACATTTATTTTTTTTATCAGATATTTATAATATACCTTTTTGTGTTCTTTTCAACCAATTCTCTGTTTTTGTGCCTTTTCCGCTAAAAAGTTCAGAAGATCAACAAATGATTAAACTGCTGACGCATTCTACTGCTGAATACCATTGCTGTTTCGTAGCTTTTATTTTATTTTTTTATTTATGCTCCTAGTTCAATCCAGTAATACAAAAAAAAAAGATGAATTAAAGTTAAGTGATCTTCGTATTTCCTTTCACAAGACACACTATCGCAGTCGTCTCTCTCATTGTTTTGTTCCCACAATAAAAATGTTACAGCTTGTCCAAATTATTATTTTTTTTTATCAGAAAAGCCCCTGTCTTGATGTTAGGGCTTGTGAGACATAATTGCTAGCCAATTTTCTTAAGTGGAAAGTCCAATTTTCCTCTGGTGAAATGAAACGTTACCCTAGTGGTTTTCAAGCCCAAAGGGTTTTCAGTGTGGCTTAGCAGCAATTATATTAATGCTGAGATGTAAGAGGCCGTTAAACACCCCCCACTCCACCCCCCCCCCCCCCTCCATTACACTTCCATGTCTAGATACATTTGCCTCTTAAGGCACTTGAATATTATTAGCTGTTATATTTTTCATCTTTCTTTCCTTTCTCAAAATAGCAAGATCATTTTCAATAAAGTTATTTTCTGGAACACTATCCTAATTGATCAGCCGATTTCTAGAATTCCTGTCTTCTCTTCAATAATTTGATTTTTACAGAGGAAGGATTACGTTAAAAACATTTCAGAAACGCTAATGACACTAACAGTCTCTCACCAAAGCCATTAATTTTTTTCACTTCTCTTTGCTACGTGCTGAAATTATGAGCAATAATATGACTCCCATCTGATGTCTCTTGTGCTTTGTAAAGTTCCCCGATTAATCTTCAAAAACGTTTTTATTTATTCATCTGATAGTAATTTTGACAGATATTTCACTGCTCAAATAAGTGTGTGTGTGTGTGTGTGTGTATGAATATATATATATATATATATATATATAAAATCAAACAATTAAAAATATTTACATTTTATTAATAATAACGTAGTTGATGTGGCCATGTGATTATAAGAGTCTCGAATACCTATATTCTTTAAATACCGTTTTAAACAAGGAAATACGTCAAATAACACATTTTGTTAATTGTTTAAGAATATGTTGTATTTGTTTTTCTATAAACTATGGAAAGGCATGTTTTAGAGTAAATTCACACACTAAGTATTCCTTAAAATACGCATCTCTGATTTACTTCTATTAACATGTCAATCACCTTCCCATTGCTTACCAATGTTGTACATTTATAAATCATTAAAAAGCATTAAGAAAACCAATAATGATAATAATAGCAACATTATATTATGCAGAGATATTTCTGTTTCTATCTATAACTATCTCTCTCTTGCTCACTCTTATCCTGCGTCATTCAAGCTACGACATTCACAAATTCATAGGACTAGTGAATAAACTCTCTTTAGATAAGGCAAGTAAAGTCCTCCCCCCTCCTTCCTACCACATGTGCGACTTATGTTTCTGTTTTCGATGGCGACAATGTGGAGCCAGAGTCTTTCCGTTCAGCAGAACTCAGCTTTGAGGAGCTAGAAACAACACAAACAGAAGCTGCCCCTCTCTCTCTCTCCTTCGCCTGTGCTGTATTACCCACAGTGTGTGCTTGTGTGTGTATGTGTATGTGTATGTGTGTGTGTATGTGTGTGTGTGTGTGTTCAGGACCTGAGCCGGGATTTATTGCAAAGAAAATCTGTGCATCCAAAGACCTAATTCATACCAACCTACAATGCGACTACTGAGCAGAAATCTCTCCAGGCCTGTGTTCTTCAACACAGTGTCGTCCCTTAGCCTGGGTTCTAAACTGTGATTTAAAGCTCTCTACAATAACTGCTTTTGCACACTCCATTAAACTCACAACACATACAGTTTTCCTCAATTAATCCTGCCATAAATCAAAACAAAATATGCCACTTTCTCCTCTCTCATTGTCCGTTTTCTTAATTTTTAATATATTGATTTCTTGCACGGTACGTGAAGTCAATTCTGTTTCTACTTATACATGAGCAAGAGAGATTGGAGCAAGACAGACAGACCTAGAACTATATTATATTAATTACACGTTGAAAACAATACAAATTAAATCAATTCTAGGCATGCCAGATGTTTAGTGTTAAACTATCGAGAGCCATAGGGCCCTGAGGTACCAGAAGAAGTTACACAGCAGATTTTCAGCTGTTCTCCCATTCTGTAGCATCAACGCGAGGTCTAATTGCTTTCAATTTACTGCTCATAAACTATAGGGCTACCTTCAGTTTATCTCTGCTCCTGGGGGAGTGACCTATAAAATTGGTGAAAATAGTGGCAGCAACAGATCACATCATTAAATAAACCAGAAATAGCTATTAATGTGAGCACTCGTTTCAACTTGTTATTAAAAATAATCACATTTTAAAGGGGCTTCACTAAATGAGGGACAAAAAAAAAGCCCGGCAAACACCACTGTACATCTTCAATTATTCCGGTTTAATTCAGTAAACTGGTTCTATACGCACACGCACAAACTATTTAGAATAAACACAACCACTCGAGGTTTAAATAGTTCTTCCTGATATATGTAATGGTATTTCGATGTCCTTAACAATTTAATATCAATCTTTTCGGAGGCTACACTCCTTCAGTAGCCCCTGTGCCTCTTTCACAGCCCCTACCCACCCCTTCTGTAGCCCCTGTGCCCCTTTTACAGCCCTACCCACCCATTCTGTAGCCTACTGTATCCTCCCTTCTACAGCCCCTGCCCATCCCTTATATTGCCCCTGTGTCTCCCACCACAGCCCATACCTCCCACTCTAGAGCCCATACTCACCACTCTACAGCCCATACCCCCCACTCTACAGCCCATAGAATTTAATTTTCGGATAAAGAGGGATGCTTAAGACTTCTGTAACTTTGTGTCAGTAACACTGCTCCTGGACACTGATGCATTCTGTGAGCTAGACATTACACCTCTACCTTTCCAGCTTGAATAACGTTAATGTTACATCCCAGAGCTCGCTAAGAGGCAGCAGCTCCAGAGTGAGGCGCTCTACAGGTCATTAGCAAGATATAACAGGGATATGCATTTATAGCTGTTTGTCATGTTATACCAAGTATCTGCATTTAAAATATAGCGGCATGTTTGGGGACAGAAATGGCACTGATAAGCTGGTTGGGAACAACGCTTGCACTGTAAGGTTGTTTTGGGGCAAAGATGGTACTGGTAACCCATTTGATGACAAAAATGGCTTTCACAAGCTGTTTGAGGTCAGAGATGAAGAGATGGAGTTCAAAGAGGAAATGGTGGAGCCTAAATAGAATGAGATAGGACTAACAGACGACGTGGAGGAGTTTACAGCGGCGGGGGTGGGTCTTAAGCAGGAAGAAGTGTGGCCTTGGCAGGCGTGGGGTACATTTAAAATGATTAGTCATTCCTAAGGCAGCACAAAACCAAAATACACCACTGGGTTGCCATATTAAAGCCTGAGCTGAGCCGAAAGAAACAAATACGTGATTATCCATGGCTGAAAGCTTGAAAAATATGGATTCACTATAAAATCCTCTAGCTATGGTTGAAAATTTGAATAAATCAGTTAATTGAATAACCTGCAGTAATTACCAGGTAGCAAATCATATTTTACGAAACAAGCAAATCCTATGATGCCAAGCAACCATCCTAAAAAGAGTATGTTTGTGGCTGGTTAAGCAGCACAGGTATTGTGACTCCACAACAACTCAACAATTGTACTAGCTACCATTGATTCGTAGAAAAAAAAATATTTTATCTGATTAATCAAAACATTTAGCCATACTTCATGCCCAGCATGAGGTAACTTCAGAGATAATCCCATTCATCTCTCTCATCTCTCTGATCCAATAAAAATAACAGTGCCGGCCTACCTGACTAATGCTACTTGGTTTCTCCCAGTTAGAACCAGCAAGGACAACATGGGTAGTTTGTGGGAAAATGTAAAGTGCTCATAGAATGGTGAAGTTACCTTTGTTGGGTTCTAGGTGCCCTCCACTCCCTTAGGATTTTCTACAACTGTGGGTTAGTGTATCCTCTTTATATAACTTGCCTTTGCTTTGCACAGTAACTAGCATTAAAGGGACAATCAGCTGCCCAAATAAAAAAAAATCACCATTTAGTAGATATACCCCCAATTAAAACATGCATTTCTTTAATTATGCATTTCTTTAATTGGGAGTATATCAAAAAACAGTTTGTAAAACCTGCAGATCTCTTGCCCTTTTAACCCAACCCAGCCTTTCTGTGACTGTCCAATCACAGACTTCCCAATGCAGCTCGATGGGAAGTCTGTTCAAGGCAGGTGCTCTGGGCAATAGCTTCCTCTTGAGTTTACCTCCACTGAACTAACCATATCAGGAAGTAAAAAAAACAGTTGTCCAATTGATACCCGGGGGATGTAACAAAGTTAATTCATAAAAGAGTCAATTTCTATTCAGATCTGCACCTTTTGTAAAATGAAAAATAGAGAACACACTCTTCACATATAAACACTTATAACAAGCTAAAGTAATTTGGAGTGTCTCCAATTGTAACTGATTGCACAAAAGACAGCCTTTAAATGTTTTCAAAGTTTGGCATATTTAAGAAATATTCAGTGTATGACTACTGTACCTGTAAACCGTGCAACATTGGTTTATTTTATATATCTTTCCTCATTTATGTGGGTCTATGCTCACTTTCACCATGAGGCCAAAATAGTATGTTAAATTTAAATTACACAATTTGTCATCTATTGGAAACCTGATTTCAATAAACTGGAGAATATTAAATCACAGTAATTCATGTCACCTTGAAATTGCAATGTAACATTACATACAGGATAATGACAGATTTCCAGTTTTTTATACCCAACAGATATGAACTATGTTCACATAATTAAATTATATAGTCTACGTGGCTAGACCATGCGTGATTCATCACAATTTTATTTTATATGTTTTGTTCTTATATATGTTTTATTCTATTTGTTACACCAAGTCATCATGTATAAAAAAAAAAACACTGAAATTGTGTGAAAGGAGCAACGTGAGGGTATGTCCAAATATGAAGACATAATGTGAAATATCAACTGTCAAAAAACACAGCTTATGATCCAATTACATGGGAATGTACCTTTAGTTAATATAAATAAGTTAATAGATATATGTATATGTTAAATTAACTATTAATACTCATATTAAATATGGAATCACTGTAGAATTTTCATACTATGTATGAACGGTGATGTGTATATATATATATATATGATATAAAACTAATGATGGTAATACACTGCTCAACAGAATCTGTAGTGAACTACATCAGAAACACCTCCATTCAGTCCCTGAAAATGCACAAACCTGTATAATGACTAATCAGCAACAACCACACTAGTAGGTACGTGCCGTGACTCCCTGAGAGATTTCTAATAGTATTGATCAGGAGCTGTTTCTGATTTAATCAGTTGCAGGTCTGATGGGGGGGGGGGGGGGGGGGGGGGGGAGGAATGTTTCCATATAGTGGCTGAATAAACAGGAAAATTGTCAGTCCCTAGGCCTCAGACATTCCCTGGAGTTATCTGTAAGCTATAACGTTTCCTCTGGCAAAGCCTTTGAGTTTAACAATGTGGGGTTCAGTTATTTTTCAGTTTAGCACTGCTATCATAACTGGATGTTTCTCAACAAACTGATTTAGCAAAACACTGTATTATCACTAAGCATGTATGTCATTCATTGATTCCTCTGTATTCAAGTAGGATTTGGTTTGCTCCAGAATAATTAAATTAGTATAAAGGTATTATCCAGGTCTGTCTGCCAATTCACAGAGACTCCAGTATATAAACTCACAAGTAAGGAATCATCTTTGGAGGATAGATCTTTTAAACCCTTAGAGCAGTGAAGTATAACTTTGGCATTAGGTTTTGGAAAGATGCTGGATCTGGCTCAAGGAGTACAAATGATGCATTCACAGACTTATGTTGGGTGCGCATACATCATTTAAGTACCACTTTTCCTAACTGGCTCGGACTAAGAGACTGTGTTATAACTGCGTGCATGCGCAGTTGTCTGGCTATGCTGTGTATAGGGCTGTCAATAAACTGTCTGCAGCATTCTTTTGGCAGTTATTAACCTATTCAACAATGTCACTGATCCTGTGTGAGGTTATGAAACTACTACCATGGGCTGGACCACATATCCCATAAACCCCTGTTGGACATGAGTTTACAGGAAAAGATCAGACCCCACAGATCAGAATAAGATATTCCTGACTGTGCTTTCTGCTGCTTTCAAGTGCAAGTGCAGGAGATGAGTATAATTTTATTTTATTTTAATTATTCTAGCAAGTTGTGTTGGTTTTTTTTTTTCTCCAGAATTGTTACTGTATAATCTATATGATATATTAATAAATAGCTTATAGAATCCATTAAATCAAGATCAAATTAATTTATGACTAGCTTCATTTTTTCTTAGAAGACAAGATGTGGTGTACTATGCCAGTAGAATTTTAAATGCAGATATGTTCCATTGCATTATCATTTACATAATTCAGAAGTTTTAGAACAGAAGAACACTATAGTACTTTTGTTTTTATTTTCGCATGTGGGAATTTTTCCAAAAATGATTTTTCCCTATTCTGCTTTCTGTGGCTTGGCCTATTACGCATGCTAAATGATATAACAACATCAAAAAGCCATGATCTGTGTAGAGCAAGATTGAGCAGTTTAAATAAGAGATTGATATATATTTTGAAGTGAGTAGTACAGCTTGGTACTCAAAGGGATCTATTTAAAGTGATTTCAATAGCTGTATACATAACGTTCCTTATACCTAATTTTCATTGACTTTGCCAAACCTCAATGTACATTTACATGGTTTGAGGCAGAGATAGCCAATTTTGGGCAGTGTGGCTATTTGCAGTCCACATCCTCAAACCCACAACAGCATGAGTGCAGAAAGTTGCCAATCGATAGTTAGTGGCCAGCTTTTAATACACATGCATCTTGTCTCTCTGTTTTAATGCTTGAATTTTAGCCCCCTAAGGGTCACACAAGTCTTTTCAGGACTATCTGTAGCAATGTCTTTGTAGCATCTTTCAAAGAAGTCCACATAGCCAACAAAATGCCACATATGACCCAGATCTAGAGTCTGGAGAGTATATGGCCTCTTTAAGAAAAATTAGCACAAAGAGAGAGCGGCGTAAGAGTTTTTATTTCTACCTAATATATAGTCTATAACCATCAAGGATTCTTCAAGCAGACATAATCTGATTCTCTTCCATATACAGAACATTTTAGATGGGAATGCAGAATAAAATATTTAACAATGGTTTTATACACTAAATAATGACTAACAGGGGTGAAAACAGCCTTATAGTAGAATCCAACTCAATAAAAATGAGCTCATTGCGTATGTTGGTAAATGTAGTTCACAAACACCTGCAGTGGTATAAGCTATATTATATAAACAAGCCACACATTGCAGCACACCAGCTGAATCTGTCAGCATCCTTGTGAGCATTTAATTAAAAAAGACTCTGCAAGGATGATGAGCAGGGGCTGAACTGGTGAGAGGAGATTGGATGGTTTGACTGGCTTCATTAAAAAGGCAAAGAGTATAACCCCTTACAATTCCAGCCATAAGGAGATGGCCCATTGATTTGGTGTACATTTCAGCAGATAAAGAGGCCTCATCGCTCCTTGTCACTATGGAGACGCAAACAGAGATACAGGTCATTGCAATAGGGGCGAATCTATAGTCCATTAACCCTTTCACTGCATGACTTAGACAAGGGGCAAAGTGTGTGCGCAAACCTGCTGTAGCAGTAATATACACATAATTAGATTGTAAGCTTATTAGAAAAAGGTTCTTGGTCTACTTTTCAAGTGTTTTCCCTACACAAAGATAAGCTTGCAAGCGGTACTTTGTCCCATGTCTAAAATACATTTATCACGTATGGCTTACTTGCCATTAACTTGAGAGCACTTGTCTACTTTCCGAAATTGCCCAACCGGCCCACGCCTTAAAGCACCCTCCCACTGGCGTCCCGATTCTCAGTACGGCGGAGTTGGTTAGTATGCAGCACTTACTTTCGACAAATTCGTTACTAAAACATTAGTCTTAGGGAATTTTTCTCACAGAAAGGTTATATGTAGCAATTTATCTAGCCCATGATAAAACAAAACAAAAGGCTGTATTTTACAGAGTGAATAGAGAAAATTTAAGAAACTGACAGACAATCATAAAGTACATTGAGATATCTATGAGCTTTCACATGATCCACACATAGCATTTATATTACTTGTTAAGCAAACCTTTACAGAACAATCTGCAAAACACATCAAAACTGAGTTTAAAATGTGTTACCAATCTATTAAGTTATCTTACTGGTACAACTGGCCTGGTATTTTAAAATTACAGACTTCTGAAAGGGGTATGAAATTTGAGAAAGCTAAAAATTACACAGGCATATTATTTCGTTGTGACCCATGGCATAGGTCAGGTCTGCTTGGAGTCTCTGGGTTTATGTTGGTGAAAGCCGTAGATGTTATTTAAAGCACTAGGCCATCCATACTTGATTAAAACAAACAAACAAACAAACTAATTGAGAAATGTAACCATTAACCCTTCACATGCAATACACAGCAACATCCCCTCTCTGGAGGTTTACTGTGAATCTAATATTTACATTTCCTTATCAGACTTTTTGGGTTGCATTACTTCATTTTATATGTTACTACCTGGCTGGCATCTCATTTCACACCTTGATTCCCAAGCCACAGAAAATGTGCCAACATGTACCCTTCAGAAAGTTTCAAAGGAAACAAAACAAGCACAAATGGCCTTGGTCCTTGGTTAGAACAAAAATGAAATGTGTTTTTACTCTGTGGGCACAGATGAGCATGGAAGTCTGTGCACGCAGTCAATCTGTTTTAGAATGATGTGATTTCTTGCCTGCTGTCTGCTGTGCCCTGCATCCAGTGGAGCCTCCTGTCTCAGTGGAAGCTCGCTGTCTAATCCACGTGTGCAGGGCTTAGCTGATTGGCTGAGAGGGTTGCACTGTTGCTCTCAGCCATTGAGCTATCCCCACACTGCAGTACTTGGTTTATGAGGGCTCAGAGGACCCCAGATAAGAAGTCAAGCGTCACAATGAGCGGAAGGCAAGTACAGTGCACTATAACGGCTAAGGGTGTTTGGAGTGTTCTTTTAATGTTCATCAGTAAACCTAAGATGCATGCACTCCATACATGCATCCATCCATCTACAGATACAGTACATAAACAAATACCTGCCCCCAAACAGTTCCGATTTCAGTGGGACAGTCCTAATTTTCAAGTCCTGTCCCTCCTTCCTGACTCTGTTCTCTGGTGTCCCAATTTGGGGGACAACAGTGAACTGTCTGCAAAAGACATAAGGCGAGTGTATCATTAGGCATGTCCAAGCTACACTCAGGGAGCATTAAACAGTGCATGTCCAGCTCTCAGTGGACTGGCCTGCTTAGCCTGGTGGACATTAACACCAAGCTGACCTGCCATTAATTTGGGCGGATCTGCTTCTTTTTCTAGGAGGATCCACCCTTAAGGATCCACCCCCTTTGGGCAGAACTAGTGACACGATTATGCCACTGGCCAATCACCTCTAGCCCCTTACAGGTGTCCCTGCTTCTCAGTGTTGGGTAGGGGAGTATAAATATTGACAGCAATAGATATAATTGATTCTGTCTAGATTCACAAATGTAAATTGAAATAACAACAGAACAGCTATGTTAATGAGGTTTGCTCTATTTCTAATAAATAAAATAGGAAGTGGACAGAAAAGATCCAATGGAGGAACCAAAGGTCAAATTCAATTCCAATAGATAGTTAGATTTACTGCCAGTCAATTACATACAAATATATATATATATATATATATATATATATATATATATATAGTATATAC
Organism: Pelobates fuscus; assembly: GCF_036172605.1. Lineage (NCBI taxonomy): Eukaryota > Metazoa > Chordata > Amphibia > Anura > Pelobatidae > Pelobates > Pelobates fuscus. The sequence goes on from NC_086319.1 coordinate 176,922,802, forward strand.
GCACACAGACACACACGCATAGCACAGCACACATATACCCATATAATAATATATATAAAAAACATCATAATAATAATATAAACAAAATTAAAATTATATATGCTATGCAAAAATAAGTAGATGCAAATAGTTAAATATATATATATATTCATTTTACTAGGGTAAAAGAGAGACTGCAGATACCTGTACAAGCAGAGCAAACTGATTAGCTACATTTTTAATTTAACCATTTGAAGTATTAATCACACCCGTACTAATTACAGGAATTAAGATACTAAACAGTACTATCTTCTAAAAGACTTTGCAAAAGGCAGTTTATACAATTACTTTGTATAGATGTTTGTTCTAAAGAGCAAAACATTTCTATAGTAATGAAAAGGGTCTTAGAAAATTAAATTAACAAGGGGGAGCAGGCTGATATGAAACTAAATTAGCATCAAATGCAAATTACAGGGTACTTAATGGTAGAACAGGTGCAGAGAAGGACCCTAAATGAGATGGATGAATAAAACATCCTTTTGCACAAATGTGGAAGCTGACACAAAGTCAATGGTATGAATTATGCAACAGCCTTCACGCGGCTGGTGGGGTCATCTTTCCTTGACCTTTGGAACGGGAAGTAAAATTTGGTCCAAATTTAGGTAAGTAATACCACCAAGATTTGCTAAAAAATTAAAACAACTGTGAAATTCAAAAGGATTTTAGATTTTAAAATGGCATACAGCTGCTGTACCCAATGCTTGTCAATATTGCAGAGATTAGCTGAAAAGCTAGATCTATTTTTTTTTTTATCCTTTATTGTATTTATTCAGCAAACGTCTTCTGATTAAAGCATGTGGATCAGTGTGTAAATGAGACAGAAGTGACCAGATCTATTAGCCTGGATTGGTGTGATCTTTGGTTAATAAAACAACTTGGCCAAACGGTTACTAATGAGATTTTTAAATGTTTAGTTTGCTTCTTGTACATTTTATTTTATTAAATGCAACGACAACAAAAAAAAGAATAATAATAATAATTTACAATTTTAAATGCTTTGTACTCAACTTGATTTTCTAAAAACATAAATACATACATTAAAAAAAACAAGTGTGAAAAAAGATGGTTTTGACAGAACTCCATAACTTAGGTCAGCTCCTACACCAATGTGCACTCCTCTAAACCACATAAAACATAACAAAAATATAAAAATATTTAAAAAGTGGAGAGCAAAGCAAAGCAATATTAGTGACCACAAAAAAAGTATTGTTACCGTATTCTGATTGATATACATGTACAGCAAAATAGAAACAAAATAAAATGTGTTGTATAGTAGGTTTATATATACAGTTACAAAAATAATTGACAATTCACAATAATCAGAACCAATCATGCCTGCCTCTGAATGTATTAAATATAGGTGTTACTCAAAGGGAATCCCAATGATGCTGCCATCTTAAATGTAGAAAGTAGAATCCATTTTACTCGTCCCCACATATACAAAAAGCATATATAAGGAGCAAATAACTTATGGCAGAAACAATTAAAAATATCGGAGGAAACACTCACAATACGAAGAGCAAATTATTGTTCCCATATGGTTGGAAACCTCCACTAAAAGGCGTACCGGAACCAACAAACCAGGTCATTTATTAAATGCTATAATCTGCCAGTAACAATAACTAAAACCAATATAAAACACTAAAACCAAACTACAAACTACACTACAAATTACAGTCTGGAAGCATCTATATGACTCCCAAGAGACTTGTATAGCCTCATCATGAGAGAGGGTGAAATGCGTCTCCGCTCCATTCTGATTATTGTGAATTGGCAAGTAAAAATCCAATTTTTAAAAACTTTTTATATACTGACTGGCTACCCAATTTTATTTATTTTATTTCTGTTTGCTTTACATATACATATAATTATTTATATGCCAGAATTATTTTTTTATATGCCTTTTCAATATTTTTCTGATCGCTTTATTTTAATTCTATCGAAATAACAAAATCTGAATGTTAACAAATACAAGTCATACACAAATAAAACTTTGTGAATTTAACATCGGTAATAACAAGAAAAAACGCTAAAAATGCTCAAACTTGTTTCTTATTTTCCCAAAAAATAAATAAAGAATAGATATTATTGTACGCTTGCAGAAAATTATTTCTAATTGCCACCCTCTAGTGTACAAAACAGAATATCTATTACATTAAAGTAAAACCAACCTCGGGCACTAAATCCCACAAAATAAATATATAAGATGTAAAATAACCCCTCTGGAGTAATTCTTTTGCCTCTAGCCATGATATAGTGGCCACAACTTAATGGAAAAAATATTCCATAGACTTCCATTCTCAGGTATATTACAGCTTCTTTACAGAATTTGCAATTTTTAAGGAGGGGTTTCTGTTGATAGCAAAGAGGGGATCAGTAGAAGTGCGTGTTACGTATTCATATAGAATGTTAAAAAGATTCATTTTGCTGTCTTCATTTAAGCAATCTGAAAATTGACTTTTTTTAACCTACATGCTCTAAACACTGTATTGACATGCTTAGTTTACTGTTCTTACATGCTGAAAGTGAATATGTATCTATGTATGCAAATAATTTGACATATATAATACAGAGATCTTGGTATATTTAATATAATAGAGAGCAGACGTTTCCCCAGGCTACATATCTCGAACAAGCTTTGTCACATTTGCCCTGTATCATTTATTACAGAGGCATTTTTAGGCATTTAAGGTATAATCATGTCAAGGGTAGTGGTGGAATTTGTGAATTCTAGCACAGTAGAGATGAATATTTTCGGGAAGGCCTGACGGGAAGGCATGTCTGGGGGTTAAATGAGGTAGCAAGTAAATGATCGGAGCTCTCTGGAGATGTAATTACAGTTTGGTGACCAAACCTCCCTTTTAATAGAGGATGCTTATGAAGTTCCCTAACCCGAGTCTGGGTAGGTACTAGCATACATAAGAAGGGTCTATTTTTACATACAAGCATGTTCCAGTAAAGAGGTAGTCTGTTTTCCATACAGCATATCCTAAATTTGTGTGAAAAGGCAATAGAGAACTTAATGTTTAAAGGAGGAAGACTGATCTTCAATTTTAAGGTTATCACATCTAGCTTTCCAATTGGAAAACATTATCCATTATTGAGAAATCTTTATTTACATGGATGTAACACAAAAGTTGAATACCATCCATACTAGTTATTTTCCTACAAGAGGTGAAGGGATAAGTAAAATATAAATAAAACAAAAAACAAAATGGTAGCATACAGGGCTAGGTGTGAGTTTCCCAGGGCTGTCAGGAAATAATAGCATGTTTGAGTTTTATTTAAGGTGTCTTACAAACAATTGCTCCTTGCCATTGTAGTGTTTCTCAGCTTTACATGGAGATTGTTAGCTCCTGTTTTGCAAACGGTCCTTCGATGTTACTTCACATGGATCGTACATTATGCACATTTAGAAAAGCAACACTGGGCAGAGGCATGTCCCCTATCATTTTAAACATTTGGAACTGACTAGAGCAAATATTGAAAAAAATAAAATAAAGTAATAATGCATTAGCTATAATAATGGTGACAAGTCATGGCCCTCCAGTTGTTTTAATTTCATATAACTCTATGCTAGCTTTGAGTAATCTAAACCAGATCATCGTGCAAATCCAAGTAGTGCATTACACATTTGAAAATACATTTCTGAATTAAATTATTTTTTTTTTTAAAGTTTGCGTGTCAGAGTCTGTTGTATTACAATAATATGAGATTTCCTTTGTGCAAATATTATTTTTACAATGTGAAGGGTCCAAATTTGCTGTTAATGATGTAAAAGAAATATTATCATGAAACTATTTTTGAAAAATGTTTTCACACATAAAATACCATTTCTCAAATTACTACAGCACATGGAATGGCTGCTTCCAGTTTCCTGAATTTATTTTTAAATAAAATTTGCTAATGAGAGTGTAAAAATAATGCTGAAGAGACTGACCCATTATTTAATGGTGACTAAATATAATTTAAATCTATCTTAAATTGTCTACTGGCTGATTTACTTTCTAGAAAATATTCCAGTAGAAGCTAATTGCTAATTGATTTAGCAAAATTCAATCAGCATGTATTAAACATAAAGATTTTCTAGTCATTGTGACAGGGACAGTTGCTAATTGCTTTAATCTTCAGTAATCATTTACAGTATAATATTAATTTAATACATGCATGTGTATATAAATATATTTATTCCACACCAATATAACATATCAATAGTCTTCACGAAATTCCATTGGCTCCCTCCTGGAGTTGGCATTGTCCGATGTGTGTTTGTGTCGTGAGGCCTACACAGCAACTGAGATGTGGAATGTAGAATTTGTTGTGTCTGCATCAGCAATGGTTCTGAACATTTTAAGGGTTTCTGAGCAAGATGGAATTATGTGGATTGCTCGAAATATTTCTTCTTACCTGCCCACTGCACAGTATATGTAACCACCAGTAGCCAAATACAGAAATACACCCAACAAGCAAAACAAACATCCTTTTGTATGGAGCACAGCCCCCACAATTAGTAGGTATGCATCATTTAGCATTCCTCACAAAGTATCATAGGACAGTAGTAGTGATTCTGTGACCAGGCCACACACAGACAGGAAAATCGCCTCACAGAGACGCATTGTGACTAAAAACTGATTTTTAATGAACTCTGCTTCATCGCGTAGTGCTTGTACTGTACCATGAAATATTTATAACACTGTGTGATAGATTCCTCACATGGCACCACAATACCAAGGGTACTCTGTACATTCCAAATCACTGTATCTCCCATAAATATGCCATATTATGAGAAATACATTAATAAATGTGTTTGTGGTGTACCGATCTATTGCATGGAGGTGTCTTAATTATCTGGATCGGTCAAGCATAGTCCAGTTTTCAGAGTGTCTTTTCACAACTAAATTGACCCAAAAAAGCCCCAGGGTTATTCTGAAAACCATGTAGCCAAATCGGGCATACCACAAATCTCATCCATATAGTTCCTGAAATGTTAGAAAGTAAATGTAACTTGTACAATGCGCGTGATTTTTTTTTTTTTTCATGGAGGCATTTTAGGAAAGAATAGGGATTTCAGTAAGCTACATGTGTGGATGTTAAAGTTAAATCAAGAAGATGTCCTTATACACGAACACAATATATATATATATATATATATATATATATATATAAAATGTTTAAATAAGAAAATTAAGATTTGTATCAGAAAAAATAAACAGTATTTAGATTTTATTTAGCATCTTGATGAATTTACCTTTCACAAACACTTTTTTATTGAATTACCAGATTTAATTTTCACCACTCACTGTTTTTACTGCACTCTTAGAACACAATGCACTAATCAATACAGTTTACTTCAGTGACAATATCTAGTGACCAGCGCATTTTACAAACTGCAGGAATCTTTGAGCATGATTACGAATGGACTAGTAACACTAAACCATGCTACTGAATAAATGGCATTAAAAGTATTGCCATAACTATTTGTGAACTGTGTGTTCTTCATCTCCTCAATATTATGAATGCTAAATCACAGTCATTGCTTTCCTGTGACAGTAAAACTGTCAGAAAGATATTTACACATAAGTATATATTAGCATTGGACCATATCGTGAAAGCCCACATGGAATTTTAGTGACTAATATGGTAATTGTAGATCATTGGTAATGGTGAGACAAGAACACCTCCCAAAGTGCTTTCAGCCATTGTGAAAAATGTTCCTCTAAGACTATTGTTTTGTATGCAGCACAATATATTTATAAGTGTTTAATTGCTACTTTAGTTTAAGAATATATAGAAATAATCTTTACAAGATGGAGTCCATAATTGCGACTCTAAAGGGTGCTACTGAGTGGTGTTTGCAAACGTGGACGTCATGGGTGGATTTTATATCTAACAGATAAAAAGTTATTACACTGGTCAAGGTTGGACATATGACTAAAGGTAGGAAAGGAGTATAGTGGAGTGGCCCACTTGCCATGAAATTATTACATTTTTTCCTTTTCTCGAGCCCTCTCCCCCACTCTCTTTGATTCCCGTTTTTGAATTTCAGCGTATGTTCTGGATCTTGCCTTACACTCAAAGAAGGATAGCTGTGAAATTCAAACTATGGTTCACATACTGTTCTGAAGGTCGTGAAAAATGTCCATGTGATGTAAAACATGTTATTGGCACTATCATGATGTGTTAATATTATATTATATATTACTTTAGTATATGAAAAACAACAATACAAATAAAGATTGTCCAGAAATAGATGAATAAATCCTTACTGACAGCTTGAGCGGATAGCAATTGCACACAAAAATAAATCAGAAATAGAAATTTTGTAAATATAGATTTTTTGGGGGGGGGCTTTTTGTGAAATGGCTCCAACAGATCAGTGTGGGACCGATTTGAAAAATATCTAATTCCAATACTACAAATTGACATTAATCCAATCCTGCGTCGCCAAGGTGGAAACTGTACTGTAAACCCAGAATACTGAAAGCCAACATACAAACCATTGTGCCAAGTTTGCTGCTGATTGTCAAGAACGAGCCTGGAAAAAAATTACTTTTCCTGTGTCTTCTCCATTTGTGTGTATTGTGCTTTGCCAAAGAGATATAAAAGTAATGCTGTCTGAGCTTGGCGCTGGAGATCGGAAGTGAACGGGTCACCCCCTTGTGTGGAGGTGTTTGACCCAGAATAAACTGATTTGGTTCTCACAGTTTATTGTATAACTTGGCTAGTGTGTGTTTGGGAAATCTGCTCCTATGTTAAATGACAGCTCTGAGCAGACAGCTGCTTCTCATTTTGCAATGACTGGTTCCTCCATCCCCGCAAGTGCTAAAGAAAATAATCTCAGCTCTCCCTGAGTCGAAGCTTTCTGAATCTATGGAACTAAGAAAAAAAAAAGGTCTGCAAAGATAATTCAATTCATTCTTCCATATTCTGAGGCTAAACTGAGAGAGTCAAAGTAAATAAATATATATCTACCCTTTTCGTTATTACTTAAATAATATAACAAAGAAATATATTATGATCGGGGAAAGGGGAGAGAAAAATAAAATTGTGATGTGAGGGTATTCTGAAATGAAGTTTACAGAACATCAGTTGCCTGAGAACATAATAACTTAACCCATTGCAATCGTTTTGAAATAGTTAGAAGAAGCTCTTCTATGACCAACATTAGATAGACCACAAAGCAGAGTACTAAGATCAGCTTCAAACATACTAAGGACGTAAGATTGATATAAAGTTAAGGTCCCATTACTCAATGTCAGCTATAAAATCCACAGGCCACTCCTTTGCTAGTGATAGCTTATTCAGTTCCCAACATTCTCCACAAGCAAATTTAACTATAGCTAATAAATATAAAGAATTGACCAGAATAAAAGGCAGAAAGAAACAATTTTGAGGTTCCCTGCCTTGTTTTGCTTTATGTATGTTAAAATAAGTTTCATAACATATATCTAAAAATATATCTCTATCTTTGTGTTATCCATTCAACAAAGCCATTTGTATTACTCTGAGCGGTCTGCATAGGGGTCCTGTTGGATACTCTGGACGAGAAGTGTATAAGGACGTAAGAATACACAGACAAATGCAACACCATGTACACATTTTTTTGTTACCCCCTTTAAGAAACATCTGACATGTATAAAAGTAAATAAGAATACAAATCAATATTTATGCCCGTTCTGTAGCTTTCTACACTTCCATGCCAAACATTAGCCCAACAGATGTCTTGGACTGTAGAAAGGAAATGATGCACTGGTTTGTATCCTCTTGATACATCTTTACATGCATTATTATCACTTTTGTTTTAATGTGCAACATTCCCCAAAGTTCTCAACAATGGAAGATATAACATCAGGTAAGGGTTAAAGTCAGTAAAATATATTTCTACCTCTATATATATATATATATAGTATATTTTAATATTTCTCTTTCATGTTCATTTACGTGTTATACATATATTATTTTCATATTTTAATATTTCTCTATCATGTTATTTTATGTGTTAATGAGTAAACCCTATATTGTTATATCAAAGCTGATTATATAGACAGCATTACCCTCCCTATGCTATTACATAGGAAGAAAACATGTTGTTTTGCTTGTGTCTAAGCATGTAATGGATAGCCATAATGCACATACGATGACACGGTGAGTTTAAGTTCATTGATGCAGGCAGACACTGACATACAATGTTATGAAATTGCTCTCTGTGTTAAACCACTGTAATGATATCTCCCTCTTATTAACAGCTCCACTCATCTGCAGCGTGTTTCTGTCAGGAGCGCCATGACAAAGGGTTAATAATGTGTGTAATTCTTCTGTCTGCACTATCAGACCGTGCCAGGAAGGAGGAATCAGTCCACTGAGTGCTGTTTGGGAGTCCTCTCCATTAAACTCATTAGTGCTCAGGGGAGGTGACTTATCAGAGAATAAAGACAAAACGGCCTTCCTTGTTGAGATAGAGAGCTAGAACGGTGCTTGTCTGACAGTCAGAATCAGACATGCTTCTACTTGGAATGATTACAATGGAATATAAACTTCGAAGAATTACAATGGAAAGCATATCCTTCTAGAGACCTGCCAGCATTTAGCGGAATTGATCTAAAAACAAACCTGCATTTTCTACAAACTATACTAGTTGCATGTTCTGTGTATGTGGTTAAATGTATTATTAGATTGTAAGCAGTAAAATTAGAATTGACAAACCACTAGAAATCCAGCATCTGTGGAACAAAATAGCTTAAGCATCATAAAAGGTGTAGTCCGCGGTAGCTGTACTATCAGTTTCTGATTAAACTCCTACTAAAAAGGCTGTACAGCAATGCTTAAAAATGGCAACATTCTAAATGCTGTCTATTATCGTTAATGGAAAAGAAATAGTATATTACAAATGTTATTTTTTTACGATACAATACAGCTTTACAATGAACACAGATATTCATAAGCAGCTTCTCTCTCCTTGTGGCTGTTTTCTGCAATATGCATCTAAGAAAGGCTAAAAAGAAACCATGACCTTCTCGAGGTGTCAGGTTGTTTTTTTTTTTTTGTCCAGCCTTGTAAACACTATAAAAGTGTTTACTGAGGGAGGTAGGCAGTTGTGGTATTTAAAAAACACTTTTCCTCAGCTGCCTGCCAGCAATTGGTTTCGTTTCCTGAGAAGTTGTGCACAAGCGTGTGTATTGCGCTTCTTAACTATGTATGATTCTTGGTCAAAAGACCTTACTCAGGGAATAAAAAAAATAATTTTAAATGTGCACACCAAAACAGGCTGTGCAAAGGAAGGCTTGCATTCAATACAAATTCAAATAAAAAAACATATATATATATTTAAAAGAAAAAGCGAAACAAATATCAAACATTAAGTAGGCTACTGAATATGCCTTTGCCGTTATAGTGAGTGTGTCTCTTTAAACTGCAGATAAGCAATCAAGTATAAAATAAACAACAAAAAAGTTTGGCAAATTCAGACTGAAATGTTTTACTTGGAGTTGGAGATGAGTAAATTAGTGTTATCATTTTTTAATGTTCTGCATTTTTACCTAAGTTATCTCCTAATGCGGATCATGAACGTTTACTGGCACAATGATCGGGTGTGTATATAATGTAACAGATCTTCTGTAAATACGAAGCACTTAAAACATAAGCAAATGATCTTATTTGTTCCCTCCTGTGCTGTCTGAATGCATCTTGCGAAGATGAGAGCATTATGTACAGGAATACCTAGCACAAGTCTCGGAAAAACACATCTGCAAATCCATATCACTTAGCGCTCAAAAAGGTATAGTTACAGATGCTATGCAATCTACATACTTAAATAGGTAGAGTTATATGAGGCCAACATCAAGGAATAGTTTGTAATGGAAAAGTTTTAGGATCTGTCTGTCTTCTGACTCTCATGTATGTGGAACTAGCCTTCTAACATTCATATCAGATCTACCAGCAGTATTGTCAAAATTTGAGATTTGATTAACTTTTTCTTTAGCTGAGTTGCCGAATTGAATAAGCGCATAAAAAAAAGAAACAGCGTCTTCTCCATTTATAATGATAGCACTTGAATAGTTCAAGTCACGTCAAGCATATGCCCAGTGGACCTCTCCCTGTTTGCTGTTTTCATCTTCAATAAATTATGATTTTGGGAGCTGAGTTTAAAAAGTGTTTCTGATGAGCAGAGTTTGCTGTTGATTGACTCGCAAGTGTCTTGAGAGAGCTCCGGCATAGACCGCCTGTATTGTAGCCTAAACATCTATTTATTTTTAATCTACCGGTGTTGAATCTATGTCTGAGCATATGGGGAAGCATAGGAAGAAGCCGCTTCTCTCGAGAGTGCCCTGCCGGAGCCAACCTGAAATGGCGACCCCGCTATACTCAGACTTTGAGGAATCGGATGCAGAGGCCTTGGATTTATTTATTTCCTCTGGTTTTATTTGTGTAGATGTAGACTATAATAATCTCAGGTCTTGACCTGATATAGAGTAGTCAGCACATGTATGTTTTTAAATCAGACCTTTCGTTTCCCAGAATGTTACTTCAGTAGGAAACAACAGGGTTACAATGAGGTAGAAAGATGGGATCACAACCCTCATCAGATTTACAATTTGAAATTCTTTAACACACTTATAAAAAAAAAAAATGGAGCTCTGAGTTTGAAAGCCCAAGTGAGCTCTTGTCAGGAAGATAGAAGATCAATAAACTCCACGTACAGAAGAAGGATTAGGGACACATGCATCAGAGAAGCTTAACTTCAAATGCATCCTCAATCTTTGTTTCCTCTTCATCTTTAGAAGAGAAGCTCTCTCGGTTGGATTTGGATCTCCAAGACGTTATTTCCTGTGAAGTTCTAGGCAAACAAATTGTTTTCAAAGTCCCACTTAGCAACATAATTTGGAATGGTAATTATGTAAATGCACTCCGTCAAATCAAAACTTTTTTTTTTCATGATTTGTAATAATTAGTTAACAAATGAATTTTCTATCTCATTTTCAGAATGATATGAACCCAGAACAATAATGGCTTCAGCTGTAGTGGAGTATGCATCCCCATGATGTTTTGCCTAAACCAATAGGACAGATAGCTAACTATGTAGTTGGCTATCTATCCTTTTAAACATTTAAGAAAAAAATCTGTGTAGTTTTGACTAACATGAACATTAATGTACGTATGTCATGCCTAACATGATTGGGTGTCACTTTAAAAGGCCTAAAATTTAATCTAAACATTGTGATATCCAAATGATAAGTTATATAAAAGAAGATGTATTTAGTATTTTATGTAATTTGATCTTCCTAGGCTTTACTGCAATGCCAAAAGTATTTAATCGGCATAGCAATAAAGACTGCATCTAAAGCTGCCAAGGGTGACTGCCTAACAGTCGATTCACTCTCAAATGAGGTTTTCCCCTACAACGGGTAACTGCAGTCGATCCATCCAATCCAGCCATGCTGTGTGTGGAGGAAGCCTACAGGTAAGTATACATTTTAATCTATAGACTTACATTTTTATTTATACCTCACTAAATGTTAACTGATTTTCCGCACAATTTGTCAATGTTGACTTTAAAATGGGATTTTGCAAATTGTGGCCCAAATATGGGACAGGGCACAGGGGACTGCATTAAGGAGACAGAGCTAACATGTATAGATCTTAGCACTGACACTTCTTTAACAGATTGCGTTAGACAAAGCCGGAAAACTCTTAGAAGGTGATATACACAAATCCATTAAACTGACAACATGACTAAGAAAGAGTTAATATATCTATGCCAGGGCAAGTCATACACGTCAGTATTGTATAAATGTCATAAAGTGCACGGTAAAATTGATACTGTTAAAATGAGGCACGGGTGTCGGGATATCAACAGGATAGATTAACTGATCAGCAAAATGAAATTTAATCTTTGCTGCAATAGACTGGAATCATAAAAGGCAACTCTGATCAAATCACAGACTGCGCTCTGTTACATGGTAGACATTTAACCTTTTGAATACTGTGAGTGTGTAGGGGGGAAGGTAGGAAGCTTGGCCTACCGAGCAATATCGGGTTCTGCACAAAGCATCGTCTTTTAAACAACTAGGAACTGTAAGTTTGAGTAGTCCAGTTGATTTATAGCATACAATATAGTAAGCAACTCATTTGGCTCCTGAGCAGCCTTCTTTATTAACCTTATAAAATAAATGGGTTTAATTTAAAAAAGTACAAATGAGCTTCAGTTAAAGCTATATTACAAAGGTTCCTGTAGTTTGACCTAAATGTACTATTTGTTACTTTTGTCCGACATTAACCCTGAATGCAGTACACAATGCACTTTGCAAAGGGTTAAAATATATATGAAGAAAATGGACTTCAGTTTTGCTCTAAGACAAAATGCATGTATCTCTAACTCAGGTTTACAGAAATAGTAGGACTTCATTAATTTGACACTGGGAACATAATTAGCCTCAATCCTTGTTTTGAGTAGGCTCATTTCACAGAAACAACAGAAATCTGCCTTTGACATATAATGCACCTTAAGGGACACTATAGGCACCAAAACAACTTTAGCTTAATGAAGCAGTTTTGGTGTATAGATCATGCCCCTGCAGTGTCACTGCTCAATCCTTTGCCACTTTGGAGTTAAATCACTTTGTGTATACAGCCCTAATCAGACATCCCTGACCTACAAAGCCTTCCTAAACACTTCCTGAAAAATAACCTAGTTATTTTAGGTTCCTGTTTTGCACAGTCTATTTAATATTTACATTATAATCTCCTGATCTGTTTATAGCCTTCTAAAGCCCGTACGAGTCTCCTGTGTGTGATTAAAGTTCAATTTAAAGAGCAGGAGATAAAAGCGTCTGATTGAATATGAAACAGTTTTTCATGCAGGTTGTGTGTCAGTCACAGCCAGGGGAGGTGTGACTAGGGCTGCATAAACAAAAACAAAAGTGATTTAACTCCTAAATGGCAGAGAATTGAGCAGTGAAACGTCAGAGGCACAATCTATACACAAAAACTGCTTCATTAAGCAAAAGTTGTCTTGATCCTATAGTGTCCCTATAAAATAGAAGTTTAATATTTTTCCAATCATTCCACTTTTAATACTATAAAATATTCTCTGTCACCACTTAGTTATTCCATTGGAGAGACAATGCATAATTCCCAGCATTTCTGCCTAACAATTGGGCCCTAAAAAGCATGGCTATGTGTGTGTGTGTGGGGTTGATATTGACATGGGAGGAGTTGATACAGGACCTATGTCAACATGAAGCTCTTAGCTGACATACGTATGTTGCAAGCCAATCAAACACAATTGCACATACACCGATCACAGCAAATGCTATTACAGACCTCAAATTTTACACTTGGCTACAAGCCAAAGGCAAGTAAAAATGTACCGTCAAGTGAAAATTCATGGTCCCTCTACTAACTGTGAGGACTGTCAGTGCTGTCACCAGGGGACCGGCCTGCTCTGCCCTTGCAGACTAGGTAGACAGCTTGAGATCCTGAAGTCTCACCCTTTCTGCTTCCTCGTCTTTCACCTTTCTCATCAGGCAGTGACTGTGACAATGTCTGCTGGGAAAAGTTATTTCCATTATATTTTTTTCTGACTTCCTATTGCCTTTGCTGCTCTGTCATCAATAAAGTGATAAAGACTACAAATGTGGCATCTATAGGCAGCTAGCCAAAGCTTCCTGCAACTCGTAGCTTGCAACCACACGCTGTGCTAATTGTCAAATTCTGCTTGAGTCAATTGTGGGCAGGGCAGGGCAGCTGCTTTTGTGT